>NC_087208.1:60485599-60518034 GCF_015104395.2 Macrobrachium nipponense | reverse complement strand
GTCTGAAGAGCAGTCATATGCACGAAAGCATTGGCCTGAATTTCAATATCCTCTGAATCGATTGATATAAACTGCAGAGTGGTAAAGCCCAAGGTCCCAGCAGTAATTGTCAATATGGCCTATAGTAGATGGGGAACAAAAAAATTGTCAATTAGTTCCTGACAGGATGTAACGTAGTTACAATTGTTTTATTATGTCTTAATCCTGAGGACAAAGGTTTGTTTGAAGACGATCATATAAATGTGACATTCTAACCAAAATGGATTGTAATCCTTATATTTAGAAGACTTTTTCGATACATCTAATTTTCAACCTAATTCAGACTGTAACTAAGAACCCCAAAATTTACTAATTCAGACAGTAACTAAGAACCGCAAAAGTTACTAATTCAGACAGTAACTAAAGCTACATAACCATTTTGATTTCATAACATATAAAATATTGCAGGATTATGCAAAATAAATATAAAACTTCTAGATGTTAAGACGTACATTGACACACCCTCTCTCTCTCTCTCTCTCTCTCTCTCTCTCTCTCTCTCTTCTCTCTCTCTCTCTGCACAGATGTGTGTGCTTTCTTACATCGTGCAGATAAAGGTTAAACAATGAATTTGGGAACGTCAGCAAGCAATCCTTTGGCAACGTCCAACGTGGAATAAGTGGCCCTGGCACTTGGTCTAACGGAGGACTTCAGGTCCTTCCCTAGTTAAGCTTCTTGACAGCGAGCAGATGTCGATGAGAGGACACTGCTGCAGTCCTGTTGATAAAGAAAAGGATAGACATAATCCTCGTGGATGGTAAGATCTTCATTAAGCAAGAGATTGTTCTATTAAACCATAATGTGCAGAGTTATAAAGTTCCTTCGTTATTCGTTAGGGGGGGAGTAAAAGGTTCTCTCATTAGTTGGGGGAGTAAAAGGTTCTCTCATTATTAGCTGGGGGATTAAAAAGTTCTCTCATTATTAGTTGGGAGAATAAAATTTTTCTCATTATTAGTTGGGAGGATAAAATTTTTCTCATTATTAGTTGGGAGATTAAAAAGTTCTCTCATTATTAGTTTGGAGAATAAAATTTTTCTCACTATTAGTTAAGGGGATTGAAAGGTTATCTCATTATATTAGTTTGGGGATTAAAAAGTCCTCTCATTATTAGATGGGAAATTAAAATTTATCTCATTATTAGTAGGTGGATTAAAAAGTTCTCTCATTATTAGTTAAGGAGATTAAAATGTTATCTCATTTTTAATTGGGGGATTAAAAGGGTCTCTCGTTTTTTATTGGGAGATTAAAAGGTTCTCTCATTATCAGTTGGGGATTAAAATTTCTCTCATTGTTAGTTAGGGAGATTAAAATGTTATCTCATTATTAGTTAGGGGACTAAAAGGTTCTGTTATTACTAGTTGGGGGTTAAAAGGTTCTCTCATTGTTAGTTGGGGAGTTAGAATTGTTCTCATTATTAGTTGGGGAGATTAAAAGGTTCTCTTATTATTAGATGGGAAATTAAAATTGCTCTCATTATTAGTTAGTGGATTAAAAAAGTTCACTCATTATTAGTTGGGAGATTAAAAGATTCGCTCATTATTAGTTGGGGGATTAAAATTTCTCTCAATATTAGTTGGTGGATCATTATTTGTTTAGAGAGATTATTAACATTGACTAAAATCACGCACATTCAAGTGGTTTTTATACATCAAGCTTTATCTGTAATGTTGACAAGTGCTCAGAAAGGCTTCAGTGAAACGTAAATACTAACCACCCACTTAAATTCCCCAAAATACCTTTTATAAATAAATAAATTCTTCCTTCATTGAGAAATGAATACTACCCACCCGGTTAAATTCCCGAGCTACCATTTATAAACAAATAAATCCTTTCCTTCTTTAAAACGTAAATATTACCCACCCAGCTAAATTTCCAGCTACCTTTTATAAGTAAATAATTTTTTTTTTACCTGATAGGCCAAAGTTTCGAGGTTGACCAGCTCAGCGAACGGGAATGTGACGTGAGACATATCTTCGTCTATACACATCCTGACAGTCTTGATTTTGGCAGCATTGTGGAAGAAATTGCCGCTGGCATCCATGGTCGCCATACAAGGAAAATGAGGCTCCAGGACGATGTCCAAACTGGAATATGTTGCATTTGTTACCATCTACTGATTTTCACATGATAGCAATCAATTATGTATTGCACAAAAGCAATACTACCGATCTCATGGTCCGGGTTCGATTCCCCGCTCTGCCAACAAGGAAACAGGAATTTATATCTGGTGATAGAAATTCATTTCTCGATGTGGTTCGGATCCCACAATAAACTGTAGGTCCTGTTGCTAAGTAACCAGTTGGTTCCTAGCCACGAAGAAGTATCTAATCCTTCGGGTCAGCCCTAGGAGAACTGTTAATCAGCTCAGTGGTCTGGTAGAACTAAGGTGTACTTAACTTAACACGTGAAATAATATTGTACTGGATGTCTTGAACGAATCTATGAAATCTAAACTGTCAAGTCAAGCACTATGGAACTTTCGTTCATTCAGTGCTTAATTAAGACAGTCACCAGAGGGAGCTGGAGAGGTCTGGTAGCGAGATAAAGATCTCCATGAAAAAAAAAAAGATGAAGTGCGAGGACCAATATGTGAAACCGAAAGAAGACTAAAAGTTGCATTACAAAGTAAAGAGTTCAAGAGAGCTTCGATGACACTTCAGTGAATCATCATGAGAAGGTTAAAAAAGTTAAGTATATCTGAGCTGATTAAATGCTCTCCTAGGGCTGGCCCGAAGGATTAGATATTTTTACGTGGTTAGGAACCAATTGGTTACCTAGCAACGGGACCTACAGCTTATTGTGGGATCCGAACCACATTATATCGAGAAATGAATTTATATCACCAGAATTAAATTCCTCTGATTCCGCGTTGGCCGAGCCGAGAATCGAACTTCGGACCACCGGATTGGTAGCCGAGCGCGAAATGCACCCGTCCAACGAGGAACTTGTCATCATGAGAAGGTGCATCCCTCGCTGCAAGAGGACAGTCTGCTGAAAAAAAGCTATTGATTTAGTTCTTCAAAATAAATAATAAATATCTTCTTCTAATATAGCTCATCTGATCTCAAGTAACAGGGTTTCCACGGTTGAAACAATCTTCGCAAGGTCTTCTTCACCTTCCTACACTTAATCACTCTCTGTAATGCTAAACCAATGCAAACATTCCTCGCTGAGAATGAGGACTCTTTGTCTAAAAGAGGCCATTGCTGATACACCCCTGAATTTGTTGGAGCTCAGACGCCTAAACCATACGTATTCAATTTCGTCGCCTCTAGTTTTAATGCCTTTATTAATACTGCAATGTCATAATATCTAAATTTGTATCAAAATCTAAGAGAGGTTCTGTTGAACCCAAACTGACCTGAAATCAAGGAGAGCGAAGAGGTCAAAGTCGCATCTGTTACAGAAGTTACACGTCAGGGACATTTTGCCGCTGCACTGAGGAGGGAAAAAGAAATAGCACAAAACACAAATTAATAAAATTTAGTCAAATCGAGTTGGTCTCTCCATTCTTATCAGCATGACTGCAGCGACAAAATACTGTTTTTACCAATCAAATTCTCAGAACGGAGTAAAGTTAAATTAGTAGTATATATATGTATATGTATATGTTATATATATGATATATATATTATATATACTATATATATAATATATAATATTATGATTAGCTATATATATACACACACACATTTATTTTTATAACCCATGCGAGTCAATTGGTAACGCCTTGGCCTCTCATCTGTAAGACCGGGGTTCAGCGCCTACGCAAGCAAGAAATAAATGAATGAATAAATAAATAAATATGTATATATATGTGTATGTGCATGTGTGTGAAAATGTAATAGCCACAATGCCCTCTAATGATAACTTCTTCACATTTCTAGCACTTGGATCTCAAGGCTTTCTAGTGGCAAGCATATCCAAACAAGCGGGAGCAATTTCAGAAGTTAAGAGGACATTGTGGCTATTCAATTTACAATTACATAATTATGTACCTGGTAAAAACTAACCAGTAGATTCTACATTATATATATATATAGAGTATATATATATATATATATATATATATATAGGATATCTATATATATATATATATTTATAATATGTAATAAGAGTATATATAATATAATATTTGATATATTTATATAATAATATATATATATATATATATATATAAATATAACATATATAGTGTAGAAAAATTAATTATTTACTTACATCAGTGCAAGTGCAGACAGTACTGAACTCGCAGGAATACCAGAGCAAGCTGAAATTTTGAAAATACCCAAAATGAAATTGGTCACAATGCAGTCCATTTACATTTCATTTCCATTTTACAAAAAAAGGGTAATTATTCTTAATACTCGTAACAAATGATGCATCGAATTCACTCAGCCACTGAACACACCAAACTTTTGAAATTTGGCGTTGAGAGAGAGAGAGAGAGAGAGAGAGAGAGAAGGGAGAGAGAGGAGAGTGATGACGGAGAGAGGAGAATGAGAGAGAGGGAGAGAAATATGCATAATTCCAAATCCAGGTTTTAGCCTGGATGATATTATATACCTAAATATATATATTATTATATTAAATATATATTATATATAATTATATATGTTATATATTATGAATATATTATATTATATATCTATATACTATAATATTATATACACCAATAACTACTTTTTTCACCGAAATCTTACCATTTCAAACTTATAACTTATATTATATACAGCCAGTGATACTAACAGTAATTAATCTTAAAAACAGTCATAAACATTAAGATAGATGGAGTATTATTTTAAAAGGCTAATTGTCAATTAACCTGAGAATAAGGATCAAGTAGACTCACACGCAACAGGTGTTGGCACACTTGGCGGGAAAGCAGGTTGCGGACAAAGGGGACTGAAGGTGGTAGACGTCGTGCTGGTTGATGTGGTTGGCAAGCCTGCGAAGTAGTACTAATAATAATAACTTCAATTTGCGAAACAAATAATGAGGATTTTTAGAAGACTATCCCTTACTAATATGGAACTAAAGATTAAATCGAAGATATCCGCCGATTTTATTGTAAATTATATGCTTGAACAGTTAACAATGGAGAAACATATCCATGGTTACGTGTGGGTACAATTATATTTGAAGATAAGTCTAAACTGAGAGTTTCCGGGAATCTGTTCGATTTCCCTTGACAAGGGGAGTCAAACAGATTCCCGAGAGCTCTGCTTAGATTCCTTTTTAGATACATCTGTAAGTGGGAATCGAACAGATTCCCGAGAGCTCTGTTTTAAGTGGGAATCGATCAGATTCCCGAAAGCTCTGTTTAGATTCATATTGAAATATATCTGTAAGTGGGAATCGAACAGATTCCTGAGGGCTCTGTTTAGATTTATTTTAAGATACATCTTTAAATGGAAATCGGTCAGATTCCCGAAAGCTCTCTGCTTAGATTTATTAGCAGAAATATGCTATGAAGTACAAGGATCTAAAAGTGGAAACACACACACACACAATTTTACTCTAAGAATTAATAGTTAGAGACGTTGAACAGCAAGCCTAAAGAAAGGAAGCGGGAATGGAGGTAAACAATCTTGTTAAATGTGGGTGCAGCTAAGGGCTTAAGGGACGTCGCGAACACCCTTTTAGTAAGGACTAGTACTACAATTGCTCGAGATGAGGCGCTACCACTCTACTGATACTATGCGTTTCTCCTCTTAAATCAAGTTCCTCGTTGGGCGAGTGGGTTACGTGCTTGCTCACCGACTCGGTAGTCCTGAGTTCGAATCCCCTCTCTGCCAGCGTGGAATGAGAGGAATTTGTCTCTGGCGATTAGAGATTCATTTCTCGATATAATGTGGTTCGGATCCCACAATAAGCTGTAAGTCCCGTTGCTAGGTAACCAATTGGCTCCTAGCCACGTAAAGATAATATCTAATCCTTCGGGCCAGCCCTAGGAGAGCTGTTAATCAGCTCAGTGGTCTGGTTAAACTAAGATATACTTAACTTTCTTCCTCTTATAAATCAATAATGTTAAATTTGTCAAAACGCCACAGATATATTCTCCTTCAACCTCTCTTCTTCTTCCCTCACCTTCGCATCGGACTGTGCAGATGAATCCCTTGGACGTCGAAGCGTCTCCGTTGCTCTTGAAGGTTATCTTCAGATTCTCGTAAAAAGTCCATTTGTAGTTGTTGATGCGTCCGCAGCGTCTGGAAGCACAACAAAAAAATTCCGTCTTTCGAAACTTATTGAATTTTTGGGAAATCTATTTCTACAAAGCTGGCAGAGATTATTGATTACAATACCGTCCTTTTATGCTTCAATTCTATGCTTACAAAACTACGCATATATATATATTATATATATATATATATATATTATATATATATATATATATATATATATATATATATATATATATATATATATATATATATATATATATATATATATATATATATATATCTATATATATATAAATATATATATATATATATATATATATATATATATATATATATATATATATATATATTTATATATATATATGAGTAGTTCTGTAAGCATAGAATAGAGAGAGAGAGAGAGATGAGACGAGAGAGAGAGAGAGAGAGAGAAGAGAGAGAGAGGGCGTTCGAAGAGGAAACAGGCAGAATCTTCTTATAATGAGGAATCATCAGAGTTTACAGAAACGCGTATCAATACTAAGGGCTCAAAAAGTTCAAATTCCTACCTGTTAATTTTAATTCTATTTTTGTTGAATGGATATGAATTAGCACAGTTTTCTATATGATATGTATATAGTAATATATATATACATATATATATATAGAAAACTGTGCTAATTCATATCCATTCAACAAATATATATATATATATATATATATATATATATATATATATATATATATATATATATATATATATAGATATATACAGATATAGAAAACTGTGCTAATTCATATCCATTCAACAAAAATAGAATTAAAATTGACAGGTAGGAATTTGAACTTTTTAAGCCCTTAGTATTGATACGCGTTTCTGTAAACTCTGATGATTTCTCATTATCAGAAGATTCTGCCTGTTTCCTCTTCGAACGCCCTCTCTCTCTCTCTCTCTCTCTCTCTCTCTCTCTCTCTCTCTCTCTCTCTCTCCAGCATTAGCTGACTATTTTACTTAAAATAGAAAAATTACCAGAAGATTCTGCCTGTTTCCTATTCGAACTCTCTCTCTCTCTCTCTCTCTCTCTCTCTCTCTCTCTCTCTGCTCTCTCCCCAGCATTAGCAGACTATATTAACTTTCAATAAAAAAATTTAAGATTTCTCATTACCAGAAGATTCTGCCTGTTTCCTCTTCGAACTCTCTCTCTCTCTCTCTCCCCAGCATTAGCAGACTATATTAACTTTCAATAGAAAAATCAAAGAAATTTTCCAGATGAATAATTTTTTTTTTCAATCTCATATTTTTTCCAGCATTAGCAGACTATTAACTTTCAATAGAAAAATAAAAAAAATTTCTAAATAAATTAAATCTTTTTTAAGTCACATTTTTTCCAGCATTAGCAGAATATTAACTTTCAATAGAAACCAATGAAATTTCCCAAATTAATTACATTTTTTAAAAATCTCACATTTTTCCAGCATTAGCAGACTATTAACTTTCAATACAAAAATCAAAGAAATTTTCCAAATGAATTACATTTTTTTTATGTCTCAGATTTTTTCCAGCATTAGCAGAATATCAAGTTTCAATAGAAAAATGTACAAAATTTTCCAAATGAATAAAATAAAAAAAACATTAATTTTCGAATGAATCTGAAATTTCACGAAAACTTTTATCTCATGGTTGGCCTATTCAACCCGCCAAATTAATCCCTCGTCAAATTAATCCCTCGGAACGCTCCCGTTTTTGAATCCAGGCCTTGCCAGGCTTACCTCACTCCTCTGGTGAACTTCCTCCCTCCGAAGACGACGAGTTTGTCTCCCTTACAGTGCCTTGTGGGGATTATCCTGATGGCAGGACACTGGACCTTCACCAAGGTATCGCTGTCAGTCTGGAAAACAGACGCTTATGGAATATCAGATCTGAAAGTTGTATCATTCTCCTACCCCATAGAACGTGAACCCCCGTATTCGCGGACTCGGATATTCGCGGGTTGCTCTCCGGAACATATACCCCCATTATTCGCTGAAAATTTGCCTAGTCATGGATACTTTTCTATGAGAAATATCCATAAATTCCTGTGGGGTTTCCTTGAGTTTTACCTAACAAAATAGGCAGATTTAAGCGTTTTTATAGGGGGGTTTCAACTATTCGCGGGTACCTATCCCCCGTGAATATGGTGGGAACACTTTACTAATTCTGTAAGTACAGGTTTCACATAATAAGGAATGGAATATAAAATTTAGGCCAACTGCCAAGCATAGGGACCTATATGGGTCATTCTGTGCTGAAAGGAAAATTAACAGTACAAAGATTTTAAAGGTGTCATTTAGCCTTGTCACAAGGCCTCATTGTCACTCTTCTACCGGTGGAATTTCGGCCAGTGTTCTGCTCAGCTGGCTGAGGGAATCCTTCAACGTCTGGTACTTGTAGCCCAATTCCGATCCCCAGACTAGGTTAAGAAAATAATGGTATGAACATTAAAAGTCCAGCAAGCCTTTGTTAGCCTTGATAATAAATTATGTACCTGATTGTCAGTACATTAATGTAAGCTGCAGTTGTTGGTGGAGAGATGAGCGAGCAATGTAAAAAACTGAAGTCAAACTTGCATCATCGTATAATTAGGACGGGAAGGCCTCGACGAGGTAATTCTCATATACCAGGCATTTTCAACCAATCAGCCTGCAGTTTCTTTGCAGAAATCAACAAACTTTGAGTTGATCGGATAAACTTTTTTCTGCCACCGACTGTGAAATTCTATACTGACGTCTGTCTTCTGCATCAAAAGGCAATTTGTCTTTAAGCTTTCTTCTGCCATCGACTGTGAAATTCTATACTGACGTCTGTCTTCTGAATCAAAAGGCAATTTGTCTCTACACTTTCTTTTGGCACCAACTGTGAAATTTTATACTGATGTCTGTTTTCTGCATCTAAAGGCATTTCATCTTTAAACTTTCTTCTGCCACCAACTGTGAAATTCTATAATGATGTCTGTCTCTGAATCAGACGGAAATTTATCTTTTAAGAGGCTGATCTATCTCTTCGCTCAAAGTAAGGCGGTATCTCTTCTCTTTTTATTTATTTATTTTTTGTCAATCTAGATTAGCTGATAGCGCTAAGTTGCCTATCCAGTCGGCCTTTATACAGACACACACACACACACAAGGTGACCAAACCTATACTTGAAACAACTACAAAGTAGTTTGTAGGCTTACTCCCCGAGTGAGCGAAAAATCACCGATTCAACGAAAAACTGAATTCTCAAACTAACCTTGAATATCCACCTCTGCTTGGTGCCCCTTGGGTAGTCCTTCGGGTAGTTGGTGCTGTGTATTAAGTATTCCTCTCCTATCACGCACTGATACTTTCCTGGAGCTGCGAGAATGAAGGAAGCAACATATTAAAATCAAGGCTTTTTTTCCTTTTAAATTTAGAAACTTTGTCGTATTTTGTAACGTTAATGTTGTCGCGTTTTGTATCTTTGATATTGTCGTGTTTTGTAAGTTTGAAATTGTCGTATTTCGTCACTTTAATATTGTCGCATTTTGCAACTTTGATATTGTCGCATTTTGTAACTTCAATATTGTCGCATTTTGTAAGTTTGATATTGCCGTATTTTGTCACTTAAATACTGTCGCATTTTGCAACTTTAATATTGTCGCATTTTGTAACTTCAATATCGTCGCATTTTGTAAGTTTGATATTGTCGTATTTTATCACTTTAATATTGTCGTGTTTTGTAACTTTAATATTGTCGCATTTCGTGACTAATACTGTCGTATTTTGTGACTTTAATATTGCCGTGTTTTGTAACAATAATATTGTCGCATTTCGTAACTTGTGAAATAGTCGCATTTTGTAACTTTAATATTGTCACTTTTTGTAAATTTGATATTGTCGTGTTTTGTAACTTTAATATTATATATACTTTCACCACATCAATGTCTTTGATGTTTATACCAGGAAACGTAAGCCAAACGCTTCATAAAAAAAAAAATCGAAGTACATGTCTCCATTCAGCTTTATCGAGATAGTAGGTACGACTGCTTGTCGTATTAGGCCAGCCACGAGCTGGAGGGAGCTTTTATTCGGAAAATTGACAATACGACAATTTGAGAAGGAACACTGAAAACTAAGGACATATGGAATTAGAACCTTTTCATTCTTTTCTCGATCATCCTACTCGAGTTACAGACGTCCTACAATCGCAATCCGACCCCATTTTAGGTGCTTCAACAATACCCTGTCATTCTTCAAGTTTCCTTTTACAGCTTTCTTCAGTAATATTTCTATCATATTAATCTCCGTTTGTCTTTCCCAACTTCATTCTATTAAATGGCAAACATCTCGTTTATTCATTATGTCTGATTAGTTTACTGTTTAAAATCACTGTACCATTAATCTTTTTTTTTTTTCGTATATGGTTATTTTTAATGAGTTTGCGTTACTTTTCTTGAAAATACGTTCTTTAACGCTGCGTATTCCATACAAGCCTGACACAATATCATGGAAAATGGCAATGAAGCCATGAAACTTCCTATTTGATTTTCTCATTTGTTGGACAGTCTGCTTAACTGAATATATTTTTACATACCTAATAATTTCACGAATCAGTATCCTGGTGTAGACTGAAATTGGTTTTAATCCACAGAGAGTCATTAGGCGGGAAAATAAGTTTTCAAAGGAGGAGGAGGAGGAGGAGGAGGAGGATGCGAGAAGGAGGGAGGGAGGGAGTCAGGGAGGAGGAAATACTTGACCTTATCTCACGTCAAAAGATACTTTATAATACTTAAAAATCTCTTTTTCAAAATCTTTCTAGACATTTCTAGCCTAAGTCACGAGGAAACAAGGACAAGGCGTGATCCGACCTCCAACTAACTCGGGGGGCGTGCTAAAATCTATGGACAAATGGAGCCTCGTTTCACCAACAAAAATTTAAATAAATACGTTATATTTTATTAGAAATAATTGTTCCGTACTGTTTATCATGCACATTAGTTTTTTTTTTTCATTCTAATAAATAAGTCATAAATATCCTCTCCTAAATTCTTGTATTTTTAACTCAATGCGAAACACCTTTTCCAGACCTTTCTAGGCATATTTAACCCCCCAAACAACAACAAAGTAATTTGTACGCTTAGTTCCTCCCTGAGTAAGCGAAAAGGGGAGAAAAAAAAAAAGAAAGTCGGGCTTAACACCAAAGGTAGCCAGGTTATGAGTAAAGGAAGAACAGAGGTTATTAAACGCACAAGGTCCCTACTACGTCTTCCATTTCATTCCAGGGCCCACCTGAGAAATTCCCAAATCGCGTCGATAAGTGATACGCCAATTAAGCCTTATCTAATCACCTCTGAAGGACGGGTAAACGTCCTAGCACTCATGTGGCGAGGCAGGTGTTAATCCAATTAATTGGACGTGTTCGTAATTAACAGTCCACTTGCTTTCGGTGTCCAAATTACGACTCCTAATGACCACAAACTTTCGGTCGTTAAAAGAATTTACGAGGCGCCTCCTGACAGCGAAGATATGGGAGACTATTATAACTAGGAAAAAAAGGGGTCAGATGGTAAAAGAAAGTACGAAAGTGATTGAGTTGAGTTGAATATAGAATGAGGCCAAAGGCCAGGCACTGAAATGGAAACTGACAGCAAAAGGTTTGAAAGGTGTAACAGGAGGAAAACCTCAAAGCAGTTCCACTATGAATCAGCTGTTAGGAAAGGGTGGGATTTTAAATGGAAGAAACAACATGAAAGGAGATACAGCAAAAGGAACGAAAGAGGTTGCAGCTAGTGGCCGAAGGGACGCTGCAAAGGACCTTAAGTAATGCCTACAGTGTATCACATGAGGTGCACTGACAGTACTACTCACCGAGGATAGACATATAAATAAATGTTTCCGTAATCAGGCGTTGCAATGATTATGGTAATTGTTTATACCTCACGGGATAATGGGGATAGACCAGATTGTTAAAGGGCCAAAATTGCAAGAAATTATCGAAACTTTAACACTTAATTTAACTGAATAACAAAATATGTGATGTGATTCGATAGCGAAACAAAATAACAAATTTGGTGAAGTTCCATAAATAAAAGCAATGTTATCAGGTACCATCGAACTCAACTGACTGACCTTGGGGTTGTTAAAAATTTGCCTAATTTTATACTGAAACAAGAAACTAAACTTCAATACAGGTTTCATGGATGGCAGACAGTCACCAACCACTCAGAGTGCCCACACAAATTGTTCTTGTCTTCATAGAAATATACTACCTGGAAGCGCTCGGACGGTATGGATACCTTGCCACTGGGAAAAATCTACTGTTAAAGCTGTGCATCATAAGTTCCTAACCTAACCTAGTATGCCATATCCCACCTAGCAAGAGTTGGGACTTTGCCCACACGAACTCCTTCAACTTACAGAGAAGGATACCACCTAAACTGACCTGGCCTAGGGAGCTGTGCTCTGCCTAGCCGAGGCCTTGGCCTAGGGCACTTCGCTCTGTCTGGCTGAGGCCTAAGGCCTAACCTCCAGGCTAACCTAACCCTAGGGGCTCCATCATAACAGGAACCAGGTCACCTGAAAATTGCATGCACTTTAATACCTGGAGCCTGGTCACTTGAAAATTGCTTGCACTTTAACATCCTCCCACTGGAATCGTCTGTGTATCATCAGTATTAGCAATTAAACATCCCTCAGCCTAAAGCCGTCTTGGGATGAAGGAATTAAAAAGGGTTCAAGAGTTGTTGCATTCCAGCACAGAAATGAAAGAAAATGGCGATAAAAATTCTCTGTGCAAACGAATAACAGAAAGCAGAACATAGTGAACCACGTACATTGCTTAATACAAGTACTGAACCTACAATGCATTTCACTGAAAGGGAACTAGCTTCCTCCCTTATGTCTTGCAATCTTCATTAGATCCACTCAACTTTTTCATACCTTGTGACTATCATTAGATGCCCTGGCATTATCTTCACTTACGAGAACTGTGCATATTGCGAACGCCTTTGTAGTACTGCATGATTCTTGCTACCTCGGCATCATCTGCTTTAGATTTGACCCATTTCTTGACGATTCCCTTGGAGTCCTTGCTGTTCCATTTCGGTGGGGACCATGCTGCCTAAAGAAGGGGAAATAGGTTAAGTAGTTAGAACCAATAGATAAGGTAATTATATTATGTTACAGACAGGATTTATAGAGTATTAGTCTGTCTCGGAGTTACTGCACATCTTTAAGACGTTGCTGGTTGCCTGGAAGCTTACCATAAAAGAAAACCAGGAAAAAAGGAAATGAAGGGTCACTATTGCAAATGATACATACTGGGTTAAAACCCCTGGTTGTCACTACCTAAGGAAGATCCTGGGTGGATACACACTTGTGGACGAAGGAAACTGTGGAATTACAGAACTGTAACTATTTATTATTACCTGAGAGAGTTGCAGAGCTACTAAGAAGCAACACAGCAAGGATGCAAGAGGCAGGGACGTGACACTCGTCATGGCTGGGACACACGCTGCGTACTTGCTTCCTGCAGAGAGTGACAGAAATAAACAAAACCTTTTGGTATTTCTGGGTGTGGTACACACGCGCACACATATATGAACAAAGTTACTACAGCCACGAAGGAATATTGAAGAACTGGAGATGCCAAGTACTTTCGTCTTATTATCAAGACATGTTCACAGCAACGAACGTACTTGGCATCTCCAATGTTTCAATTTTCCTTCGTGGCTGTAACTTTGTTCGTATAATCATCACGTTTTTATTTCTACGTAATTTAAAATCACACACGCGCGCGCACACACACACACACACACACACACACACATATATATATATATATATATATATATATATATATATATACATACATACATACATACATACATACATACATACATACATACATACATGTATATATTTCAAGCCACAGGAAAAATAAAAGAAGGCTGTACCAAGAACTTTTATGTTATTTCAACACATTTTTAATGTACCTTGAAAATGTGTCGCTGAAAGACCAGTAAATAGAAGCATGCGTTATTGCAAAGTCTTTCAGGTTCTGAATGAAAAAACATCGAACGATAAGAATCTTTCACCATTAATTATGCTAAGCCTATCAAATCATTTTTTTTTATCAAGGCAAAATGTCAGCACTAATATTTCCCGTAATGGCCCAGGAGAGTAAACTGACTGAAATTTGTGACAATATGAAGATAACTGCAAATATCTGCACAGGCCACATTGGTCATAAATTGCAATTTATAAAACCACGTCATATATTCAACTACGATTTTCTAAAGAATACATATGATGGTTTACGTATATATCATTTAACAAGCTAATTTAATATTCTAGCACAGTTTACAACTGAACATATATAGTTCGTGACAATTCCTGCCAAATGGACACCACTACAGACTCGAGGTTCAGAGTAATGCAACAATTTTATACAGCAAAAAATCATGTCAATCATGTGAAAAAAACAAGTCAATAACAGGTCCTAACATTAAACTAAGTGACTCGGCGTTTCCCACCCACAGCCAAGCAACCCCTAATCTTCAACTGGATTTTCAAGGATAAATCTAAAACTCAATCACTAGTTATCGAGCCTTCGACAAACGAAGCACTGTTTTACTTATATAGCAAGTCACGATTTTTTTCCTTCTCATTTAAGCATACTAAGACTATATGTTCTGTAGTTAACTTGCCTTAAACTTAAGATTCGTGTAATTTATTTTATATATAATCGATAAAAGTCTGAATTGTCATACATTAACTAAGTGAAAATTAATTTTCAATCTATTTCTACAAAAATCCAGAGCTCTTAGCAGGTCAAAATGTAGGTACGTTAAGAGGTAGCTTGCTGAATATCGTTTTTCGCAGAACGATCCGCTTTTCTTTCCAGTAATTAGTGTGAGTACTAGACTAACACCATGGCGATCTAATTTCCAAAACACGCTTTACTCTTCCCAAGTCCAAAACTTCGCGTAGACATCGCAACTAGTACTCGATAATTAGTTTTTTTTTATTCGTCGTAACCTACCACTGCCTTCAACGTATGGCTCCCCCGAGACTGACCAGAGAACCAAAGCGTCCCTCCGTCTCGATGGCCTCTGCAACACTGAGCTCGATCTTACCAGCCCGTTACCTGTCAGTCCTATAGATTCTAGGGCACCACTTGACGCTCCAAGACCCCCCTAAAGAGTATCCAAGAAACCAACACCTAAACAAGGACCCACCAACCTCCTCTAACCCCAAACCCCCTTCCGGTCCATGAAGACATACGAGTCTCCAGTTATGAGTCTATCGTTTCGCGATGGCCACCAGCACCCAGCGTTTAGCATAAAATAATTGACCATTTAATGAGGAATGATGCCTCGCTCATTAGATGGGAACAGGTGTCGAAGGGGGACAGGTGAGTTTACTGATCGGATGGATGTTAATGGAATGTTCTTAGTTTTCTGATCGGATGTTAATGGAATGTTCTTATAATGTGTTACATGATGTGGTCGTGTATCCAACGACATGCCTGATTCGTTGAAGATGGATATCTTTCGTGAATGGAAGCGTGATATTGCTGTGAGAGAGAGAGAGAGAGAGAGAGAGAGAGAGAGAGAGAGAGGATTAGTTAGAACTAGAAGAATGATTCCCCTCCCCCTTTTTTTACTGGTTTGCTGCAAGCTTGTCATTGTACAGTAGACCACTGATTGACTTTGAATACTGAGTAATCACACTTTTATTCCATCCTCGATTTTTAACATTGAAAAAACAAGTAAAACACCCCGAAGTTTCTTCGGCGCAATCGAGTTTTCTTTACATCGTATAATGCTTTATAAAGTCATCCACTATGACCTAGACCAGCGCAGCTCTCCAGTTGCTCATCAGATGCGGTAGAGTGAGGGTTCGTCCCATGGCTCCCGAAAGAGCTACTTCGTCATGCAGTGAGAAGGTTCTTAGATTTCAGAAGTCCCACAGGACAGCATGGTTAACAAGACAGCTTAAGCCAGGGGTTCTTGAATTGCCCAATATGGTTCTATAACCCCTTTGCTTAAGATCACTTAAGTCCTATATTTGTTGACAATATCTTAATATACTTAATATAATACATACTTTAGGTAAGGTTCCATACTCCCTTTGCTTAAGACCACTTAAGTCCTATTTGTTGACACTATAACTTAATATACTTAGTTTAATATATACATACTTTAGGTATGAATAGCTAGGAATAGAACATACAAGAAAATCAAAAGCATTCATAGTTTTATATAGTTATTTATTTACAAAATGTACCCGTGTCTACACTGACATATTAAAATCAACTATATACAGATATCCAGAGACGAAGTCTCATAACCCCAGCATGTGGTTCTCATACCCTCAAGAGGTTTTTTTTGTTTGTATGGTGTTTTTACATTGCATGGAACCAGTGGCTATTCAGCTACGGGACCAACGGCTTTACGTGACTTCCGAACCACGTCGAGAGTGAACTTCTATCCCCAGGAGTACACATCTCTCACACCTCAATGGAATGCCCGAGAATCGAACTCGCGGCCACCGAGGTGGCAGGCCAAGACCATACCAGTCACGCCACTGAGGTGCTCTCTCTCTCAAGAGGTATGGACACCCCCTGTTAAGAACCCCTGGACTGTCTTAGGTTGTCTCGATCTTCATAAACACCTGCATAGTAATTTAAATATGGTGGCAACTTGGACTAGTTCGTTTCATTAGTGAACAAGTGATGAAGAAATTATAAGGTAAAGCCGTTTACCTGTAATATGATGCAAAGATCAGAGAGGTAGATGGTTTAACAATCATGATACAATGGTTGTACAACTGTAAGTGCAATAAATCTTCTTACTATAATGGGCGTAATGTCTGTCATTCAATCACGGCCAAATGGCTGATCCGATGGGCATGAAACTTGGCAGGGTTATAGTGAGGACCCCTAAGAAGGTTTATAATGGGGTTTCATCCTACCTCCCTCCGAAGGGGTGGGGGTGAGAAGGGATTCCTTGAAACGGAGCTGGTTGTGCCTGTATATTGCTAGTAATAATAATACTAATAATAAACCCGTGAAACGGGACTGGTTATGCCCGTAGATTGCTAGTAATAATACTAATAATAATAATAATAATAAAATCAACTTCCATTTCGTAATATTCTTCGAAGTTGAAAACCTAAGCACATGAAAGCTTTCGAGATCCTTCTCAGCTCTAGTCTCCGATAAGAATAGTGGTTCGTGCATTAAGTTAGATGTGTGAGATATATATATATATATATATATATATATATATTATATATAATATATAATATATATATATATATGTGTGTGTGTGTGTGTGTGTGTGTGTGTATTCACTTATATACTATATTAAAAAATATAAATACATATATATGAGTATATATTCTATATATATATATATATATATATATATATATATATATATATATATATATATATATATATATATAATATACATCACTTAGCACACCTGCTAGCAAATCACATTCGAGTCAATAGACACCAGTATTAAATAAAATATTTACCTTTCGGTACCAACGAAAGGTGATGAACGAGCCCACGTCCATCTTATTTCGCAGCCTGGTAATCAGGTGAAAAACCGTAGGCGTTGGTTAATGACACAAATTAACCACACCTGTTAATTGGAGAGGGAGACCTGAGATGTTAATGATATTCGGACGCCTGAGTGCCAAAGTGCGTCAGAGAACAGAGCAGGCCATCAAATAAGCTATTAATTTCTTCGGTTATGTATTACCAAGATGTGGATGGGGACTAATTTATAATTTAAACTTCTGCCTGGCATTTTATTTCATGAGGACCTTCATTTGGATAATTATATGTTGTCTTTATTTATTTATTTATTAATTATTATCATTATTATTATTATTTTTTTTGCAGATGGCAGCTTCTGCTACGATTATTTTTGTAATAATATTAATATGCGATCATGAGACATTAAATAAATACTTCATAAATTTGGAAAAGAATCATTAGATTAATACTTCATAAATCTAGGAAAGAATCATTAAATAAATACTTCACATTTATTTTACGGAGTGCCAATTGCTTCTGTTACGATTATGACCGTCAAAGCAGTATCAAAAAATAATTAAATTTAGCGTTTAATACTTCATAAATCTGGAAAAAAAAAATTTTTTTACGAAGCGCCAAGACTTAAGTCCAAAGTGGATCTCATTTCCCATGCAAAACGTCTTGTCCTTATTTCCGGGTAAGACACGAAGGTCTGAGTGGAACCTTAAAATATACCCTTGTCGTTTATGCCAGCTTGCGACCAGATCAGAGTGGTCTCTGTATTCTGACTGTTGGTTTATTTAGATTAAATTGGTTGATGCAAGTAGGAGGTTCCTTGACTAACTTAACAGAGAAACGTTAAATGTATATATATACTATTTTTCTAAACATTAAATAACTTAAAAATAAAAATATTTTTATTTCATTTCGATTATGACTTTCGAATAATATTAATAAATCAATTTTAGATGATAAACTGTTTGTTTGATCATATGGTGTTTTCACGTTGCATGGAACCAGTGGTTATTCAGCAACAGGACCAACGGCTTTACGTGACTTCCGAACCACGTTGCGAATGAACGTCTATCACCAGAAATACACATCTCTAACCTCTCAATGGAATGCCCGAGAATCGAACTTACGGCCACCGAGATGGTAGGCCAAGACCATACCGATCACGCCACTCATGCGCTCCTTTTGATGATGAAACATCGTAGTATTTCTTGATAAAGGTTTAAATATGGTTTAACACTCGGTCAGTACCCAACTCCGTCACCAAAACAAGTTTCTTGTTTACCATCTTTGCAATCTCGTTTAGCTTACGTGTTTTTTGCTTTCAAAATGGAAGGGTTTATGCGAGGAAAAATAAATGGAGCTTAATTCATGTCGGGTGTTAATGTACTCTCTCAAAAATGGCCCAAAAATACCGGAAAACTTAAGATAGATAAAAGCATAAATAAAACTCAGGCTGATCCTACTGATGACAAGATGTCCAGCCATTGGTACGTGGTTGATGTTAAATGATATAAGACGCCTATGTGGACTTCTGTATTCCTCCCAACCAACAGAGACTGATGGCTTCTTGATATTCAAGAGATGCTGGTCTCCAATGGGAACTGGCAGGCATACAATAATGCCTTGTGCCCTGATACGCTGAAGGGTATCTAAGAAAATGACTTTTCTCAGTCGCGTAATGGCACTTTGTCTTACAGAGTTGACTTCCATCATAGCAAATGTCAAGTACTTCATATTTAAGAGAAAATTAACTTATAAAAGCAGAATACGACAGTCTCTCCAACGGTGCATTTCGGCCCATAAAACACAAGTCAGTAAGTTCCTACTAAAAGAACTTTCTTGTTCATTGTTTTATATATATATATATAATATATATATATATATATATATATATATATATATATATATAATATAAGGAATTTACTTTTATTTCTGGACCCAGCTGTCATTCCCTTTTAGAATTTCCAACACGAAAAGTACTACCCATCGCGTAGGCAGAATTTATGCGCGGGATATTGGTTATGTTCACGCAAATCAAAAGTTATCATAGAGAGAATTTCTGTTACAACTGAGAGAGAGAGAGAGAGAGAGAGAGAGAGAGAGAGAGAGAGAGAGAGAGAGAGAATTTCTTACAATTACGAGATAGAGAGAGAGGGGGGGGACATTTCTTTTACTATTACGAGAGAGAGAGAGAGAGAGAGAAGAGATGAGAGAGAGAGAGGAGAGAGAGTATTCTCTTCCAATTACGAGAGAGAGAGAGAGAGTATTTCTCTTCCAATTACGAGAGAGAGAGAGAGAGAGAGAGAGAGAGAGAGAGGAGTATTTCTCTTCCAATTACGAGAGAGAGAGAGAGAGAGAGAGAGAGAGAGAGAGAGAGAGAGAGAGAGAACATTCTTTTATAATTACGAGACAGAGACAGAGATTGCGGTGTTCATTAAGAAAAAAACGTCAAATAATCTTCTAATACTAACGGCAGTGGATGCTGGTTCATTAAATGACTCTCCACATTTGGCATCTTTTCTTCTTCTTCGCATTTGTTATGCAACTGTCAATAATGAACACTTATATCTCACAATCTTTCCTTTCAGACCATTTTCTGCAACATAAGTCATTTCGGTATCAAATCGTCGTTAAGTGGGAAATGCAGTGCAACTAATCTCTATATAATAACCTTGACCTTCGCTGCTCAACATGCAAAGTCAAGAATCCGACGTTTCATGACGAATTAGCGTCATTTAACGTCATAATCGCCAGTCACGGCGTCTATGCACCCTCATAAACGTCCAGAACACGTATCGGTTAGCGGCGCTGCATGCAAAGCTTCATTCTCACCCGCTACCGTGCGGTACGTGACCTTAAGACCTTAATTCACGAGCATTTCATCGGTTTCACTCTCAGTGGATAGTTATTGTAAATTTTAATAGTAAGCCAAAGCAGATTGCTTATAACTCTTCTCTTTGAGTCAACTTCTTTCTCTGTTAACTTAAACAGTGAATTTTGAACTGAGACGCAATCTCCCGAGATGCATACTAGTAGGACATTTAATGAGAATGTCAGATAATAGATAGACAAAAAGAATAACAGAATGGGTTCCTAGAGGGGAAGGAAGAGAAGACGATAGATTGACGAGCTAAGAAAATTTGCCGGTATAGACTGGCATAGAAAGACCATAAACAGAAGGGAGTGGAAGGACATGTCTGAGGTCTTTGTCCTGCTGTGGACCAGCAACGGCTGATGATCATGATGGTATTGCACCAGCCCCAGTTTTTTTGCTATGCCCCTATGTTAGGTCAGGTAACGTTAGGTTGGATTGGGTTAGGTTAGTTCGAAGAAGTTGTCCCTAGAAAATTTGGGTGTGGGAAACATAATGAGATTATTTTCAAGAAGATTCTAGGATTAGTTAAGATATGGCGTCCCGCTTTTACGGGGAGGGTCCTATACTCGGTTGATTGTGGTTGGTAGCAGCCAGGATGGAGGAGATATGGAGTTAGTTACCTCATTCCTGAAGAAGACTATTTGGGTACTGGATTATATATATATATATATATATATATATATATATATATATATATATTACAATTTCAATATTGCCTCCTGAATTCCTACCTTCCCAATTGTCAGCAAGTCATCTGGGATGAGGGTGCTAGCCACACGCTCTTATCCATTGTGGCTGCCACGAACCACAGCCAGCTAATTACCTGGTATGTAAATCAAAGGTTAGGTTAACAGAGGATTAGCTTTACCAGGGACCTGAATTGTGACCCACTTTTCACAGTGACAAGATTCCTTATCGCCAAGTGACAAGGTCTCTCTCTCTCTCTCTCTCTCTCTCTCTCTCCGCTCTCTCTCTCTCTCTCGCGCTCTCTCTCTCTCTATATATATATATATATATATATATATCGAGCTACAAATGTCCTTTAATATCTAATTCGCTCTACCCCGGAATAATACCGCGGGGTGGGGTTTAAGGCTTCACTGTCGTCTGGATTTGAAGGTGTCGATGGTTCGTGCCCGTCAGCCGGCAAATCTATTATCGCCTAAAAATTCCCCTTCGGTTAAACATATATGAAAATATATTAATTCTGAGGTAGAGCGAATTAGATATTAAAGGACATTTGTAGCTCGATATATGTATATGAATCACGGTAATGTGATATGACTTATATATATATAATATTATATATATATATATATATATATATATATATATATATCCTTAAACCCACGGTAGAAATGTGAGTGAAAAAACTGGGGACTTGGAACAAGTACTTTCGTAGTATATTCTTCATTTTCAAGTTCACACAATTATAATAAAAGTTGACAGACCTTTATATACAAAAACAGAAAGGGGAGCTGCCAACTGCTATTAGTTTCAGTGTGTGTACTTGAAAATGTAGAACGATACTACTTAAGCACTTATTCCAAGTCCACAGTTTTTCACTCATTCTTTCTGTGGATGTAAAGATATTCCCAAGCACGTGTTCCTTCATGCTACATTGGATATATATACGTATATCGTGTATATATATATATATATATATATATATATATATATATATATATATATTATATATATATATAATATCAATATTCAGCAAGAAGTTATGGAAAAAAAGGAAAAATAATATGTTCCATTCTAGCTATTTTCGCACATTTAAACATTTCCAAAAGAAATGGTACTAGAGCAATTCATATTATACAGGCTAGAATGAAAGTACAGTATATACGAATAGTGCCAATAACAAATGGGTGGAGCTTCTCTGACCGCCAGCGAGTGCCCTTCATAAATCATGATCTCCCTGGACACCCGACCTTGATTACTTCTTAATTGATAAGATTAAGCAACACTTATTATCATTCATTAAGGTATAATCTAGGACAGGTGTGTAGATAAAACAGGATTTGTGAATAGCACATTCACTCACCGTCATAGAGGCGCCACCTATACTTAGAGTTGCCAACAGGCTTGTTTTTTTTTATCCTGTATATGTTTACCAATATCTTCTACTAGACATAAGTTATTATGAAAGTATCTACATAAACGATACTGGTTAGGACCATATTTTGTTTCAACATACCTTAAGGTTTTCTTCTCATCAGCTATATAGTATGTATGTATATATATATATATATATATATACATATATATATATATACATATATATTATATATATATATATATACATATATATATATATATATATATATATATATATATATATATATGAACTTCATCCTTATACAACTGTTCTGTGCATTAATACAATTAATAACAGGACCTCATTCAAACTGGATGGTATCTAGCGGAGGTATTTGTTCAGGAAAAGTTACAAGCTTTCTAGGGCTAACAGTCCTCATCGTCCAGTACCCGTAGAGTGACCGGACACGTGGTCCAGCTGTATGGGGAGGGAATTAAAGCCTCTGCTATTCCAATTTCATGTGCTGGCGGTCTTAAATCCTTTAATTATCCTCCTGTTCCAGTGTAGCCCCGCCCTCGTGACCTTGCACTTTGTCTGTTAGATACCATCCAATTTAAATAAGGTCTCGTTATTAATAATATATATATACATATTTGTGTGACATTAAATCACAGGAAAGAGTTGTTAATAACTAGGGTAATAATAAAAATTATTAATCGACCTAAAAGTATATTAGCACGGTTTTATTGAGTAATATAAACAATAAACTTCGTTTCATATGGTACAAAGGTTATAAACAAAGAAAATGGGAGAAGAGGACAAACACTCATATACAAAAATAATTTGCGATATCTTTCATATAATGTACATGCATAGATTGTCGCTTTCCGCTAACACTTGGGATTTGAGCCACTTGCCAACAAGTAACAATCGATAAAATGGTCTTCTATTTCAAGAGTTGGTCTTCGCGTTTCTTTTTCTTAAAAACGATCTCGACGATCTAGAGACGCCCTTATGGCGCAGAACCTGCTCCCTGTCAAGAGTTTGTCCCCCGGGGAAAAACGGCGAAAGGGTTTTGGGCAAATTATTCCTCCTGCGGTTCCCCCTCTTCCCAGAGGAGGGAAAGTTAGCGCCCCTAGGTCTCGAGAATGTCAAGGGCCTCACGGTCGCCTGATGCTCAAGTGGACTTGGGATGAAGGCTTCAGGTCCCGTCGGGCGGAAGGTTGAAGACAAGAAAGGAGGTGTCGATGGAGTGGGTGAATGATGAATGCCCTCAGTGTGATGTGGTAATGGGCTTCCATGATGTGGAGCTGGACTTGTTATGTGAGGGATAGGGGTGCCTTGTCCTATTCCATGATGTGGGACTGGGCTAGATATAAAAGGAAAAGAATTTCTGAAGTGGGAACCTGGAATGTCATGATGCGGGGCTGGACTAGAGAGTAGAGGGGCAGGACTTCTGTGGTGTGAAATGTCATGATGTGGAGCTGGACTTGACAGTAGAGGAGCAGGACTTCTGTGGTGTGAAATTTCATGATGTGGTGCTGGACTTGAGATTAGAGGAGCAGGACTTCTATGGTGTGAAATTTGGTGATGTGGGGCTGGACTTGAAATAATAGGTGTGGGACTTCTGTGGTGTGAAACAAACTCATTATGGCTTGGAAAAGGAGATGAAATATGAGTAATGGGTCTTTGTTGGTGAGAAATTGAGCTTTCATGAAGTGGAGCTGGGCTTGAGATCAGAGGAACTGGGTTTCCATGGTGGGAAACCAAGTGCGATGAAGAACTTCCATGGTGGGGGGCTGGACTCACAAAATGTGAAAAAGAAGTTCCATGATGGGGGGCTGGACTTGAGATCAAAGGAACAGGACTTCCATGATGTGAACTTTCATGATGTTGGATGGGACTTCCGTGATGTGAAAATGAGCTATCATGAAGAGGGGCTGCACTTGTGATCAAAGGGCCAGGACTTCCATGATGTGAAAAGGAGCTTTCATGATGAGGGGCTGGACTTGTGATCAAAGGGCCAGGACTTCCGTGATGTGAAAACGAGCTTTCATGATGAGGGGCTGGACTTGAGATCAAAGGAACAGGACTTCCATGATGTGTACTTTCATGATGTTGGATGGGACTTCCATGATGTGAAAATGAGTTTTCATGAAGAGGGGCTGGACTTGTGATCAAAGGGCCAGGACTTCCGTGATGTGAAAACGAGCTTTCATGATGAGGGGCTGGACTTGAGATCAAAGGGCCAGGACTTCCATGAAGTGAATTTCCATGATGAGGGACTGGACTTGATATCAGAGGGAAGGGATTTCCATGATGTGAAATTGAACTGTGATGATGAGGAGCAGGACTTGAAATCAATGGAAGTTGATTTCCATGGTGTGAAAAAGAGGTTCCATGAAGTGGGACTGGACTTGAGATCAGGGGTGCGTGACTTCCATGATGTGAGACTGAGCTTTCATGATGTGGGGCTGGGAGAGGAATGCCATGATGTACAAATGAACCTCCCTGGTGCGGAGTTGCACTCGTAAAGTGTGGCACAGGAGTTCCCTGATGCAAGAATACATTCTCGTGATGTGGAGCTGGACTCGTGAAAATAGGGGCAGGAATTCCATGTTTTATGAATGTGCCTCCATGTTGCGGAGGTTGAGCCGGGCTTCCAAAGTGTGGATCTGGAGTCGTACGCTGGGAAAGTTGTTTACCCAAAAATGGGGGATGGAATGTTGTTGGAGTAATACCATGGTCATGGGAGGATGCAGGATTACCATGTCCAGATACCACTGTCAATTGATTATCATGATCATGGATGGGAACAGGGGAACCATGATGAAGGATATCGAAATCATGGTTTGAAACAAGAGCGCCATGATGAGGCACAGAAATAGTAGGGTGATGAATAGGTATTTCCTGGTGTGTCACAGATAGGCCATGATGTGGCTGTGGACTGTGAATAAGGGGAGCACTAACATGATGGGAGAAAGAAGTGCTGTGATGGGGAACTGGGCTTACAGGATGGAATGGCGACTGGACGGGATTATGAACTGGTGTTCCGTGGTGCCTTACAGTTGTGATTTCGTCTGGGATATGACCTGAATGGTGTGGGGATGGTGTACTAGAGAAACTGAATGGATGCCCTCCATCTATAAGAAAGCCTCCTTGTGAATCAATGGGTACTTGATGAAGGGGAAGAGAAGTTGACACAATTCCAGGAAAGTTACCATTATGAAGATCTTCTTCAGGAATGAACAAGGACAAGTCTGTTGTCTGGTCAAGTTCGAATCCATTTGATTGCTTTGGATTTATTTTTGGAATGTCAATGAAAACATTCTGAAGATCATTACCTTCAGGAAAGACTGTGTTAGGGAAAGCTTGAAGAGAGGGCCCATGAATGTCCTGAAGTTGCTGGAAAGCAGGATTAGAATGAGAATTGCCCTGTGGAAAGTGAAGGGGTCCATCAAAGAACTGCTGTTCATGAAGTCCTGTGAAAAGAGGATTTCCGGGAGAAGTACCAAGAGGAAAATCAAATCCTGACTGAGGTGGACCATGAGTAGGGATAAGGGTTGGTTTGGGGACAACTGGTTTAGATCGACGTAATTTTGGAGTCCTATGAGGAGAAAAGTTAGGGCCTGGCAGATGGTGTGGAGGCGAATGCTCGAGATTTTGCAGATGTGCCTGATCTTGAAAAATAGGTACATCAATTGCTAGATCCGTCACTGGAAAGATCGGATTATAGCAAGAAGTGAGGTGCAGGTGTGGTGGGATGAATAAGAAGCAGATCCTCGTGAGGGTGATTGGTAGGAGGGTGACGTATGGGAAGAGATGTGATAACAGGACGTTGTCTAGATGGATGAGGACTGGATGGAACAGGTCGACGTGATTCGACCTCACCAGTCGGTAACTGATCCTCAGGGTGAACTGCGACACCTTCGTATGTAACAACAGCGTTGTAGCCGTTCTCGTCAGCCGTGTAGCTCACGACCTGAGTTCGTCCATCTGGAAGAGCGACCCGATACTCGCCCTGGGTGCCTTGGGCACCTGTAGCTTGTTGGTGAGCAAAGCTATTGCCGGTTTTGTCATCATTCACTCCATAAGAAAACAGGAACTGCTCTGGGGTTTCCTGGTGACAGAAAAAAAGAGCAATGTAAGAGTTTATTGCAAATTATGGGAATCATACTCTGTTAGAGACCTATATAGTGATTATCTTCGTAAGATAGTTAAACAAATACTGTATCTAAAACTTAAGACTTAAGTCTGTATAGTACCCTTTAAAAGAATAGACATTTACATTTACACCTGAGAGGCTTCCATGAGGCATTGGGAGTATCACTATTCATCTCAGCGACCTCAAAAACTATGAGTTGGACACTATTATTTGTCGTTTTCGGTTATATTTGCATGTCACCCCATGACTCAAAAAGTCACGTAACTGAAAAATTTTAATGATTACTCTTTTTATTGTATTTTTTTAAAGTTTCACTGAAATAATCTCAGCTGGTACTCACCTGAGGTGCAGCGTCTGCGTTGCTTTCCCCTTCGCCTTTAACTGTAACTATTAGTAGAAGTAAGATGACCTGAAAAAATTTTAAGGTGTTTATCATTATTGTAACTATACAGGTATTGGAGATAATTTCCGATTGGACTGAGAGCAACGTATGTGGGAATTACTCCACAGGGAAATACAGGTTTTTAGACAAAAGAATAAAACAACTGCAGAGGAGAGTCAGAATTCAATAAACGAGCAAATACAAATTTTGTTTTTGCTAAACGCTCGTGGAAAGTTAATCCAAGCTATAAAAATGTGGCAAGCTTTGAAACAAAATTAAGGACTAACGTTCTTACAATTTGAATCGTTGTTCTCGAATAATAATAATAATAATGGCCACTGTTTTCCGTGACGAAAATGATGACAATGGTTGCAGGTCCACAATAATATAGCATGTGTATGTATGGTCTTTTTACGTTGCATAGAACCAGTGGTTATTCAGCAACGGGACCAACGGCTTTACGTGACTTCCCAACCACGTCGAGAGTGAACTTCTATCACCAGAAATACACATCTCTCACTCCTCAACCTGCGACCACCGAGGTGAGAAGCAAACACCAAACCAACCACGCCACCGAGGCGCTCTATAGCATGTGAGTATATGGTCTTTAATGGATATTAAAAGCTTTCGAATCTTGTACTAGGTTCCTCTTCAGTCAAGTGAAGATGAACCTAGTGCAAGGTTCAAAAGCTTTTAATACCCATTAAAGACCATATACTCACATGCTATATTATTGTAGACCTGCAACCAATAATAATAAAATAAATAATAATAAAATTAATAATAAAAATAATAATAATAATTAATAATAATAATAATAATGATAATGATAATAATGAATAATAATAGTAGTAGTAGTAGTAGTAGTAGTAGTAGTAGTAGTAGTAGTAGTAGTAGTAGCGATGATAATGATTATAAGAACATCGACAATGATATCAGTAAACAACAAAATGCACAGATATTAGCTCTGGTAGACATCTGTAAAGACTTTAATCTTTCCGACTCACTGGAATACACAACATCAGAATTCAGTGTGTGATCACCTTCCACGTTTCGTGTGTTCTGCAATCTGGTGTGATGTCCGAGTGACAACACTTGGTTTCTGTGTTGCAAACATTGCATGGTGCATGTCACCTTGGGCAATTTCACAGGCCATCTCCCGAGCGGCGAAAAAAAAAAAATCTTTTAGCGTTGGAACATCACTATATACTTGACCCCCAAGGTCCTTTTCATATATAGTTAATATTTAAAGGACTTTGACTTTACTATCTGTTAGGTTCGAGCGAGTTACCCAGGAGGACACGCACGCAATTTTGGAAAAATGACAAGACACTCGATTCTAATGCAGATTCCTTCAATCATAACTTGTCCATAGATATAGTGGTAGATCGTTTACCTGGAATCTGCGTGATTTGTTATTCTCTGTAATTGAGTTATTATTATTATTATTATTATTATTATTATTATTATTATTATTATTATTGTTTATGTTGTTGTTCTAAGGGGTCCACAATAACTAAACTGTTAAAAGTTCGTGTATAATTTATAAACACTTCATAAAAGCTTTCGAACCCTTCCTTGGGTTCATCTTCAGTCCAAAATTTTGGGCTGAGGATGAACTCAGGGAGGGGTTCGAAAGCTTTTATAAAGTGTTTACAAATACACGAACTTTTAACATTTTTATTATTGTGGACCCCAGAGAACATTGTATATACTCTCGTGATAAGAGAGTTTCTCCCAATTATTATTATTTCTCCCACTTATACCAATTACTATAGTAGATTCACATCAACCGTGCATTTGATGTCTAGGCCAGTCCCTTACGACGCTCCTGATTGGCCGTTGATAAGCCAATCACAGGGCTGGAAACTCTCAGTCTCTCTCGAGAGTTCACAAGGGTAGGATTTATGTTCCACCACACCTGAGGGATATCTCTTTCAAAAGCATCCAGCAAGAGAAGTGGAACATACATCCTGGCTATGTGAACTCTCGAGAGAGACTGAGTTTCCAGTCCTGTGATTAGTTTATCAACAGCCAATCAGGAGCGTCGTAAGGGAGTGGCCTAGACATCAAATGCACGGTTGATGTGAGTCTACTATACCTCGACTACTGCTACTATCATAAAAACTAGTGTACCCATGGCGTTAAAAATGACGGTAATAAGAAAGGAGCAACTTAACAACAAGTCCCGACCCTACGGATGTTACGTACTGTCATGAAGTTGCGACAAAGTACCCTCATTGTGCATACTTATAAGCATAGGGGCGAGTGCTGAGAGAGAGACTAGCCCTGGACTAGAACAACGGCAATTTTAAAAGTGGAGTTCATTACCTTTACACTGTTCTTTGTGGAAACGAAATGTATACATTCAAACTTCATTTTACATTTTTTTCTGAGTGCACTAGTGCAGATTGCAAACAGGCTATACTTTGTGTCGTTTCTAAAGCCTGCTTAATACTAATACGCCTTACATTTTCCTTCCAGTCCACATTCCATGATAAGTGATACAAAGGGTTTTCATACAGCTGCTGAAAAAATTAACTGGTAGATACTACAGCGCTTCTTTTGAACACTTCCAAGAAAATACGAAAACAATGAAAGAATTGAAAATCTTGATCATATGATTTTAAATAGACACCATTAGAATTAATCTGACCATAATTTGTATGAGAATAACCCAGCTTTAAAGGTATATATAATATATCATATATATTATATATATATATATATATATATATATATATATATATATATATATATATATATATATAAAATAAAGTGTGTTATATATATATATATATATATATATATATATATATATATATATATATAGAGAGAGGAGAGAGAGTGAGAGAGAGAGAGGGAGAGAGGAGAGGAGAGAGAGAGTTTTGTTCCAAAAATATGCATAAGAGAGAAAGCATTTCCTGTAACGCTGAGGTGCCTGAAGGGTAAATTTTACCTATTATTTCAGTCCTAAAAAATTTTAGACCACAGTATGATATCAAATTATTAATGATAAACAGCTATTACTCGTATATCTAGGTTCACCTGGATGTAATATGAGTTAAAATAAAATATGATGTAATAAGAGATGTAATATCAATAAAATTAAATATTATGTAATAAGAGATGTAATATCATCAGTAAAATAAAAGATTATATAGAGATGAAATAACTACGTTTAGAATAATAAAAGGCTGATCACTATTACCACGAGCGAATGAATCAGAGAGGAAACAGTCTTATGCAACGAATCAAATGAAAAATTCATGCTTTTCACGAGTGATGAATCGTACTCATAAAATAAATTAGAATGTCATTACAGTCTTCCACATCATGTCCTAGAAACTTTTTTTTTTTTTTTTACTTAAACGAATTTTAATGGACCAGAAAGCTTTATTTTCATTCTTTTAAGCTTCAGCACCAAGAGTCACCTCACTAGACCAGTCAGGAGAAACCGGATTTATGCATGTGCTTTATGTATGCATGTATGTATGCGCGTGCATACACGCTTACGGCTCCTGACTGCATGTCTGTTGCCCACTTTTTCGCTATCCCTCCAATCCCGTTGCGACCCCACGTATAGTTGACTAACGGCCAGATAAATAATTCACTGCGTAGGTCAATAGTTGCACAGAACGAGCCCAGATTGTTATATCCTAATCTTGAATAGGACTTCAGGTCTTGTTACAACGAGAGAGAGAAGAGAGAGAGAGAGAGAGAGAGAGAGAGAGAGAGAGAGAGAGAGAACAGTGGATTCTGGTGAAAACGTTGACTAACTCTGAATGAAAACTAAAAAAAATCATCATAAAATCTGACTCAAAAAATCATCGTAGATCACATCCTCCACACTCAGTTCAGGAATAATGATATGAGATGAAGTTGCTAGTCCCATGTTATTCTCAAATCTGACATCAACATCTGTCCCCCACACCCCACAGTCATCCAACAGCCAGGTACATCATTCACTCATTCACTGCTTAGATCAACAGAGGCGCCACGGGCTTTAACGGAATAAGCCTTATTTGCTGTGCTCCAGCAATTCATTTGGAATGAGGTTGCTAGACCCAGCATTTATCATCCTAGCTGCACAGCAGAGGCACCAGGTCCAAGTCGTGTCTCCTACGGAGGATTGAACTCTGGTTGTCTCTTGCTGTGAGGTGAGGCTGGAACCATTGAGCCACAGTTCCAAAGCACCCTTGTTCTCTAAATGTCCTATTCCCTTCTACTGCCGAGTCCACAACAAAGGGTTTCCAGTATAACAACAAAGGCTTTCTTATTCAACAAATGCTTTCTAGTACCACAACAAAGGCTTTCCAGTACAACAACAAAGGCTTTTCAGTATAACAACAAATGCTTTCCAGTATAACAACAAAGGCTTTCTAGTTCAACAAATGCTTTCTAATGCCACAACAAAGGCTTCCTAGTGCAACAACAAAGGCTTTACAGTACAAAAAACAAAGGCTTTGTAGTACAACAACAAAGGCTTTTTAGTATAGCAACAAAGGCTTTCCAGTACAACAAGAAAGGCTTTCTAGTACAACAACAAAGGCTTCCTAGTACAACAACATAGGCTTTCCAGTACAACAAACAAGGCTTTCTAGTACAACTTCACATAGCCGAAACAAATGCAACCCTAAAGAGCAACATGAAGGTCCTTCTTTGCTCTGTCTAATTCATGGATTTCATGGTTCTTATGACACTTACTATCTGTCAGTCCACTACTTCACCTATCCTAATCCTCCACTGAGACCAAACCTATCTTCTATCTTCCTCTTCATTAATCTGAGAATCTCTTCCATCAAATTTGTTCGGTAACTTGTGGGTGGCAAACATAATTTGAAAAGTATTAGCTAAGAAAAAAGGATACTGCCATACATAGATGCTTTTCATGCGACAATATCATCATCAATCAATTTATAAGCACTGCCCCTTCACAGCCTATCTCTCTCAAGTCAGTTGATCCACTAATAAACTTAATTAAAATCAGGCAACGGCAACATAACAAATGTATCGAGCAGAGATCTAAATGAAATCGAAAGACAATTGTTCATAAACAATGCCTGGAATATTCCTGATCATTCCTTAACTGAAATATATGTATATATATATATATACCTATATATATTCATATTTATATATATACATTTTTCCAGGATTTCAGGGGGGGACAGTGCCCCTCTTGCCCCTACGTGCCGA
>NC_087208.1:60478099-60483099 GCF_015104395.2 Macrobrachium nipponense | reverse complement strand
ACCCGAAGGGAATTTATCAATAACAATTCCCCTTGGGTGTAAGTTATTCCCAAGGAGTAGGGAACTGGATATCTCACGATATTTATGGCTTGATATTTGTGTCTGTGTGTATATACGTGCGGACACTATCGCTTGATTCTCGATATGACGAACTGGTTATCACCTTCAGAACACTTTTGAAAATTGAATCCATAACAATAAAAAAATAAGTATTTTAAATACGTATTTACCTACACGCACGTCTAGATATTATTATAAAAACAATTATTCATAAAAAATGAAGTATTTTAAATACGTATTTACCTACACGCACGTCTAGATATAACAAAATTACATGCACTAATAAACCTATACGTAAAATACATATGAAATATATACACAGGAAAATACACATGAAACACGTGCAAAGCACAAACACGGACGTACCAAGAACCATATACAAAAATACACGGAAACCGTATTACACAGATAATAAAGAATAATCAAATATACGCCCTTATACGATAAAACCAAAAAGAAAAAATGGCCAATAATTCAAGAGAGGGGGAAAAATTGACACTCTCAATGAGAATAAATCACCCGATATAGCTCACGTCACACGACCAATTACATAAAATGCTTTACCCTTCACATGGAGAGAGAGAGAGAGAGAGAGAGAGAGAGAGAGAGAGAGAGAGAGAGAGACTCACGGCGTGACCAAGCGAATCCAGGAATAATAATAATACGAAGGCGAAGGAAATCCCAAATTGGAATAACAAAAAATGGTGGAGGTATTTGTCTACGGAGACTTCAACGCTCGTGTGTCTCGATGTTCAATGACCTGTGACAGAAACTATGCGGCGTTGCGACAGCGCAGAGCATGTTCATACATTTTCTTGTTTATTCTGAACGTGACGTTCTGCCTTGTATCGGCAAGAAGTCAGTTTATTCAAATGCTACTTTAGTGAAAAGTAGGGAGAAGTTAGTCAGTTTGTTCAAAAGCTACTTTACTGAAAATTAAGTTTATTCAAAAGCTTTTTTTTTTTTTAAATACAACTCTCGTGAAAAAATAGGACAGTTTATTCAAATGCTACTTTAGTGAAAAGTAGTGAGAAGTTAGTCAGTTTATTCAAATGCTATTTTACTGAAAAGTAAGTTTGTTCAAATGCTGATAGAGTGAACAGTAAGCTTTTTCTTAAATACAACTTTAGTGAAAAAATAGGCCAGTTTATTCAAATGCTACTTTAGCGAAAAGAAGCGAAAAGTTAGTTTATTCAAATACTACTTTACTGAAAAGTAAATTTATTCAAATGCTGATTGAGTGAACAATAAGCTTTTTTCTTTTAAATACGACTTTAGTGAAAAAATAGGCAGTTTATTCAAATGCTATTTTAGTGAAAATTAAGTTTATTCTAAGTAAGTTTATGTTAATGCTACTTTAGTTAAAAGTAAATTTTTTAAATGCTTATATAGTGAAAAGTAAGTCAGTTTATTGAAATGTTACTTTAGTGAAAAGTAAGTAAGTTTATTCAAATGCTACTTAAGTGGAAAGTTTTTTATGCTACTTTAGTAAATAATAAAACTGTTTATTTTAATGCTACTTTAGTGAAAAGCAAGGTGTTTTTTTAAAATGCTACTTCAGTGATAAAATTAGTCAGTTTATTCAAAGGCTACGTTAGTGAAAAAAATATTCAATGCTGCTTTAGTGAGAAAATTAAATAAGTTTATTCTAATGCTACTTTAGTGAAAAATAAGTCAGTTTATTCAAAGGCTACTTTGGCGATAATTAAGTCAGTTTATTCAAATGCTACTTAAGTAAAAAGTAAGTCAGTTTATTCTAATGCTACATAGTGAAAAGTCAGTTTATTCAAAAGCTACTTTAGTGAAAAGTAAGTCAGTTTATTCAAAAGCTACTTTAGTGAAAAGTAAGTCAGTTTATTCAAAAGATACCTTAGTGAAAAGTAAGTCAGTTTATTCAAATGCTACTTTAGTGAAAAGTCAGTTTATTAAAATGCTACTTTAACGAACGCTAAGTCAGTCTATTCTAACGCTATATATTTTTAACAAGAAAGTAAACAATATATTATTATTATGTAATAAAAATCCACAATTGCTAACAAATGAATCGTATTAATATGGAGGTGCTTGAAAATCTTTGTTTTTATCCTGTCTATATGAATACAATTCATTTATATAGTTGTGGATTTTCGCTCACTCGGGGAGTAAACCTACAAACTACTTTGTTGCTGCTGTTGTTGTTCTTGTTGGGGAGGGGGGTTAGGAAAGGTCTATGGAAGAACTTCAAAAGGTCTGAAAAAGGTGTTCCACGCTGAGTTAAAGATACAGGAATTTTAAGATAGGATATTTATGATTTATTCATTATTAAAATAAAAATGTAAAATATAAACAATGTGCATGGTAAACAGTACAGAACAATTATTTCTAATAAAATATAGGTATTTATTTTAATTTCCGTTGGTGAAACAAGACTATTTGACTGTAGATTTTAGCACGTTTTAATCTACATTAAAAGTTAGGAATATAATGTTTACATCTTATGCGTGACGGGAAAATCTTGCACGCATCCCGAGTAAGCTGGAGGTCGGATCACGCTTTGTCATTACATAAGCTTATGACGATACTTTGGATTTCTTAGCAAACTAAACAATCATACATCCTACTGACAATAAGAATATTATTGTTATTGCTGCTGTTGCTGTTACTTTTTCTTGTATTAGCTGTCATCAACATTGCTGCCATATCATTATCTGCTTTAAATAATACTGCCACTGCTATCGATGCCATTACTGCTAGTTCGGCGTCCACTAATATTGCTACTTTCACTGCTGCATTATTATCAATCTAGCTTTTAATATTGCTACTACTATTGCGGCCATTACTGATACTTCTGCTGCAAATAACGTTGTTACTTATACTGCAAACCTAACATTTCACTGCATCTACGTAGACTGCTACAACTATTGCTGCCTTACTGTTGTCTTTGCTCTCAATAATACTGCTAATTCTGTTGCTCTAAATTCCGTTGTATCTGCATCTAATTGTACTGTTGCTTTCGCTGCAGTTAACACTACTGTTACTGAATTCATTGCTAATAATAATAATAATAATAATAATAATAATAATAATAATAATAATAATAATAATAATAATAATAATAATAACTGAGAAACAAATCCACAGATATATATGGGTATAAATATATATTTGAAAATAAATCTAAACAGAGCATTTGAACAGATTCATGAAAGCGCTCTGTTTAGATTTATTTTCAAATATATTTGCACAATAATAATAATAATAATAATAATAATAATAATAATAATAATAATAATAATAATAATAATAATAATTGTCGTTAAGGTGGTCAGTTGCTGGATGACGACCTCCAAGTACCTGACCGTCTTCCCCTTCAATTGGGTTGAATACCTGGTTGCCGGACGAAGCTCCTCTGTTGCCAGGAGGTTCCATTTACGTCGTTGTCGTTTATTCCTTCATTTCTTTCCATCATTGCTGAGTTTTGCTATTTACCCATAGCTGGACCCTACCCCATCAGGGATAGGTACTCATTTACAGCTGAGTAGACTGAGGAAATTATGGTAAAGATCCTTTCCCAAGGAATCAACGCCGAGGAGAGCGGTCACCCATCCAACGACTGACCAGCCACTATGTTGCTTAACTTGACTTAAGTCTGTTGATGACCTAACCCACTCCTCCACGGCGCCGCTAAAGGAAAAGGAAGATCCCTGAAAAGGAATCTAGAAAAACTAGAGGCTGAAGTAGCTCCAGGACTCATGCGAAGAGTGTCATCCTAGAAACGGCACACATAGTAAGAAAAGTGATGGACTCCTAGGGAGGCAGGATGCAACCCGGAACCCCACACTATAAATACCACCCAGTCGAATTGGAGGACTGTGATAGAGCAAAAAAAAAAAAAAAAAAAAACAAAAAAAAAAAAAAAAAAAAAAAAAAAACAAAAAAAAAAAAAAAAAATAATAATAATAATAATATGCTGGAAGAAGACCTTCATTAATACCGGTTTTGTTGAAAATAATGGCTATTTCAGCCGAGTTCATTTTGTAAAGAAGTTCCTCTATTCTTATTACCGACTTTTCATCTGTACTCACATTGGCTATTAAAACGCCAAATAGGCGATTCATGTGAAAAACGTGGCATTTGTCGAATTGTAGTACAAATTGGATCTTAAGCCTATTCGACAAAAGGTACTAAATGACTCCATTATTTCAATAAAACCTGCAATAATAATAATAATAATAATAATAATAATAATAATAATAATAATAATAATAATAATAATAATAATAATCAGATCATAGCAATCTTGAAAGTTCATAGTAAAAATTAGTTGAAATAAAATAAGAAAACAGAGACCTCATGAAACGATAGACCAGATGCTGATATAATAATAATAATAATAATAATAATAATAATAATAATAATAATAATAATAATAATAATAATAATAATAATAATATTAAAGAAGTTGTCCCACGGACGCACAACACGAAAATGTATCATGGCTGTTTATATGAAAGAAAGAAAAAATTTCGTATTATCCTGTTGGAATCCGAAGGCCAAAATAGGTTAAATCACTGAATCAGTGGAATTCCTCAGGAAATTCTTAAGAGAACAATGAGCAGAATATATAAGGACTGGTGAGTTATGACGTAATTCTCTCTCTCTCTATCTTTTTATTCGGGATCTCGCACAATAATCTTGACTGGAAAGAGAGAGAGAAAGAGAAAAAAAAAACAGTTATCTTTCTCTCACTTTCTCTATTCGGGATCTCGCACAATAATCTTGACTGGACAGAAATAAAAAGTCATATTTCGCTCTCTCTCTCTCCTCTCTTTTTATTCGGCATCTCGCACAATAATCTTGACTGGACAAAAGAAGAAGAAGAGAAAAAAAAACATATTTCTCTCTCTCTCTCTCTGTATTCGCACAATAATCGTGACTGGACAGCGGACAAAAAATAATAA
>NC_087208.1:60405599-60475599 GCF_015104395.2 Macrobrachium nipponense | reverse complement strand
TTTTAAGGCCAGTTAAACCTTATAACTAATAAGTTATTGTTATTTCTCTATACTCTTAACTAGACCTTCTAATGTCAAAGGATGTTTGGTATCATTCCCAGTAAATAATCTCAAGAGGGGATAATAGGTAAAGGTATCTGCACGCTTTGTGGACTGGTCTAGTCCAGGGGTTCTTAACGGGGGTTATCCAAACCTCTTGGGGGTATGAGAACCACATGCTGGGGGTATGGGGCTTGTTCTCTGGATATTTGTATATGTGTCAATGTATGGATGTGTACACTTTGTAATTGAATAACTTTATCAAAATTATAAATGATTTTGATTTTCTTGTATGTTTTATTCTTAGTTATTCATACCTGAAGAATGTAATAAACTAAGCAATATATTAAGTTATATTGTAAACAAATAGGACTTAAGAGAGCTGAAGCAAAGGGGTATAGAACCATACTGGGCAATTCATTGGGGGTCTTTAGTCATCAAAAGTTAAGACCCGTTCCTAGGTCTAGTTTCACATGAGTCTAGAGTTTATCTGATCTACTTAGAACCCATGCAGTTTTTAAGACCAGTTAGACTTATTCATTCGTAAGTTCATGTTATTCCTCTATAATCTTAAGACGTTCGTATACACGGAAACCGCTCATGCACGTATATGTAATCAAATCGAATTAAAACTCATGTAGTAAAGCCTTTACTAATAACATATGCAAAAATACAGGAACGTTCAAGACACGAATGCGAGGTAAGGTGTTCAACCTTCTGTAAGATTTAATTCATGCCCTCATTCTCTTTACTATGTGTGTGTGTGTGTGTGTGTGTGTGTGAGAGAGAGAGAGAGAGAGAGAGAGAGAATGCCATGTCTGGACAAAGTATCCCTCCCTCTGTTTTATATATATATATATATATATATATATATATATATATATATATATATATATATATATAGATATATATATATATATATATATATATATATATATATATATATCTGACAAAGGGATAAAAATGAACAAAGCTTGTTGAGAGAGAGAGACTGAATGTCATGTCTGACAAAGAATACCTCTGTTTTCTTTATATACATCTGAAAAGGGGATGAAAATGAACAAAGCTTGTTGTGTTGTGTGTGTGTGAGAGAGAGAGAGAGAGAGAGAGAGAGAGAAGAGCAGCAGCAGCAGCAACGCCAGAATGCATTGAAATTCGCCAAGGTCCCATCAACCGAAAAGTTTGATCTGGGAGCTGCTGGCAGCACTGTTATTAACACTGAGCGGCGGAGCGACCAACCTTTTCGGGTGAGGCAATCGAAATGCTTCGTTCCAGCACCTATGGCATCATCGGGGTTATAATGGTTTTCTGTCTTTTTGCATCGGTCTAGATCATATTCGGGTGCGTCTGCTGCCTTCCATGATGCAAGTTTCTGTGTGTGTGTGTTGATATCTCCGATTATAAGCCAGTGCAGTTTTTTGTATTTACAAAGTTTTCTAAAATTTCAATGATGTTTGATTTTATCCACCACATATATATTTGTGCGCGTGTGCGTATTATCTCTGATTATAAGCAAATACAATATATATTTACAAAGGAGGGTCTATCCATGATTCAGCACTTATATTAACAGTGGCGGAGACCGTTGTCTTGTATTTTGCTTTGAAGCAACCCCTTGCTAGGAAGGCGCCATATGTCAAAAATTTTTCATTCGTTTTTATATCCCTTCTAGGGCGCCGCCGCCCAAAGGAAAGATCCCTTCCGTTCTTAGCTAGTCTCTATGGATAAGAAGGCTAGGCCTATAATCTCCTTATCCAAGGAGGCCTATAGGCCTATTTGTAAGTTTATTCTAATGTTTTTACTTCCCTTCGAAAAGAGAACTCCCTCCCGCTCTCAGCAAGTCCCTGTAGATGAGAAGGCTAGGCCTATAACTTCCTTATCCAAGAAGGCCTACATGCCTATATGTAAGCTTATTCTAATATGTTTTTACTTCCCTCCGAAAGGAAAACCACCCGAAGGATAGCTCTCTCCCGATCTAAGCAAGTCTCTATGGATGAGAAGGCTAGGCCTAAAAATATTATCCAAGGAGGCCTATAGGCAAGCTTATTCTAATGTTTTTTAATTCCCTTCGAAAAGAGCACCACCCGAAGGATAACTCCCTCCCGTCTCAGAAAGTCTCTATGGATGAGAAGCATAGGCCTATAACATTTCCTTACCCAAGGAGGCCTATATGTGAGTTTATTCTATGTTTTTAATTCCCTTCGAAAGGAGCACCACCCGAAGGATATAGCTCTCTTCCGTTCTAAGCAAGTCTCTATGGATAAGAAGGCTAGGCTAAGCCTATAACATTTCCTTATCCAAGGAGGCCTATGTGCAAGCTTATTCTAATATGTTTTTTCTTCTCCCGATGTAAGCAAGTCTTTATGAACCGCATGTAGTACGCCTGTATATGTACGCACGCAAAGCACACGATCTAACACGGAGCACACGTCATAAATCCCACATCAAACCATAAATTCACGATTCTCAAAAGCCAAATAAATCCGAAAATATGTGAAGTCACCGCAGCGAGTTTCCTATATATTTAGTATCAATATTATGCATTCATGCCGACATCCGGGGCATCTGACAATCGGGGGTTTAATCCAATTTGTAATCCCTACCCATCCGTGGCGTCAAGATGAGCAGAACGGGAATCGCTAGATTAGAGCCGTTAATTTCATAACTTATAACACAACTCTCTCTCTCTCTTTCTCTTTACAGATCTGTCAGTCAGTTTGTCTCTCTCTTTACAATTATATATCATATAATAACATAGGTTCCTTCCTACATAGCGACCCCCAAGGGTTACCGGGGGTCGTTTTCTATGATTAATATTTCTTGGGGATCATTATCTTTGTGATATTTACTGTCTTTTGTTTATACTTTTACAGTAATTCCCAACGGGCTTGTACTAAACACACCGCAAAGGTGTATACATACCGGGTAAAAAAAGCCTTGGGGGTCACTATTTAGGAAAACTCATATATATATATATATATATATATATATATATATAATATATATATATATATATATATATATATATATATATATATATATATATATATATATATATATATATATATATAAATTCAGGAATAAGCCGAAGACACATGGATGTTTTATAAGATTTATTCATAGAGAAACGTTTCGCACATGACTATGTGCATCATCAGTCTGAAAAATGACAAAATAATAACATTAAAATACTAAAAATACACAGGATTCATTAAAATGACAAATTAAAAAACATTAAATGACTAAAAATAAGAAGCAAAGTAAAAAACAACTGCTGTTACACCAACCTTCAGGTACAGGGGAAGAAGATAGAATGACAAAGAGGGAACAACAACCTCCAAAGACGACTATGCCAGATATAGTTGAGCAGAGGAGCAGCCACCAGTTTAACGATGGAACGAGTCTTTTAATATATAATGACTCTAAGGTCGTCAGGTAATCTGCATCCTTAGAATATGCTAATATGGAAAAGTGCTGCTTCTTGACCTCAATTTACAATTGATAGCATGATTTTTTATATTTGAATGTTCTGGTCTGCTCAATCTTTGTCCCGTTCTAAAACTCAACCCTAAGTGACTGTAATAACGCATCTGCAACAACCTCTTCGTTGATCCAATATAAGTACCAGGACATCCTGGGCATGTAAACTTATAGACCACATTGGATCTCATGAAGGGCTGCAGATGGTCCTTGAAGCCAAACAAGGAGCCAATTTTACTGGGATTATTTTATATTGATTTTAAATTAATGCACGGTATTTCAGTTTCTATAATTTGTTTCAGTTTATGCGAAAATTTGGAGTTAAAAATATAAGGGATCGAAGCATACATAAGTTTTTTCGGAACATTAAAAACCGGTGTAGCAGGATGAAAATAATTAGTTAAAAGTTTGTTGATGATTCTAAAAACTAGATCCTTGGGAAATGAATTTTGTTGAAAAAAAGTAGTTAAAAATTCAATCTCCTTATGAAATATGGCCCAACTGGACGAGTATCTAAGAACCCTATACACTAAAGTATAGATGGTATTCAATTTAAAACTGGTTTGGCAAGCACTGTAAAAATTATTTGCAAGACCTGTATAAGTTTAAACGAGACTATAGAGATTATTTTAAACAAGGTTTTCCCAGATGGCAATTTTACTTTTCATGGTTTTACTAGGTCTCTTTTTAAACAACTTCTAGAACTTGCTGTGCAAGATTCTATGTTTATTTTTAATCAAAAATTGTATTCTCAGGTAGATGGTGTTGCTATGGGTTCTCCATTAGGACCTTTATTTGCAAATTTTTTTATGTCTTTTTTAGAACAGAATTTTTTAGATTGTTGTCCGTCGTCTTTTAAACCATTGTTTTACAGAAGGTATGTAGACGATACCTTTGTTCTTTTTAAGTATCAGTGGCAGGCCACCCAGTTTTTAGATTTTATTAATCAGCAACACCCTAACATTAATTTTACTATGGAATTGGAGAAAGATAATTGTTTACCGTTTTTAGATGTTTTAATCACGAGAGTTAGTTCTGTTTTTACTACTGCCGTTTACAGAAAAAAAACTTATACAGGTCTTGCAAATAATTTTTACAGTGCTCGCCAAACCAGTTTTAAATTGAATACCATCATTACTTTAGTGTATAGGGCTCTTAGATACTCGTCCAGTTGGCCATATTTCATAAGGAGATTGAATTTTTAACTACTTTTTTTCAACAAAATTCATTTCCCAAGGATCTAGTTTTTAGAATCATCAACAAACTTTTAACTAATTATTTTCATCCTGCCACACCGGTTTTTAATGTTCCGAAAAAACTTATGTATGCTTCGATCCCTTATATTTTTAACTCCAAATTTTCGCATAAACTGAAACAAATTATAGAAACTGAAATACCGTGCATTAATTTAAAATTAATATCAAATAATCCCAGTAAAATTGGCTCCTTGTTTGGCTTCAAGGACCATCTGCAGCCCTTCATGAGATCCAATGTGGTCTATAAGTTTACATGCCCAGGATGTCCTGGTACTTATATTGGATCAACGAAGAGGTTGTTGCAGATGCGTTATTACAGTCACTTAGGGTTGAGTTTTAGAACGGGACAAAGATTGAGCAGACCAGAACATTCAAATATAAAAAATCATGCTATCAATTGTAAAATTGAGGTCAAGAAGCAGCACTTTTCCATATTAGCATATTCTAAGGATGCAGATTACCTGACGACCTTAGTCATTATATATTAATAGTCTCGTTCCATCGTTAAACGGTGGCTGCTCCTCTGCTCAACTATATCTGGCATAGTCGTCTTTGGAGGTTGTTGTTCCCTCTTTTGTCATTCTATCTTCTTCCCCTGTACCTGAAGGTTGGTGTAACAGCAGTTGTTTTTACTTTGCTTCGTATTTTTAGTCATTTAATGTTTTTAATTTGTCATTTTAATGAATCCTGTGTATTTTTAGTAATTTTAATGTTATTATTTTGTCATTTTTCAGACTGATGATGCACATAGTCATGTGCGAAACGTTTCTCTATGAATAAATCTTATAAAACATCCATGTGTCTTCGGCATTCCTGAATTGCTGTTTGAGGATCATACTGCAGATAGTATATATATATATATATATATATATATATATATATATATATATATATATATATATAATATATATAATGTGAGAGGAGAAGTTTGTGTGTACGTCCATTTTTTCCTCCCAGGCAGCGGCTATACTTACCTACTGAGGAGCAGTTTGGTCTAAATATACTATATACTTTTCGTGAGTTAACTGTGGACATCCATTCCAGGCCAAATTTCACCGTTATCATTTTGTTATCCTTACGGTGTTTAATGAATCAGCGGACTTAAAGGCGACATAACCATAAACTTTCATAGCACTGGTCCCTGGATAAAAAAAAAAAAAAAAAAAAAAAAAAAAGCCCGCACAAGAGACTGTTCTGCTAACACTCGATGGACTAACCCAATCCTTGTGGCTACGTTTTGCTCCAGAACTTTTTCCACGGATGGTTTATCTCCTGACACGAGGGTTGCTAGTCGTTTGGACAATGAATTTAAATGATTACAGGAAGAAATAATAAAAATACCAAACATATCAGGCTAAAAAATTATTTAAAAAAGAAATAAACTTTGTTGTATTTCTAACGAATACAGCTGAATTGTGTGTTTCATATTAACCATAGAGGAAAACCAATTTTTTATGTTTCCTATATAGTAACCTTTGCGGCATGTTATTAGAACCCCGTTGGGGATGACCGAAAAAACAAACAAAAGACTGTCAATATCACAAAGATAATGACCCTCAAGAAATATTAGTCCTAGATCAGTGGTTCTAAACCTTTTGATTACCACGCCCCCTCTAAGAGCTGGTCCTTTCTTTCAACCCCACCCCACCCAACCCCCTTGCATCTATGAGTAAAATTCCTTCCAAGATTTAAAAGGAAAATGAAAAAAATGAAAGAGAAGGGGTTTCGAGCTATATATAGGAAGGGACGTCAAAAATGACAAAATATGGTCAGGCCAACGAGCCTAACTAGAGTAGTAGACTGTAGGAAAGTAACGTTATACAGCGATACTTTTGCATTTTTATCATAAACTACTGAATATTAGTTCTTCATCCATGTTAGGAGAATAACGAATATAATCAGAGAATGTTTTTTTTTTTTTCGTTTATCCATATGGCTCGCGCCTTCCCTGGAAATTGCTGACGCCCCCGTAGGGAGGCGCGCCCCCCCAGGATAAGAACCACTGTTTTAGATATAACGACCCCCGAATTTTGCTAGGGGTCCAACATGATAGAAAACTTTTATTTGGCCAAAAATAAGCCCTTTTAAAAAGAAAGGTGACGAATGCAACCCGAGAATGAAATGGCGAATCCTTAGCGTTAAAAAAAAGGGGGGGGCTCAGTTATACGTGGCCCTCCGCCAATTACGCCGCCGCCGCTGCACTTGACGTCATTTCGTAATTATTATGCAATGACGTCACCGTAATTTATGAGCTTTCGTCGCGGAAGAGGTTTGAAAAGTATGATCTAATTTTCTACGGTTACTAAATGTTTTTTTTTCATCCGTAGATTTTGGAGCTTTTTTTTTTTTTTTTTTTTTTTTAACTTTGTTTCCGCATGATTTTTAGAAAGTAATTGCAAAGGGATGGGTTCGTAACACCCACTTTCAACACACACACGCACACACACACACACACACATATAATATATATATATATATATATATATTATATATATATATATATATATCGTGTATATATATAGTGTATATATATATATATATATATATATATATATATATATATATATATATATATATATTAATTTCATCACATCACCGTTATTCATATACACACAAGCATTAATTAAGCTACAAATGTCATTTAATATCTCAATTCGCTCTACCTCGGAATTAATAGATTTTCACATATAGTTAACCTCTCGTGATAGCCTTGGGGGTAAGCGCGTCACCATTCGTACGTCTTGAATTCTTGGTTCCGTGGTTCGAGCCCATGAGCTGACAAATTTCTTATCGGTTGAAAAATTCCACCCCTTCGGTTAACATGTAGATATTAAAGGACATTTGTAGCTTAATGCTTTATCTATATATATATACGTGTATATATATATGATATATATATATATATTATATATATATATACAAAACATATATATAGATATATATACATATGTATATATATATATATATATATATATATATATATATATATATATAGATATGAATAACTTGATCATGAAGCATATAAAACGTGGTGCTATGTATAAATAAAGGTTTTTTTGCCACGAAGGAAAAAATGAAAAAGCTTTTTCATTTTTTCCCTCGTGGCAAAAAAACCTTTATATATATAATAATAAATATATCTATATATATATATATATATCCATATATATATATGTATATATATATATATATTATATAATATATATATATATATATATATATATATATATTAGTATATTATATATTTACTTCATATGGCCACCTGATGAGAAGAGAAGAGCAACACATGGCAAGAGAATGATGGAGGTGGAGGTGGATGGAAAACGAAGGAGAGGAAGACCTAAGACCAGGTGGAGGAGAGAATTGCATTAGAGATGATATGAGGGAGAAGGGAGCACGGGAGGAAATGACACAGGACAGAGGGAGATGGAAGAGACTTATTAGAAACGGCGACCCCGAATAGGGATAAAGCTGGGAAGAAGAAGAATATATATTCACTTCATACACGTGTGAATTTCATGTTCACAAGAATTAAGCCGGCCTCATACTAAGCATTTTTTTCTTGAGCAGCGAGCCGTTGCTTCCGAGAATGAAAAACCGGGAGCTTTTAGCTCGAGATTCTAGCTTCCCAACAGAACGGGAAGCACCCAGCACGAGCCGCGAGCCACAGCTGCTGCTGGTAGGACATACTCTCAGACCTTTGGCTTCTCTTCTCCTGAGCCACTCTCGAACCCACAAAGGTTTTGTGTTACTCTTGCATTCACGTAAGTTTCCGAGAAATACACCACTGCAGCACATCTTGCAGCAGTCCGACAATTTCTGGGCGTCATGATGATCAGTTTTGTTTACTTTTCCCTACGGCTCCTCGAAACCACGAGTTCCTAGTGTGACGATACAACACTTTTGCTCGCGAGCATCGGTTGGATGCTGGCCAAAACCACGAGCAAGAAATGACTAGTGTGATACCAGCTTTATGCTACAAATATCATTTAATACCCAATTCACTACACCTTAGGAATGCCTTACACCCAAGGAGAATTATAACTGATAGGTGCTTCGTCCCAGGCAGGACTCGAACCGTTCACTGGTTGAGAAACAAGGACAGACAGTGACTGTGACCACGTGGCTACAGAAAGTGATAAGACCAAAGAATCCTATTTTGGGCTGAATCATCTGAAAGACAGAACACACACACAAACTCACATACACAAACACAGTAAAAAATAAAACAAAAAGAATATAAGACAGTATATTGTTGAATTGAACTAAATATAGGATTAAGGCCAAGGGCCAAGTGTTTGGACCTAAGAGATCATTTTGCGCAGATTTTTTATTAGTATTATTTGAGTAGATGAAACTTATTCACATGGAACAAGCACACCAAAGGGATCATTGACTTGAAATTCAATCTTCCAAAAAGAATGTTGGTTTCAACCTCCCACCGCTAAAGACCCAACACTGCAGCAGTATCTGATCATGATACCGAGGCAGTGGTCTTGCATCACGCTGGGAAAGACGCGAACCCGCGACATCTGAGCGGCATGTCACGATACTAACCACTTTATCAGCAGAAAATCAATGAGAGTAGAAAGGCGTGAAAGGTGTAACAGGAGGAAATCCTTACTGTTGCGCTATGAATCAATTGTTAGGAGAAGGTGGAAAGTAAGATGGAAGAAAGAGAATATGAACGGAAGTACGGTAAAAAGAATTAATTGTTTTTGTTTGTTTGGTGTTTTTACGTTGCATGGAACCAGTGGTTATTCAGCAACGGGACCAACGGCTTTACGTGACTTCCCAACCACGTCGAGACTGAACTTCTATCACCAGAAATACACACCTCTTACCCCTCATTGGACTGCCCGAGAATCGAACTCACGGCCACCGAAGTGCCAGGCCAAGACCATATCGATCACGCCACAGAGGCTCTGGTAAAAAGAATGCCGAAAGTAATGCCTGCAGTGCACCGCGCGAAGTGTACTAACGGCACTACCTTCCTACGGAGTAGTCTATTGTTCCAAAACTGCACCACAAATAAGAGTACCGACACACACACACACACCTGACCCCTCTGCCGGCAAAATCGAGGTCACGTCGGCCATCCTAGATATACCATCACTGGCGACGTCATCATTAGCTGGCAAGGGGGGGTGGGGGTGAGGGTTGGGGGGTCACGCCCCCTCCATCCATTGCCTCTCCCCCTTGACGAATGACCAATAATGATGCGAACTTCTTCGAAATGAGTTTAAGTGCGTCGTTTCACGTTTATGAGAATTCTTTTGATACGTGTGTGTGCATTCAGTATGTATGAAAATCATCCAACAGGAAAAACAGAATGACACCATTTAAAAACAAACTTAAAGGATACATATATAGATGAAGTACAGATATATGCTTGCATTGATACGAACTTACTGTAGGTGTAGAGAATGGGATATATAGTTATTCAGCTATGTAAAATTGGATCCCTGCCACCAAATCTACCACACACACATATAATACTCTGTAATAATGGTATAAATACTCACTATGCACTCTTATTTTGTAGTGAACTTTTACTTATATATTATATGTATATCAATGATTTGTATATGAACTCATTTTCTAGTTACACTTCAGTTCCACTGTACAATTGAAAGCTATGTATAATCTGTAATACCCACTGCAAATTGTGGAATAAAGGCATTTATTATTATCATATTACATTCATGATGTACTGAGGTCATATCAGTGAAGTGTTTACCTATATGCTTGTTTTATTGTGGACAAAATATATATGAAAACGGAAAACTATGTTTTTCTCTTAATGATTCTTGCAATTAAAATAATGCAAGCTTGTATAAATTTGTTCCCTACATAATGTACTGTATATTTTGTCAATAAATTAACTATGTTGCTATTGGCTTGCCTTCGACTCTATGTGACAGAAAGTCAGTCAGATAGTATGTTCTGTGCCAATTAAAAACTATATGTATATATATATATATATATATATATATATATATATATATATATACACATTACACACAAACATTATCATTACAAGAAAACGTACACACACAAAGTTATGCGCATATGCAACTCCACGTAGGTGTCAATCACGCCACGAATATGACAAAATCTTCAATCAAGACAATCTAAGACACTCAACACTAAAAGCACATCACTAACTCTGTATTAACTGCTCGGAATAAGGTCGCTATAATTCTGCTTGTCACAGTCACGGATCCTTGAGAATACAACTTGCACGAATTGATATTTGATTTCGGTGTTTTGAAGCTTTCAAATGGGCTCAAGCTTTCAAATGGGACTTAAGCTTTCAAATGGGACTTAAGCTTTCAAATGGGCTTAAGCTTTCAAATGGGACTTAAGCTTTCAAATGGGACTTAAGCTTTCAAATGGGCTTAAGCTTTCAAATGGGACTTAAGCTTTCAAATGGGCTTAAGCTTTCAAATGGGACTTAAGCTTTCAAATGGGCTTAAGCTTTTTTCAAATGGGCGTAAGCTTTCAAATGGGACTTAAGCTTTCAAATGGAACTTAAGCTTTCAAATGGGACTTAAGCTTTCAAATGGGCTTAAGCTTTCAAATGGGCTTAAGCTTTCAAATGGGACTTTAGATTTCAAATGGGACTCAAGCTTTCAAATGGGACTTAAGCTTTCAAATGGGACTTAAGCTTTTCAGAAATTGGGCTTAAGCGTGGGGGGTTGGTTGGATTTTCAAATGGGACTTTCAATTTCAAAATGGGACTCAAGCTTTCAAATGGGACTTAAGCTTTCAAATGGGACTTAAGCTTTCAAATGGGACTTAAGCTTTCAAATGGGCTCAAGCTTTCAAATGGGTGAGGCTCAAGCTTCAAAGTGGGACCTTGAGCTTTCAAATGGGTGAGGCTCAAGCTTTCAAATGGGACTTAAGCTTTCAACGGGAATGAAGCTTACAAAAAATGGGACTTGAGCTTTCAAAAGGAGATTGAGCTTTCATATGGGGCTTGAGCTTTCAAAGAGAATCAAGCTTTCTAATTACAAATAAACTGTCTGGGGGAGAATTTAAGGATTCTGTTTAATAATAATAATAATAATAGTAATAATAACAGTTCATTTTACGGACTAACACTAAGAATTCCAAGGATCATTAATACTTTAAAACATTTAAAGCGCTTAACAAAATATCAGCACCACGGATTACACGTCTACACCTGATTTAGCGTTGGTTATAAAAATAAGTACTTTCCAGTGCACACGCACTCGCACACAGACACAAATTATTATATACATATATATATATTTATATATATATATATATACATATCATTTATTGAATGCTATTCGTAAATTATCAAATAAAATCCATTACATCTCATTAGGTTTTACTTTTGCATAGCGCATCAGACAAAGAGAGAGTGAGATCTAATAAACAATGTGCTAAGAATGATAGACACAAATTCCCCTATTAAGCAAGTCATAATAAATACGGGTAATTTTGATCAGAAAGAGAGAGAGAGGGAATAAATAACCAACGTGAAAATGGCATTCAAGGGAAATTAAGCAGAATAGGGAAGGGTCCAAATTATTTAGGGTTTTTGCTTCACTGCACAGACACACCCAGGTCTCTCTCTCTCTGCGCACACTGAATTCGATAGTCAGATATTATTTAAGTTTAATACTTGTATGAAAGAAAAATTGTCTTCTTAAATTGCTGACAGATGATGCATGTATATGTATATATATAATATATATATATATATATATATATATATATATATATATATATGTATATATATATATATATAATATATATACCTATATATATATATATATATATATATATATATTATAAACAATACATAGGCCTGCTTATTCTATATATACATTGATCATCGATAAAGAAATGACAATATTATAATTCTACTATTTGCAACTTACTTAAAAGTTCAGACCTAAGTTTTTTATACTTTAAAATTACTGTCAACAGAAACGTTCGCATTAAAAAAAAATAAAAAAAAAGCCGATGAAAGTTAAATGATAAAAAAAATTATAAATGCAAAGATTTAGCCTAAAGGAGCTTCGGTTTTTAGAAAAGTCACTAAAAATTATTTGAAGTACATACCACCAAAACAACGTAATTCAGCCCCTATCCCCCCCAAAAGTTACTTTCTTATCCAACACAAAACCTGAAAGTGAATCAGCGCAACTCATCAGTCACCCTTAGTTAACTGACTGATTTCGTGAGTTATCTGGCGTCAACTTGCTATAGTAGATTCACATCACCCGTGCATTAGATGTCTAGACCAGTCCCTTACGACGCTCCTGATTGGCTGTTGATAAACCAATCTAATGACAAGGGCTGGAAACTCTCAGTCTCTCTCGAAAGTTCGCATAGGCAGGATGTATATGCTCCACCTCTCCTGAGGGATACTTTTGAAAGACGTATCCCTCAGGAGATGGAACATATATCCTGGCTATGCGAACTCTCGAGAGAGACTGAGAGTTTCCAGCCCTATGACTGGCTTATGAACAGCCAATCAGGAACTGTCGTAAGGGACTGGCCTAAACATCAACTGCACGGTTTGGTGTAAATCTACTATAGCACCAGGATTAATCCTCACTATACTCTTTTTTTTCCATCTGTCCATCCGCCAGTGGTGTTTGCGCATGGTAACGCTGCTTCCCGGGCTTTAAATAATATCCAATTTCGAATATTAACGGTGTAATTCGCATACAGTGAATTCTTAAAACACTTTTCAGTTGCAAATGTACACCCAGATATCCTTTTATTTACCTTAAACTTACACATAGCGTAACTATTTAAAGCCCGGGACGCAGTGTTACCATGCGAAAACACTACAGGCGAATGGACAGATGGGAAAAAACAGAGTATAGTACTAGCAATATCCTCAGCAAAAGTGAACCGCATCAGAAGTCACGTAAACCAACTCCTGTATCCTATGTGGGACTCCAAAGACGAATGTTCGTCTCAAGTTCGACGCGTGAAAGTCGAACGGCCTTGAACCGCAGCAGAATTCGACCACCAATTTCCATGTTGATGGAGACCTTAAATGACTACGCAAGAAGCTGGCATGACTGACGAGTGTCGACGACTGGCTGGCTGCCTTAGTAATATTTTCGGAGGTGGGGGAGGGTTTGGGGGTGTGAGGGTAGGTGTCAGAGTGGGGCGGGGTTAGGTGGGTGGTGGGGCCCGGTGGGTGGATGGAACGGTAGTCATTTTTACACTTCGCTTCCGAGAGAGAGAGAGAGAGAGAGAGACGGATAGTCATGTCTGACCACATAAAGCATACCTCTGTATTCTAAAGAATGTATCTGAAAAAAGGGATGAAAAGAAAAATTCTGGAGAGAGAGAGAGAGAGAGAGAGAGAGAGAGAGAGAGAGACCTTACCTTACCTTACCTTACATACCTTACATCTTGTTCGGGTTGCCCCAGGTCCCTCAGTGTGAGGCACCTCTAATGTCTACCAGAGAGTTGCTAGTACATCTTCCGGTATATTTTGCATCTTCCAATCTTGGATGGTCTGGGATGCAGTTTAGATATTTGTCGAGCTTATTCTTAAACACATCTACGCTCACTCCTGATATATTCCTCAGATGAGCTGGCAACGCATTGAATAGACGCTGCATTATCGATGCTGGTGCGTAGTGGATAATGTCCTGTGTGCTTTCCTTATTTTTCCTGGTATAGTTTTGGGCACTATTAATCTACCTCTGCTGCTCTTTCTGATATTTTTAGTTCCATGATATTTTCTGCTATTCCTTCTATCTGTTTCCATGCCTGAATTATCATGTAGCGTTCTCTTCTCCTTTCTAGACTATATAATTTTAAGAATTGTAGTCTTTCCCAGTAGTCTAGGTCCTTAACTTCTTCTATTCTAGCTGTAAAGGACCTTTGTACACTCTCTATTTGTGCAATATCCTTTTGATAGTGTGGGTACCATATCATATTGCAATATTCAAGTGGACTACGAACATATGTTTTATAAAGCATAATCATGTGTTCAGCTTTTCTTGTTTTGAAGTGCCGTAACAACATTCCCATTTTTGCTTTACATTTTGCCAACAGAGTTGCTATTTGATCATTGCATAACATGTTCCTATTCATCATCACACCAAGGTCTTTAACTGCTTCCTATTGTGATGGTCATTATTAGGTCCCTTATATGCATATAGCTTTCTTTCTCTGTCTCCATAATTTATTGATTCAAATTTATCAGAGTTAAATACCATCCTATTTACCTCTGCCCAATCATATACTTTGTTAAGGTCTCTTTGTAGAGCGTTCCTATCTTCATCACAAGTAATTTCTCTACTTATTCTTGTGTCATCTGCGAAACTACTCACTACCGAATCCTTCACATTATTGTCTATGTCTTCAATCATAATAACAAACAGTATTGCAGCTAACACCGTACCTTGCGGCACACCGGATATTACCTTGATCTTCATCCCGGATTTCTCGTCGTTTGCAATAACTATCTGTTTTCTGTTGTGTAAAAATTCTTTAACCATCTTCCTACTTTACCCACGATATTGTGTTTTCTAATTTTCTTCGCTAATATATTATGGTCTACTTATCAAAAGCTTTTGCAAAGTCTAAATAAACCACATCTGTTTCATTTCCGCTTTTCATATTTTTGAATATGTTCTCACGGTGGACTAACAGTTGGGTTTGTGTACTTTTTCCGGGTACGAAACCATGTTGTCCTTTATTAAACAAATTATTTTTTATTTAAATGTTTCATAATATGTCTTCATTACCCTTTCATACACTTTCATAATATGTGATGTTAGACTCACAGGCCTATAATTACTTGCCTCTAGTCTTGATCCACTTTTGAAAGTAGGGGTAATATAGCTAATTTGTGCTCATCATAAATCTTGCCTGTATCTACACTTTGTCTTAATAATATTGCAAGGGTGGCTTTGCGATAGAATGAACTACTTTCTTTAACAAAATAGCAGGAATTCCATCAGGCCCTGCAGCAGCTCCATTTTAATTTCATTAATAGCCTGCACAATATCAGCTTCATTAATATCTATGTCAGCTAAATATTCACTATTTTCATCCCTTACTTCTATATCATTATCTTCATTATCTATTCTAGGGGTGAATTCTCTCTTATATCGTTCTGCCAGTATGTTGCAAATTCCTTTTTTTCATTCGTTAATCTCCCTTCAATTCTCAGAGGGCCTATTTCTATTCTTCTTTTATTCATCTTCTTCGCATATGAGTATAATAGCTTGCGGGGTTATTTTGCTTGAGAAATATTTAATAGGGTTTTTTCTTCCAAGTCCCGTTTTTCATTTTCTTTTGATTGTATAATCTTTTGTTCTGCATTTTCTATCTTACTTTTTAGTTCTATAACTTTCCATGCATTTTTTTCTTTTGCAAGACCTTTTTTCCACTTTCTGATTTTCTGGAACAAGATCCTTCTGTCTCTTGGTATGCATGAATGATGTTTACTTTTCTTCTTCGGTATATATTTTTCCACTATTTTCTCAATATATATAATATCTCCGTATTTACCCTTATGTCATCACTTACGAAAATGTTATCCCAATCTTTGTTAATTCTTCATTAATTTCTGACCATTTTATATTTTTTACTGTAGAAGTTGTATTTTCCATATCCTTCCCACTTTTTCATTTCTTGCTTATCTCTATTTTCACTTGCTTTGGAATGAACTGTTAATTCTATGACATTATGGTCTGAAATATTCGCATTATAAACTATTATTTCTTTAACATAATTCATCTCGTTCACAAATACTAGGTCTAAAGTATTTTCCTTTCTTGTTGGCAGGTGATTTATTTGTTGAATGTTGTATTCTAGTAGCATATCTAATAGCTTTTCAAATTGCCTCTTATCTTCTGCACTACTATTACTCTCTTTTTTATATGTATAAGTACAACCACAATCTCCTATTCGTTGTTCTTTCCATTCTACGAAACGAAAGTTGAAGTCACCAGATAGGAGAATAGTCAGTCCTTGTGATTTCTACATATATCATCAATTTTTCAATTATTAAGTCAAACTCTTTAGTATTAGGAGGTCTAATATTACTATGTTCATCAATTTTTCAGATTCAAATTCTACCGCTATTAGTTCACATTCTGAGTTACTATATTTCTCATATATTTTTTTCCTTGTTTTTTGTCTTTCCCATATATTGCGGTTCCCCCTTGATTCCTATTTTTCTATCTGATCTATAAGTTTGGAACCCTTTTATTTGATCATCATTCCCAGTCTCTTGGAATACCAGTTTCACTTATATTCCATTATATCTATTTTCTTTTCATTTGGGTTAGTTCTTCTAAGTACTCTATTTTTCTTTTTGAGTTACTCGTAACTAAACCCTGCGCATTCATCACTATGATGGTTTGCGTGTTTTCTCCTTCATTTAATACTGGTAGTAATAAGGATTTATCCCATGTCTCTTTCCTGTTCTTTGGTATGTTGTTCTTTTTTCATTTCCAGAAATTCTGACATTAAAAAATCCAACTTTTCCATAATATTTGATCTTCCTTCATCATAATTATTCATTTTGTGTCCTTGAATCTGCAATTTTCTCCGTTTCTGCAATATCCTCTTGCATAATAAATACAGTTATTATCTCTTGAGTAGAATTTCGGAGCTGATGCTTTGAAATTTTTTGCTGACACCTCTGCATATCTCATTGGTGGTTTGCTTTTCTCTTTTACCTGATATTCTTGATTTCTCTCTTTATTTGTTTCTTTCTTATTTTGGATTTTATTACTTGGTTGGTTATTTATTGATTATGATTCATGGCTACAGGGTGCATATATTTGCATTTTTTGTCGAACTTACATCCTTTTCCTTCTTTTAGGTTTTTACATATTTTGGATGCAGATCTCTGCAATCATCCCCATATCCATCTAAGTATGCACATTTACCATATATTTCATAGTTTTGACATATCTTAGGATGTTTGTAGTACATCTTTCTCCAAATCTGCAATTCCCTCTTTTCAAAAGGTTGCAGATTTTGTCTTTCTTGTCTATTTTTTCCTCTTTCCCGTCATTGTATAGATCTGGGTAGAGCCTCTTCGGATTTGCTTTTCTGTTGTCATATCGTAATTTATTTCTTCGTAGGTATGCTGCTTTATTGCCTCATATGTAGTATCAATGAGTATCTCTGCATCCATACTTTTATCTTGTTCTTGTTTTCCTTATTTTTTTCTGTCATTTCATTTTTGTTTACTTCTCTTCCGTTTTCCTCTTCTTCTTTTTCTTCTTCTTCTTCCTCTTCCTCTTCTTCTTCATCCTCAACTATTTGTACATTCAATCTTGATTTAATAACATTGTCTATCCATGATAGACATGTTGAACAAAAAAAATTCTTGTATCTTTTCTCAAATCTTGTATTACCTCAGCACACTGTGGATGGGTCGGAATGTTGCATGCAGCACATTTTCTGATTAGGTTTTGTGGATTGACTATGCTATACCAAACCTTACACAGTTTGCATGCTTTTGGCATCTTTTTCCTAATGCATCAATTAGGATATTCACAAGATTCACCTTATTCATTTCTTTGTCGGAATATGTTGGTTTATGTATATTTTCTTTATGAGTCTCTTGACCACTTGGATTTTATTTGGAACTTCTTCAATTATTTTCAAGATGTTTTCATTAGATTTGTTCCAGTTTGAAGGATTATATCCTTCTAATATATCTATGAATGCTTTTGTATCTTTTTGGTTAGGACTGTTGCTGATTTCATAGATGAGAAATGCCAGTTCCCTTCCTGCTACCTCATCGTATTGCGAATCTGCTAGACACGCCAAATTACGCCACCTCTTCCCGCAGTTGGAACTACTGCCATCTTGTTCTGATTTATAGTATTACACTGATAAACTAACTTAGAAGACGCTTTATCCTACTATTTTCACACTAATCTTATCACCGATAGTTCACGAACACTTCTAGATATTTCTCAAATTCTAGTCGTATGTTAACTTGTGATATCTGTTGATTAATCTGACTTCACGCGGGTACGACTCACCAAGCAAGATGGCTACTTACGAGAGAGAGAAATGTTATAACATACGGTATACTTCTGTTTTCTTATGAATGTATCTAAAAAAAAAAAAGGATTGAAAATGAAAAGGAAAAAAAATTCTGGGAAAAGGAAAAATGAATGAGAGAGACGAGAATGAGATTGAGGGGAGGCGGACCGAGGTAGAGATCCAGAGGTGAGTGACTGAGGAGAGGGAGACTGATCGTTGGCGATGGGGTCGGAGAAAGAGAGCGGGAGAGGTATGTGGAAGTGATAGACCTTGAGAGACGAAGACTGAGTGCCGGAGCCGAGAGAGAAGAAGTGAGAGAGGTGGATTGTCATATCTGACGACATAAAGATACCTCTGTATTCCAAGGAATGTATCTGAAAAAAAAAGATGAAAAGGAAGACATCCTGAGAGAGAGAGAGAGAGAGAGAGAGAGAGAGAGAGAGAGAGAGAGAGAGAGAGAGAAACTTACAGAATTAACATACTTTGCAAGCTTTATGACAAAGATCCACTGGTCGATGCATTGCTAGGCCTATATGCAAACGTTACAACAGCACTGGTCAAATAAAATATTGATCATTTAAAAAATACAAAACTATTTCAATAAATATGTAAATATACCGACATATATATAATACAATAAAAAAAAGCTGACCAACAAATGCGTAAGATTAGCTGAGTGACGCGTATGACCACACAAATGCTCATAAGAAAAACTGCACAAAATAGCAAAGAACATATCGCAAAAAATAAGCTAATGAAAACCTTCTTATCATAATGCATCATGTCATATCGCATCAAGCAGTCTTACATTCAACTGACGCTCACGGAGCGAGAAAAATGAAATACGAACGTCCTTCGCCAAAGGAAATATGAACAAGTCACGTGGTCAGTGGTCACGCAAACTGCAACGTTAACGGCAAGATGAAAGACAGAAGAGAAGAGATGAATTCTTTATCCGTTACGTAAACATCGGCGGATACTTCGCCATGATGGGCGTAATGAACGTCACCGTTATCTCCCGACACAGTCACTTGACATAGCGAGTTGATGTGGCGCCAAAATGTGTTTGAGTGTGCGCTTGAAAGTGCCTTTAAAGCAGTTATACTGATTTCATTTGTTTAGCAGCCATACTGCCCCCTTAACTTCTCGATTTCTAGTACTAAATATTTTTCTATAGGCTATCCACTGTTATGCTAAGTTTACACTAAATATAATCTATCTATAGACTTAACCTGTCGGATGCACGCTTATTCGAACCTTGGCTGATTCGGACCGCGGCTGATTCGGACCTTAATCTTGGCTGATTCGGACCCATCCTAATAATTTTATATTATAGCAATGGGTATTTCTATATAAGCATTCCGCATCGTTCGTCCCCGCGAATACGAAAGCCACCAGGAATTGGGGCGTCAAATGTATTTCGCCGTGTTTAGTACGAGCCCTTGGGTTTAATTACAGTCGTCCGAATAAATATTACTTAAAATTCTTGTTCAGGAGGTAAAACTGCATAGAAAAATCGGCTAATCATATGAAGGTCCGAATAAGCCTGGATAAAGGTCCGAATGAGCCAGTACATGGTCCGAATCACCCAAGGTCCGAATAAGCCTGTTCCCAACCTGTCGTAGCCTGGTAAACTTGTTCCCAGGGCCCACTTATAAGGTCTTGCCTGGCCTTTACCTTCCTTAAGTCATCATTTATTTTTGCATGGTTGGTCAGGCCTGCAACGTCGCAATATCTAATGGGTGTTTCTATATAAGTATTCCGCATTGTTCGTCCCCGCGAATACGAAAGCCACCAGGAATTGGGGCGTCAAATGTATTTCGCCGTGTTTAGTACGAGCCCCTTGGGTTTAATTACAGTCGTCCGAATAAATATTACTTAAAATTCTTGTTCAGGAGATAAAACGGCATAGAAACACCGCAACTGCCATGATCTAGGCCGCCGCGGAATAGTAACATAGATCTACCTAAGCACTACCAGACATGGAGGCCATTTTTAGGCAATATAAGTGATACCATCGGTAGATTCTATATTACTATTCCGCGGCAGCCTAGACTAAGGCAGTTGCGGTTTTTCTATGCAGTTTTACCTCCTGAACAAGAATTTTAAATAATATTTATTCGGACGACTGTAATTAACCCTCAAGAATTTTAAGTAATATTTATTCGGACGACTGTAATTAACCCTCAGGTTCTCGTACTAAACACAGCGTAATACATTTGACGCCCCAGTTCCTGGTGTCTTTCGTATTCGCGGGGACGAACGATGCGGAATGCTTATATAGAAATGCCAACTTAACAAGAAAAGACTTACATTGACAATGAATCTATGGTGAAGCTATAAAAGTTATCAAGATTAGAACAAGCTCAGGCTATAGGCCTAGATTAGTGCTTGCCACAGGACCACCCATGTTCCGACATCTTTAAAAGCGTGTATCATAACACATGACATACATTGGTTCTGATGTCGTATTATGTCTATCCATATGGTTTTGATTAAAAGAAGTTCACTTTTTTCACATCAAGTGTTGTAGCACTCAAGGGGACGAACACAACACTCCAACAGGTGACTTGTAAAATCACAATTGCCACACGTAGTCGAGCTGTTGACGGCAACCGCTTATTCAATCAATGACGTTTTATTCGATAGCAATACTTAAAGCATTTTTCCATAATATTTATTTTGTAACTATAAACTAAAACTGTAGCTTGACTCTGTAAAACAATTTTTTTTTTTCTTTTTTTTTTTTTTTTTTTTTTTTTTAATACGTACCTAATATCACGGTTGGCATTCCTGTTCGCATGTCCTAACTTCCGGATCCGGAGAGTAGCCTATATTTACATGTGAAATTGGGAATGGTCTGTGTACTTGGCTGACTGATAGCAACAGTTTAAAAGTTAGAAAGGAAAAGTTTGACATCCCCGTCGTCCTCACACCTTCAAAAGTATGTATTAATTATTTTTTGTCGCTAGTTTGTTCGACAGAAAGTAAAATCCCTTCGAAATTATGTATTTCATCGGCATGACCGAGTTTGACATTGGTAGGCTAGATAGTGTAGCTAACTGAAAGCTAGAGTAGGAAATTGAATGCTTGACTTGGGTAAAATAGGAGGCAACAGTTGGACGATAGGCCTAACCTACATTTCAACACAAGTGTGCAGTTTATAAAATAATGCTTCACGGAATGGAATATACCTAGAGATTGAACCAAAGACCAAGCACAGCTAGGGATCTATGATAACAGGAGGAAAGTCTCACAGTTGCGGTATGAAATAATTGTTACGAGACGGTGGATAGCAAAATGGAAGAAAGGCAAGAATGGAGGTATAGTATAAGGAATGAAAGGGGTTGCAGCTAGGAGCCAAAGAGATGCAGCAATAAACCTTTAGTAATGCTTACAGTACACCTTGTGAGGTGTACTGACAGCACTACCGTTCCACCGGGAGTAATGCTTCACGTTTCTCTTCCCAGTAGGAAAAGGACCAAGAAAGCCAAAGCAAATACATTCCAGGCTAACTTAACATAGGGCTCAGAGCTATTTCTCCCTTCACCATGCCTGAAAAGTGTGGTAATGACTAGAAATACCACACATTCGAATGTTATGTTCTAACCTGACCAAGTTTAGGGAATTGCATCCTACTCTCTAGTAGTTGCTTTGCTCCTTTGTAACATCCTAACCATATTCAAGGAATACATCCTAAAAAAAAACCCTAAATGGCTGTTTAACTGTTATAAAGAAGTCATATTTTTAAACTGAAAAACATCTGTATTTGCAGTTACTGACAGCATGATCACTGATAGGGTAGGTTAATGTCAAGAATAATATACAGTATTAATGTCTCCCTTATATATAATTGCAGTGACTTGCATTCACAGTTTGTAACTGTGAATATCTTCCAGAATTATGTAATGTATCTGTTTAGCAAGGAAATTTTGATTCATGGTAATTTATACCATGATAGCAACATACAAAAACTAATGATTAGGCAATGTCAGTACTATTCAGTGTTGCCAAAGCTCGGAGAAATGACCAAAAGTGCGGAGAGGATTCGAGGGGGAGGCATTGAATGCAAGAGCTGAGGTCTGCACTCCTCACGTATGCGGCGCTGTAGGTCCGCATAGTATATATGCTTTTTAAAACTTTTTTTTGTTTTTTCATAATAAAAAATGATTGAAATTATATTATGTTTGAAAATACTAATATTTTTGAAAAAAATGAACCAATTTCACTAGTCTCGAGTGTCGTGAGCCAATATCAGATACGATCATATACGATTTTCAATTAAGAACCGATTTTGTCAACAGCAGATAACGTAACCCAATGCATTCATTCTTTAGGTCCAGCAATCATCAATTTGCCTTTGTAATTATATATATAGGTTAGTAAAATTTGGTTAATTTGTGAAATCTTAGGGTGAAGACTGACTTAAATTAATGTAAACTTAGTCATGTGTAACGAGTTTTTATTTATTTTTTTGAGAAAACAACTGCAAATATGTATTAGGCAATTTCATTAGTTGAAGTGATTCAACTGATTATAACCGAATAAGTTTCGATATCAGTATGCTAGAAAGTGGTGTATTATAATCGTGGATTTTCTTTATATTAATGTAGCTTATTAATAAAAAAAGGACCAATTATGATGAGCTCTTTTCCAATTTTTTGAAACTCATAGCCCTGAATAGGGCATTCGTTTGGTTTAGGATTGGCACATGTATACCATAAATCATGCATAATATGCTGTCCATTCTCTTGGGGAAATATCTCATTTCAAAATATCCGGATCATAAAAGGTGGCATATAGACCTACATGTTTCATATCGTTTTTGTCAGTTTACAATGTTTATGGCATTGATTTTAAGCCTAGACCTATGTTATATATTAGGTTGTATATTATCATTAATACTTCAGCAAACGTTTGATTTAACATACAGCATGTTACCTAAAGTGACAAATGTGGCTTAAAAAAGAAAAGAAAGAATAAACTACTTATGAATATCGAAGGATTTATGGAGCTTGTCAACTTACTCTGTGGGGAACGCAAAGAAATGAATGCAAAACCAACCGTTTTTAGTAAAGAAATACATTTTAGTGCAATTTTTGTAACTTCCCACTTTTTGCTAAAAACTTTATGAATACATTTACTTGCCCCTTGTTCACTTTGTAGCCTAATTTACGCATCAAATCATATACAATAATCATAAATATAAAACAGTAATCACACACATAATATATATATATATATATATATATATATATATATATATATATATATATATATATATATATCGAATGTAATAAATCAGCTTCAAGACTGAACATTGTCCGCGTATCTCGTTCGATTCTAAATTTTACTATCATTAAAGTTATGTAATGTTTCTAAATATATGAAGCACCTGAATTTCGGAAAGGGGAAGATCTAACTAAAAAGGTTTAATTAGTAAACCCAACTCATATACTGGAAAAGATACGATTAATGTAATATAACCAGGATGACTATTTCGTCTAGTTAGTGTAGCAAAATAACATTGCTTGGCAATTAACACTACACCTCCCGGTGCGGAGCTAGTTTCTCGGTGACGTGCGGACTTCGCGGCAACCCTGGTACTATTACAGAATTTTTGCTATCTACATTATCAAACATTTCAGTTATCCACCATTTTCAGACAAAAATAAAGAACTTATGCTAACATCTCACAGAGGAGCTTGGCCATTTTTACAGTTTATTATATATGTTAATATCTCACATGAGCTTGACCAATTTTACAGTTCGTAATATGAAGCCTGTTGTTAACAAACAGACTTGATTTGAAGTGCTTTAATTATTTGAAAGGAATTTCAATAGATGAATTGGTAACAAGGGTGTACATTGTATGCCCTAGTTTATGCAGAAGTAAATCTTGTAATTATGGGGTATAGGTGTGAAGAAAAGAGGGAGAATTAAAGTTACAATATTCAGGAAGTGTGATCATCTATGCAAGAAGTAGTAAGGGTTGTACTGGAAATCTGAACTACTGCTTATGGGGCTTCTATTTAGGTATATAAAAAATGAGTGTTGGTCTTTTGATGCTTTTTAATCATATATTTAATTAAACTTTACTTAATATTAAGAGAATAAATATGTTAGTCACGTCAATTCCTCCCCCCATTTTTTAGCCTTAACTTTTAAGGAAAATTATATATGGAGAAGGCAATCATTGAATTTGCTGCTTATTAAAATATATACATGTTCAGATATATATAATTTTGATCAAGAAAATTTCCTTTACAGACACCAATGACGCTGAGTGGGTGAGTGTTAAAACTTATGTCATTTTGTAGTTGTATGCTTTTTTAGAATGATTTACTTTATATGGTAAGGTGCTGCTAGCTATCAGTATTTTTTCTAGTAGCTTACGTTTTAAGCGTTAGATATATGTATTTCGTTAGTCTACTTGTAGTATTTTTGGTTGTTGCTGCAAAACTTGATAGTGTCCACCACTGTTAGCCAAGGTTCTTATGTTTGTGAAGGAGATTCGATAAGTCTTTTAAAGTTGTTTTGTGCTAGTATATTGAACATGTTATTTATGTTTTAAAGCGTGAGGATCTTGAATTTACGCCAAACTCTGCGTCATGATAAATTATTTTCGTGTTTGTATTTATTCATGTTGCTGTTTAATTACTGTTATGCAGTGACTGTTACGTCGATGTCATTCCATACACTGGAACAGGGCGTTTACATTAGAGAAACTAGGTTGAAATTAGTTGACCTGGCTCTTCTTTAGAACTGGTTAGGCTTAGAAACTCTCATGTGTAGTGAAGTACAAATATTCCTTTATTTAGTTGTCTTATAAATGATTAGTGATAAGGGATACTACAAAAGAGTGAGGTAACTTGTAACCATTATCTACTTGGGTGGAAATTATTGTAATTATTATATACTTGGGTGGAAATTGTTGTATGAAAGTGTTCAATGTAATTTTGATGGAATTCCATTTGTCATTTGCAATCACAAGGAAATTAATTATTTTAGAGAAAGAGAAAGTTGTAGAATTGCTTGCATTTTTGCGTCTGTTGCGTGCATTGTAGTGGAGGAATTGACATCCTCGAATTTTTCCGCAAAATTCAGTAGGGATTTATTACTGTTAGGTAGTTTAGGAAAGGGCGAATTAAAGATTAAAAAGCTAGATAACTGAAAGTGTTTTAGTGTAAAATTTCCATTCATTTTTTACAATAATTTTTATATTAGTCCCGTATTGTTTCGTTAGATAGATATGGTTGTCAGTTCTTGAAGCTGAACCTTGGAGTGATTTGGAATTTTCACTGTACAAGACTATGACAATAAGGGAGAGAGATATCCTTCAACGAATTTTGACAAGTTAACTATATTCTTTGACCTAACAATAAAATGGACGGGGTGGTTCGTGGTTATTATCTGTTCTCACAACCAGGAAAAATAAATTCATCCATATCACAACTCTTAAGTATTACCAGAGTTAGCATTGTGGTTCAGTATATAGTACAGTTCATGGACGCGTTCTCTCTGACAAAAAGAGCGAACTCGCCACGCCACCATTATTTCGCGAAATGGGTGGACCGAAATCAACCGTTTCGAAAGGTTTATGTAAGGTTCGCAGCCGGAAGTGACGTCATTCAGTGTGTACCCTTAGTTAGGGTACATTGAATGTAAATTGCATCGACGACGTTACAGCTGGTAGAAATATGCTTATTCATTTTCCAATTATTGCGAAGTCGGAAGTTTAGCACCGCCCTTGAGGTAGAGTTTAAGAAGGAATTGATATATATATATATATATATATATATATATATATATATATATATGTATATATGTATATATATATATATATATATATATATATATATATAGATACACACACACACACACATATATATATATATATATACTATATAATATATATATATATATATAATTTTTATTTGTATAAATATATTTATGCTTATGTATATATATATATATATATATATATATATTATATTATATATATATATATATATATACGTGTGTGTGTGTGTGTGTGTGTACTATTTGCATGAGAGTGTGTTTTTGTTTGGAAGGTTTGTAAGAGAAGCTTTAGTTGTGAGGGTTGTTGGATGACAAGAATGCTAATTTAGTTGAAAATGTATTTCACTTGTATAAGTAACTCTGTGGGGAGAACTGAGACGGAAATGTCAGGGCAGAAGAAGAAAGGTAGACCTATAGAAGAATTGGTGCCGATAGAATATGATTTTGAAGAGGCGTTGTAAAGGCTGAACCATATTACCACGAAAAATTACGAGACTACGTACTTGTCTTTGGGATCTTGAAGCTCAACTGATCAAGAATCAAGATTCATTGTAGGTGTTGTGAAACCAGCCGCTGAAGGGCGACTTTAGCCGTGGCTTAAGCTGTTCTGTGGAGCCATTCCTCGTTTAGGGTAACAATCTCTCTCTCTCTCTCTCTCTCTCTCTCTCCCTCCACACTTTTAGTTTCATTCTTGATTACGGCGCCTTGCTGATATTTTGGTGACTTGTTACCAGTGACTCCGTGTAGGCCTATGCGTTCCAACATGAAGCCGTTTCTCCTGAGAGAGGGTTGCCCCTGTTAAAAGCTACCTGCAATTCCTTTCATTGCTTTTACTATACCTCCATTCATATTCTCTTTCTTCCATCTTACTTTCCACCCTCGCCCAACAGTTGATTCATAGTGCAACTGCGAAAGTTTTCCCACCTGTTACACTTTTCAAACCTTTTATAAATCAATCAATCAATCATTCAATCAAGTTAAAAGCCAAACACAAGCGTCACTGCCACTATAAACTCACCATTAGCCTATTCAAATACAGGAATCGTATGAGCAAGATTGCTGCTTTTGTATTATTATTATTTTGTGAATATTTTCTCTTGTATAACATTACTCAGCTTCTACTCCATTTGTTTTGAATTTCACTCGGAGCTTCGGTGCAATGAGTGTCTTGGAGTGTTGCTCGCAGTGACCTGTGGACTGTGTAGTGCATTGGCCTCGCCTCTATGGCTATGTTGATCGTTCAAGAGTGCAACAAGAAAAATAAAATAAAAAGTCAGTGTGCACTCTGACGTACACAATACACACACACACACTATATATATATATATATATATATATATATATATATATATATATATATATATAGTGTGTGTGTGTGTGTGTATTTATATACATACATATTTAGGTATTAACCCTTTATGTATTCACCTCGGTCTAAGCGTCACCTACTCCGACGTGTTATAGTTCGACAGATCCAAACTGATAGATTGTTTACTTTCTTGAGAAAACCCCAGTTGCCAGTTCTCTCTTAACCTTTAAATCGTCCCCTTCTTAAGTCCTCAGCCGTCTCCCAGCGAGGCAATATTTGGGACAGTACTTAATGAAACTGATCGTATAAATCCTATAAATCCCAATTCTATTTGGTTATTACTTTTGAGACTATTGTTATATTTGTTTTGACTTATACCCTTCAATTTTGCATATTATATTACATATTTTACTTGATGATATTTTTCTGATCTTTTTCATCAAAAGCAATAAAAATCGTTAATTACCAATCAGTATGCATGTCTTTTGACATTTTCTTATAATCTTGCCAGTAGATTACTTCTATTTATTCTTTTTTTATTATTTGAATTTTCCGTCTGCCATACTATCCATTTCCTAAACAAGTTTGTAATATTTGTAATATTTGCATTTCATTGCTCTTCATTTTAGGTTTCCCCCTCATTCATTTTCATTCGTCAAGTTATGATTTACTTAAATTTCATTTCCTTTTTCAGTCACGGTCTGGACCGTGTTATAACTCATAAATCTAATGTGTGCAACAATTTTTACTTTTTATAAGGTTGTTGCACAGAAACTCATCATTGGGAGAGAAATAATTTATTTTCAATAATTATCACAGGAATTGTAATAACATGATTCTATACAAAATGTACATTACGAAGAATCTTCGTCGTCAGATGATCATAGTTCAATAACAGATCTCCTTCGCAGCATCGTATGTTTGCAAGTTTTCGGAATGCTTAACTGCATTTGCCCGTTTCACAGCGTGCTTTCTGCAGGAATGAATTAATTTCCCTACTGACTATTGTTCTCGGTAACGTAAAGCAAGAAGTCATTCTTTTTGGCGCCAGAGTTCTCAGCTAGACCGGCGGTGGGGCTTATCCAAAGGGTAGCTTAAGAGATAATTCCTTTAAACTTCATGGTTTAATAGGCTTGGCCCATCTGCATATCGCCTGTCAAAGGTAACAGGAAAATAGGCAGACCTTTCGAAACTGCTGTCACGTTTATAAATGCGATTTCTCATTTTATTTACAAATAAAATTGTAATCACAAATATGTGAACGCTTAAGTTCAGCAAAACATGCTAAAAAAAACTTTAAACTACCGATTTATTGATTCAAGCGTTATAAAGTAAGGTTTTCAAAACTGGATACTGGTAAATGTGGCAACAGGGTTCTTACCCAAAGAAGAAAACAATCTCTCAGTTTAGATCTGTCGAACTATAGTACTAAACATGGCGGGAGCTCCTTGAGATGCCGTTTTTATAAGTACTATAGCCCCTCGGGAATCAGAGTACTATTATATACACCCATTTTTATAATGCGTGGTCGATAAATTATTATATTAATTAATAAAACGATATCTTCGTGAGGTGGTCTACTCTACTTAGCATGAGTTTACCTGGACTTTGGCAATGGTGGATGCATACCGGGGTGATACTAATTAGACATTTTATAATTATATATATATATATATATATATATTATATATATATATATATATATGTGTGTGTGTGTGTGTGTGTGTGTGTGTGTTTGTGTGTGTATTATGTAATAGTTGAAGCGAAGCATTTGTAATCTCATTTTCAAGACATGTCATATTTCCCGTATGCTTCTCTCAGTTCAAAATTCAAAATTCAGTGCTAGTAGAATGGCAGTTAAACGCAGCGCACCATAAAGACTATAGTCATTCCTGTGTGCTTCGCTAACCGCTCTTTCGTTATAAACCCTTTTTTTAAAACTCCTTCATACCAGCTTTCAGAAGTAGGTTAGCTTATCATTTATTCACAGAGGGTGAAGGAATGGAAAATGTAAAAAAAGATAAATAACGTGCATGTTAAACAGCACAGAAAAATTAGTTTTAATTAAATGTAGCGTATTTATTTTAATTTTCGTTGTTGAAACAACGCTCTATTTGACCCCAGTAAATTATAGCATGTGCCACGAGTAAGCTGGAGCTCGGATCACGCATTGTTACTTCTTTAATTCCTGAAGATCTTTATCTTGCTTGGTGGGGTGGGGCGGTAGTTACGTCAGTGGACCTCATGCGGTGCACTGTAGACATTACTTAAGGTTTTTTGCAGCGTGCCTTGGGTCCCTAGCTGCAACCACTTTCGTTCCTTTTACTGTACCTCCTTTCATTTACTCTTTCTTCTTACTTTCCACCCTCTCCTATCAATTGATTCATAGTGCAACTACTTTGAGGTTTTCCTCATGTTACACCTGTCAAACCTTTTACTGTCAATTTCCATTTCAGCGCTGAATGACCTCATAGGTCCCAGTGCTTGGCCTTTGGCCTAAATTATATATTCAACTCAACCTACTTCTTCTTCCACGTAAGTCTTAAGAGGTACGAAGACAGGTGCATTACATTTCCGCGCATTGCCCTTATAACTGAACTATAAAACCATTACCATTACGCGCATCTTTTCATTACCATTGCGTGCAGGCATTTTTCAGGGTATTCCAGTAATCTGTTATCAGACCCATGCCGAAGAGAACGTTAGTTCTTTTTTTTTTTCCACCGATTATAGTTTTACATCTATTACCGGTTCTTAGCCTTCCTTTGCAGGTTTTCAGTGTACAGTGTCATGAAATTTCCGATGATTTAAGAATTCGGTTAATGCTGTATGTGCATCCATCGTGAATCAAGGATTTCTTTCCTTTCTCGGTTTCAGGTAGTATGAATTCCATGCTGTTTGATTTCAGACTAAAAGAGAGAGCGACTGAAACTAACGTAGCTTACTTCAAGTGAATACATCTTGTGATAGTGTTCGAAAGTGTTCGTTATCTTATCATAACCATATGCAGTAGGGCAGTTTGACACGAAATGACCGAAATAAAAAGGGGAAAAGATGCGCGCAACTGTAATAAATTTCAGCGCGCAGTCTAACACGTCTTAATCCCACAATGGGCGCAAATGTAATACGCCCACGAAGACAAATACTAAGCGCCTCAGTGGCGTGGTTGGTATGGTGTTTGCGTTCCACCTCGGTGGTCGCGGGTTCGATTCTCGGCCATTCCATTGAGGAGTGAGAGATGTGTACTTCTGGTGATAGAAATTCACTCTCGACGTGGTTCGGAAGTCACGTAAAGCCGTTGGTCCCGTTGCTGAATAACCACTGGTTCCATGCAACGGAAAAGCACCATACAACAACAACATATGCAGTAGGGCAGTTTGACACGAAATGACCGAAAGAAAAAGGGGAAAAGAGGCGCGCAATCGTAACACGTCTTAATCCCACAATGCGCGCGCAAATGTAATACGCCCACGAAGACAGATAGATGCAGTTGTGACGAACGAGGTCACAAGACAAATTCCACTGAATCGTGGCACTCTTTGGCGAAGTGAAGCTCTGCACAAGTATGCGTGGAACGTAAATAGTATATTCGTAAGCTGTCACGGACGCTAGATGATGCCTGAATAAACAATTATATATTTATTGACGTGACATTCCTGTTATGCAGCTTTGAATCGACGTATTTTTCGAACAGTTTTGAATATTCGGTTTCCGTCGCTAGTGAGGCAAGGCTTAAATATTAATAAAAATATATATATATATATATATATATATATATATATATATATAGAATATAGTATATATATATGAAATAACAAAAACCAGAAAAAAAATAAAAAAATGAATGCCAAAATCCATAAGTTCCCATCCCAAAAACCACGTGCAAAAATTTACATGAGAAAATATGTTAAAATTCCTCACAGGCCAAATCATAAAATACAAAAATGCAAAAAAAAAAATTGTATAAAATAAGTCAATCTGTTATTTACAATCCAACATTGTTACCAACAACAGATAATATATATATATATATATATATATATATATATATAAAAACTATATATATATTATATATTATATATATATATATAGATATATATATTATACTGTTGTTGGGTAACAATGTTGGATTGTAAATAACAGATTGACTTTATTTTATTACAAATTATTTTTTCATTTTGTATTTTATGGTTTGACCTGTGAGGAATTTTAACATATTTTCTCATGTAAATTTTGCACGTGGTTTTTGGGATGGGAACTTTATTGGATTTTTCATTCATGTTTTTTCTGGTTTTGTTATTTTTTTTTTAACTTTGTTATTTGCTTGTGTTATTTGCTTGGAATGAATATGCTCTTATGTGTTTTTTTTATTTATGTTATATGCTTGGAATGAATATGTTTGTTTATGATTTATCAGATTAAAAATTTTTTCCTATGTTCGTAGGGACGTCATCGAGGATTTTTTTTTATTATATGTATTTGTTTGTTTGTTTGTTTGTTTTTTTTGTATGGTGTTTTTACGTTGCATTGAACCAGTGGTTATTCAGCAACGGGACCAACGGTTTTACATGACTTCCGTACCACGTCGAGAGCGAATTTATATCAATTGGAATACACATCTCTGACTCTTCAATGGAATGCCCGAGAATCGAACTCGCAGCAGCGAGTTGACAGGCCAAGACCAAACCGACCACGCCACTGAGGTGCAATTTTAAAATATTATTTATCCAATCACCATTTTTTAAAACTATTTCTTTTATATTTCTGTTGTTCTTATGGCGTGAATTTCGACAAGTCCTGATTACTTACTTCTTATTTTCCCAAGCACCGCACAAGCATTCGGTGATCGTATGGAAGCACATCGGAAAATCATCGTTGCTTAAAAAAAAAATATTGCATTGTTGCATGTCGTCATTGTGATGCATCTTTGCATTTTGTGCACATGCTGAGTTGCACTTAATGATACCTTGTTTTATTTTTTTGTTTTTTTCAAGTGGCTGGCCACGAAGAATTCGGAGAAAATATTGTCGTTAGTCAAGGTTGCTGTTATATTTATTTGAGACCTGATTTTTTTATTTTATATAATGCATATATTATATATGACATAAATATATATACATTATACATATATATGCATATATATGAAATACCATACATGTTGATATATATATAGTATATATATATATATATAGTATATATTTGTATCCATATATATATGTATGCATATGTGTATATATATATATATATATATATATATATATATATATATATATATATATATAATAAATATATATATATATATATGCGCTTGGGTGTTGCACTTGTCAGTAACTGCCGATTCTGACAATCCAAAGGAGATGGATATGAAATTGTGATAGTGTTAGTTTTGGAGCAGTATTAATCCACTACTGACTTTTTCACATAACCAGCATTTTTTTTTATTTTGTTAATTTTTTAAAGGATTTATTTTTATTTATTTATTTATTTTTTTTTTTTTTTTCAAAATAAGTTTGCCGTTTTATTGAATACTTTTCGCATTAATTTTCCAGGTTTCTTCTGTTAACCTGTTACTTGAAATTGCATGAATGATTCTCCTTTTTTTTAAGAGGTTTGTGTAGAATATAGAATTTAGGCCAAACCCCACACGCTGGGACCTATAGAGGTCATTCAGCGCTGAAACATACATTGACAGTAAAAGGCTTGAAAGGTGTAGCAGGAGGAAAAGCTCAAATTAGTTGCACTAGTAATCAACTGTTAGGAAAGGGTTGAGGAAAGTAAGATGGAAGAAAGAGAATGTGAAAGGAAGTACAGTAAAAGAAACGAAATGGGGTTGCAGCATATCGTTACTGGGATTTTCGTATGATTGCTTGAAGATACCTAGTTATAAAAAGGAGGATGTTCTGGTGATAGAAGTTCACTCTCGAAGTGGTTCGGAAGTCACGTAAAGCTGTTGGTCCCGTTGCTGAATAACCACTGGTTCCATGCCACGTAAAAACACCTTACAAACAAACAAAGCAAAAAGGAGAATGTTTGGGTCACCCGATTCACTTGAAGTATGCATTGTGGGTTGTATATATGTTTGTTTGTTCATCAAGTCCTTGATCTTGCTATTCGGTCTTGAATTATTTAAGACATCCCAGCACCAACCCCATTCCCTCCCCATTGTTTTTTAGTGGCAATGCTGAATCACTGTCTACTTTTGCTGATATTTTGACGGGTTGTGGATCGTCGCCTGCGATGCGTCCATCCCATCTGCATGCATAAATTTTTATGGGGTCGTTTAGATCTACTGTGGGAATCATCTTATCTGAAGGGCGCAGACAGACCGGTAATTTAACATAGACACCTAAATATAGGTTCTCTCTCTCTCTCAGACGGACCAGTAATTTAACATAGATACCTATAAGTTTCGTTCTCTCTCTCTCTCTCTCTCTCTCTCAGACGGACCAGTAATTTAACATAGATACCTTTAGGTTTGGTTCTCTCTCTCTCTCTCTCTCTCTCTCTCTGACGGACCAGTAATTTAACATAGATACCTTTAGGTTTGGTTCTCTCTCTCTCTCTCTGACGGACCAGTAATTTAACATAGATACCTATAGGTAGGTTCTCTCACTCACTCTATCTCTCTCTCTCTCTCAGACGGACCAGTAATTTAACATAGATACCTTTAGGTTTGGTTCTCTCTCTCTCTCTCTCTCTCTCTCTCTTCTCTTCTCTCTCTCTCTCTCTCAGACGGACCAGTATTTAACATAGATACCCTATAGGTTTTCGTTCTCTCTCTCTCTCTCTCTCTCTCTCTCGCAGACGGACCGGTGATTTAACATAGATACCTATTAGTTTCGTCTCTCTCTCTCTCTCTCTCTCTCTCTCTCAGACGGACCAGTAATTTAACATAGATACCTATAGGTTTCGTTTCTCTCTCTCTCTCTCTCTCTCTCTCTCTCTCTCTCTCTCGCAGACGGACCAGTGATTTAACATAGATACCTATAGGTTTGGTTCTCTCTTTCTCTCTCTCTCTCTCTCTCTCTCTCTCTCAGACGGACCAGTAATTTAACATAGATACCTATAGGTTTAGTTTCTCTCTCTCTCTCTCTCTCTCTCTCTCTCTCTCTCTCTGGTCGGTCTTGCATTGACACATATACCATTGGAAAAAGCGGAATATCGTGTTAAGCCAAAGGCCAAGCGCTGGGACCTATGTGGTTATTCAGTGCTGAAACGGAAATTTACAGTAAAAAGGGTTGAAAGGTTTAACAGGAGGAAAACATCAAAGCAGTTGCACTGAATCAATTGTTAAGAGAGGGTGAAAAGTAAGAAGGTAGAAAGAGAATGTGGATGGAGGTACAGTAAAAGGAATGAAAGGAGTTGCAGCTAGGGGCCGAGGGCACGCTGCAAAGAATCTTAATTAAGTAATGCCTACAGTGCCCTCCCCCCTACGGTGCCGTATGGAAAGAAATAGTAGTCATTTGATATCCATAGCTAATGAAGTTTGCCCCATTGATTATTTTGCTTTTTTATGACATTAAGTTTGTACGCTTTATATATATATTTAATATAAATATGTATATAATATATATATATATCTTATTATATATATATATATATAATATATATATATATATATTATATATATATATATATACATACACATATACGTATCAGAATTCTTCATAGTTTCATGTCAACGTTCATTCTTGCATAGATTCACGGTATCGAAACTATTATTTTTATCCTGTGTTGAAATATTGTTTTTTTTTTATAGAAAAAAAATTTATCCTTAACTTCATTCTTTAATTAATGTTGCATAGATTGTATTCTTTTCCACTTATTTTTTTCTGTGGTTTACTAGTTGTTAAATAAGGTCACGACTATCGTATCTCACTTGTCATTAACGGGAAACAAATGACTGAATTTGGTTAATGAGTGAAATAGTATATATTGTCACAATAAAACCTGTGGTTTTAGTATCTTCTGGTGATTATGGAAACAGGATAACGGTGCTGTTTATAGCTGTATATTAAAACTCCCCAGCTTGAATTTACTGTACATTCAACATACAATTATATTGCTTTTTCGTCATCCGATCTGCTCATATTTACTATATTAGATTCACTTCAGCCGTGCTTTTGATGTCTAGGCCAGTCCCTTACGACACTCCTGATTGGCTGTTGATAGGCCAATCATAGGGCTGGAAACTCTCAGTCTCTCTCGAGAGTTCACATAGGCAGGATGTATGTTCCACCTCTCCTGAGGGGTACTTTTGAATGACGTATCCACCTCAGGGTGGAACATAGATCCTACCCATGTGAACTCTCAGAGAGACTGAGAGTTTCCAGCCCTGTGATTGGCTTATCAACAGCCAATCAGGAGCGTCGTAAGGGACTGGCCTAGACATCAAATGCACGGTTGATGTGAATCTACTATAGTATATGTTTTCTATTCAGTTGAAATGACCTTGTCCAGGTATCGGTAGAACGACGTCATCATCCATATCGAAGTACATATATTGGTTTAATTCGAGGTCAAGCATATACCGTTTCCTTTGTTAATGCTTAGGGTATATACCGCTATTTAAACGGGAAATTATGGCTCTGTTCTTTGTGTTATTTACTAGCCAGGAATTGCTAGTTGAATTGTTGTATATGACTATTATAATATTAGTAATAAGAATTGTGCATCATTTTCTGTTGCCTTTGCATTATTTCTGATGTTGCTGATAACGGAGCTTTGAGATATGACTGGCGTTTTATTCTTAAAAAATGAGAACTGTATGATTAAAATGACTTGGGAATAATGCAGTTACCTTCCGCTGTCAATGCTCTCTTTCTCTCTCTCTCTCTCATTTTTTGTAGAAGCATTATGCCGGCATACATTCTAAACCTACTGTAAACGTAAAAAGCAAATGTTAAAGGAGTCTTGCAGTGAAGCTCTCTCTCTCTCTCTCTCTCTCTCTCTCTCTCTCTAGTATAGATTAACAGCAGCATTTGTCTGCATACAGTCTAAATTTACTGCACACGTGTTAAACTAATGTCAAGAGTCGTGCAGTGAAGCTCTCTCTCTCTCTCTCTGTTTTTATACTTCGCTACTTGATATAATCCGGACGCAAGATGTTGTAAGCATAATTGTAAGCAATTGCAATTGTTTACTCCAAGAGATACACATGTTACTATTTCTATCGCAGCGCCAATATCCTATTGTCAGCACTGACAGTTTATAAAACGGGAGATTTCCCAATAAACGACCACCGTATTGCACCTACCGTCTCCGCTCCTGACGATTTGCAAAGCGTAGCCTCCTCCTAATAATCTTGAACGCGCCGACCGTGATGGTCATCATGGCCGCCGCTGCTCACCGCTGACGATGCGCTTTTGTTCAGCCGTGATCACATCCTACGGCTGCCTGCTTTCAGCACATCGCGCGGACGGACACGCTTCCTTGACGCTTCCCACCCTCTGCGGGATGCAACGGGAGTCCTTTTTAAGGATCCGCTTTTCATCTTGCGATTAGGGTTGCCACCTTGAGCTCAGAAAAATACAGAACATATACCGAGAGTTGTATAAGGAGGAAAAGTTATGGCGAATGGAGCAAGTCTTTTTGGCTGGGTTTCGGGTCGTGCAGTGAGCTCCCAAGAAAATTTTTGAAATGTGTCCTATTTCTGGAGCATTCTTAGCCTTTGTGCAGCTAACATGAGGGTGAGGAAGACATGTTTCATATTTGATGAGGACTAGAAGCTTGCTTCTGAGGTTGTCAATTATCACTGAAGTGACAACTGACAAGTCTATAGAAATTCAAAACAAAATGACATTCTGTGACACAATGAAGAAATATTATATTATATTATATACCTTCAAGTTTATTTTTATTCTTTCAGAATATACAAAAGAAAATACAAGATTCATTCCCACTGCTGAACTACAATACAAATAGCCATTTAAAAGTAACATCATAAAATTTTCAGTGAATCAAGAAATACAACCAAACATGTTGGTCATATCCCAGGATTCCTACTTTTTCCATGAATATTTTGTGTTGCTCCTTGCTGCAACAAGAAGCCTTTTATCCTGCTCATTGGTTGTGAGAAAGTCAGCTCAACTCTGTTCGAATTAAGGGTTACAGGAGTTCGGATTTAATGAGCTCAATGGAGCACCTATTCCTGGTGTCAGTCCACTTGTTTTGCATAATTGAGAATATCCTTTCAACATAACCCGTTGAAGCTGGCACACTCAGTATGTAAGAGAGGGAGGACACACAGCATGTTAGGGAGGGGAGTCTGGTCAGAGGTTTGGAAGACAGCCATCCACCTGGCAGCTGTGTCTTTGGACTTCCAGTCTTCTCCCTCCTTTAGCCTTTCCACAATTACATTAATGACTGTTAATTCATCATACAGCTCATCCATGTTGACACTGAGTCTGCTGATCAATTCGAGTTTCTCCATGTCAGAAAAGTGTATCTCAGTTTTGAGTAAGAGAGGGATGGAGGAAGGACAGCCAATTTTCCTCTGAAAAGTCAAAACCACTTATCTACATATGTGATGGCAGTACTAAGGAATGGTTGAAATCTGCATTTGCAGTGTTTTGCTTTTGTCAGGTAGCCATAGAACTATCCTTTCTTCTTGCATGAGCTTGTTCCTGAAAGCTTTCGTAATGGGGCAGAGGTCAATGACAATTGTTTCGTTTTTTCAAGTTCTTGACGACATCTTCAAAGATGGACAATATGTTGTTACAGAAAGAAGGTATACTTGAATGACGCCTGCTTCTTGTTCATTGATGCAGATGTTCTGACAGCCAAACACAGAAACAAATGGCGTTCTGTATTGTTCATTACAGAACGCAGCATCTCACTCTTAAACTACGAACGAATCTGTATTTTACAGAACGGGTGGCAACCCTACTTGCGATGTAGAAGGATTGAAAACGGTTGTTGACGACACAGAGCGGGATTATCTGTCTGTGAACTTGTGGTGTTCGTTTGGCCAGGTTGGTGTTTACGTGCACCGGCATCTATTGTCAAGGTTTTAAAGTATTTGGATGCTGTCTGGTGTTTATTTTCAAGGGGTTGATTGATTGGCATCTGTAATTTGGCGTAGAAGCAATGATGAAGTGTAATGGCAGTCTTCAGCTAATATATATGGATGTACATACAGTTCTTGATAAAAAAAAAAAAAAAAAACAAATGTATTTTAATGCTGTTCATTTAGTTAAAATGGAATTAAACGTAAAATCATGTTTTCGTTAACATGAATGTGTAGATCCAATAAATAGGTACAGAATTATAAGTTTAAAATGTTTAGTTCATTTATTTTATTAGAAATAAGCATCTTCATGTATTTAAACATATAGGAGCACTGATAAGAGATTGATATCGACACACAATTTGTAAATGTAACTGGAGAAATTATGCAAGTGCTGTTGTAACCAAATATTCTTTGGGGCTGAATTTATATAAGAATATATATATATATATATATATAAAATATATATATATATATATATATATATATAATATATCATTCATTTGTTTGTCTGTCTGTCTGTTTGTTTGTCCGTTCGTTATACACCACGCCCAGACTATGAAAGCTATGGCTACCAAATTTTTACCATAGACTCCCCTTCCCCAAGGAAGGTTTTTAGTCAAAATCCGAAATTCGAGGGTCTATTCTAAGGGGGTCATAACAACTCTTTTTTTCATGCCCACCTTTTTTTTTTTTTTTTTTTTTTACAACTTCCGGAGTTAACAGCTAGTAAATAATTAATTTTTTTTCTTGTAATCATTTGACCCTTGAGGAGATTTGAAAAAAATACACACGAAAGGGCGTTGGACAATTCCTTTCATTCCTTCCTCCAGCTCTACGACAATATTCTATATACACAAACACAACACACGCACGCACGCACCGCACACACACACACACACACATATATATATAATATATAATATATATTATATATATATTTATATATATATATATAATATATATATATATATATATATATATATATATATATGATCTATTAACACTTCTTGAGCCACTATCTTAGATGGAATTGCGCAATATATATATATATATATATATATAATATATATATATATATATATATATATATACCATACATATATATATAAATATATATAAAACCGTAAAGCATAACTGCTATTGAGACATTATATTCCCAATCTCTTACGTCCTTAAACACATAACAGGTCGCTATTTAAATAGTTTTGATAATTATTTCTGTGAGAGAGAGAGAGAGACCTTCCCTTACCTTACAGACCTTACCGCTCGTTCGGGTTTTTCCCAGGTCCCTCAGTGTGGGGCACCTCTAATGTCTACCGGAGAATTGCTGATGCATCTTCCGGTGTATTTTGCATCTTCCAATCTTGAATGGTCTGGGATGCAGCTTAAAGAGAGAGAGAGAGAGAGAGAGTAAATACAAACAAGGTTCTCCTCGTCAAACAATGGATAGTGACAGAGCAGAAACCGAGAGCGTCGATACCATCATTATCGCACCTTGCGATTACTTTGCCTTCATGCAGAGCTCGTAAAAAAGTGAGAGTGGTTTACGATGCACTTAAATAGCGTGACTTACGTTTTAGCGCTCTCTCTCTCTCTCTCTCTCTCTCTCTCTCTCTCTCTCTCTGTATGCAGATTTGTAAAAACACATTACCAAATATTTGTGTATTTATATAGATTACATGATATAGGGCTATGCTGAATACTCACTGAAGAGTATATGTACATATATACTACATATATATATATATATATATATATATATATATATATATATATATATATAATATAATATATAAGAAGCTGTACTATATTCTCACTGAAAAGATATATATATATATATATATATATATATATATATATAGTATATTATATATGTATATGTATATATGTTATGTATGTGATATATATAATGTATATATGTTAGTATAAAGGATATATGTAAAGGATATATATGTATATTATATATATTATATATATATATATATATAATATAGATTATATATATACTATAAGTTTGTACTTATTTATGTATCTATGTGTGCATGTATGTATGTATGTATGCGCGTGGATACAATCTCCAAACATAGAGAGATTGCTGATGATTTGAACAGAGAAGCCAGCCATAGGAATAACCCAAAATCCCCTAATTCACGCGTGCACATAACTACACCTGAAAAGGCCGTGCACTGCATTTACACAGACGGCCACATCCACGCATATAGTTATGCCAATTCGACAGCGCGCGCGCGCGTGTCCCACGCCTTTTATCGGTTATCAGCACGTCGATTTTGCTGTCAAATCGCTCGTACGTTTCAGGAAAGAGCCTTATCTAAGGCGATTTCACGGCCCGTGCGAAAACTCGACACAGTTTTCCCACCATTACCGTCAACGATTCATAATTCTCGTCCATCGGCGATTCGCTCGGGATGGTGTTTCTCGCCGCTTGGTGGGAATTATTCGAAGTATTTCTCCTTCGCGCCTCCCTGCCTTATTGGAGGCGATCGGGGGAAGGTTTTATATGAGTTATTAAGGGCGATCTGCGAGATTGAAGCGGCCCCTTTGACGAGACGGTGGTATGGTTTTTGGTGATTCGGAATGGTCGCGTTTTCGTGCGTCCGTTGTTTTTGGAGATGGGGTGTTGTGGTTTTTAAGGGTGATGTATTATTATATTATATTATATATTATATGTTCTCTGTATATTTTGCAAGAACTCTCCCTGTGTCTTTCATCCGGTCTGTTGTCACTTATACAAACTGGAGTTAGTCTTGACCTTACTTTTAATAAATTTTTAACTTTTTTCTTTTTTTTACTTTTTCTTACTTTTCTATTCAGTCATTCGCAAGTAATTTTTTACTTGATTTAACATCGTTAAATCCCAAGGTTACTCCGGAATTGCAGGAAGTCACTTGGAATGTGCTTTTCTGGTGCTTTCAAAAGCATATTTATTTTACATGACCTCCTGGTGGGGTTAGAGCCGTCACTGCACCTCACGCGGTGCACTGTAGGCATTGCTTAAGGTTCTTTGCAGCGTCCCTTCGGCCCTTAGCTGCAACCCCTTTCATTCCTTTTACTGTACCTCCTTTCATATTTCCTTTTTTCCATCTTTCCACCCTTCTCCTAACAATGTTGTTGAGCGCCTCAGTGGCGTGATCGGTATGGTCTTGGCCTGCCACCTCGGTGGCCACAAGTTCGATTCTTGAGCATTCCATTGAGGTGCTAGAGATGTGTATTTCTGGTGATAGAAGTTCACTCTCGACGTGATTCGGAAGTCACGTAAAGCCGTTGGTCCCGTTGCTGAATAACCACTGGTTCCATGCAACGTAAATACACCATACATACAAACAAAAAAACAAACAATGTTGTTTCATGGTGCAACTGCGAAGTTTTCTTCCTTTTACACTTTTTAAAACCTTTTGATTTGAAATTTCCGTTTCAGCGCTGAATGAAGCCATAGGTCCCAGCGCTTGGGTTTTTGGCCTAAAATTTTTGTTCCTATCCCATTCGGGAATCAAATCTGGGTTATTAGTTTCCTAAAGGAATCCTTAGGCGCAGAGTTTAGTGTCTATCCTAAGCACTACATGGCCGGCGGCATATTCCCGAACTGTAACCGAGTACCGGACCTTCCCGGAAAAAGACGGACGCCATATCTTAAAAAAAAAAACATCGAAACCTACGGGCTGCTCTATGAGCAAGAGCCCGTGCTGGCTTAAGGCCAGCTTAATCTCCAACAACAACAACAACAACCATAGAGTCCTCTTCAGAATAATCTCATTATGTTTCCCACACCCAAATTACCTGTTCCGTGCAAATTTGTACTATTTTAACTTGACCTAACCTAACCCAACCTAATCGCATTGGCAAAAAAAAAGAAAAAAAAAAAAAAAAAAAAAAAAAAAAAACGGGAATTTGCTGGCCGGCGTTTATAGTATGCAAGATATTGAAGGGTTCATTTCCAGCGACATTATTGCATATGCATTATTTCAGGGGTGGCAATGATGAAATCGAACTGATTTAATCAAGTGATTAAATCATTGATTTTTTCATTAAAAAATCATGATTTTTTAATTTTTTAAATTTTTTTTCAATTTTTTAATTTGAAAGCAACCAAATGGAATAATAATAATAATAATAATAATAATAATAATAATAATAATAATATATAATAATAATAATAATAATAATAAATATGTTTTTGAGGTTAATAAAACTTGAGCATAACTGTGCTGCACTCTATTTATTTTGATATAAAAAATTGCAAGTGCATACTTTAGGCCAGAACTGGAAACCTAAAAGATAAATCAATAGTAATTCTGTCATAAAATACATTTTGAGGAAAGAAAGGATTGAAAAAACAGCTAACAATTCAAAAAACCAAATAATTAAAGTAAATGAAATAAAATAAATCACTGATTTTTTTATTTTGTTTTGTTTGTTTATTTTTAAATTATTAAAAATTATTCCAACTTATATTATTAGATTATTATTATTATTTTATTATTATTATTATTATTATTATTATTATTATTATTATTATTTATTATTATTAATTATTTTTTATTTTTTTTTTTTTGCTCTATCACAGTCCTCCAATTCGACTGGGTGGTATTTATAGTGTGGGGTTCCGGGTTTGCATCCTGCCTCCTTAAGAGTCCATCACTTTTCTTACTATGTGCGCCGTTTTCTAGGATCACACTCTTCTTGCATGAGTCCTGAGCTCCTTCAGCCTCTAGGTTTTCTAGATTCCTTTTCAGGGATCTTGGGATCGTGCCTAGTGTATTTCCTTTGATTATTTGGGTTCCAATTTTCCACGGGCTAATCCACCCATAGTTTCTTCTTAATTTACCTATTTTCAGGTCCTTGATTCGTTATCCATTTTTTCCCTTTTTTTTCCCTTTCTTCTCCTCTTCAACTTCTGGGAACTCTGGTGTCCCAGGTATTTGCGACCATCAATGTACAGAAATTGCATACTTTGGTTTCTTGATTTTTGTCAAATCAACCTCCACCGTCCTGGTCTATTTGGCACGTATCACCCTATCTGTTCTGATACCCCAGAGGATCTTTTGGCCTGATTCGTTTTTCTATCATTCCTTCATGTTGGTGCTGCGTACCACTTATTACTGCAAGGTTTTATTATTATTATTATTATTATTATTATTATTATTATTATTATTATTATTATTATTATTATTATCCAGGAGATGAACCCTATTCATATGGAACAAGAACACCACCAGAAGATTCTACGGGCTACTCAAGGAGCAAGAGCCCGTGCTGGCATAAGACCAGCCTAATCTCAAATGACAACAACCAGAAGAATACGGTGTTCATTAGAAAGAAGTAAGGGAGGGTATTGAAAAATATAGGAAGAAGAGATCACTTAGTAAAAAAAGATAAATTTATTAACAAATTAATGAATGAATAGATACAAATGTGAGAGATTATAAAAATACGAGGGGGGTTGTATTAGGGCAGTAACGCATTGCATTTTCGCTCGAATGTCTGAAGTTCCAATTTCACGGAGAGACCTGCAGCCGAAATCCTAGCAATGTGTTGTTGTTGCCTTATTTCTGCTTCTTTTTTTTTTCATTATTATTAACGATGACGTTTCTTTTGTGGTCTCCAATGCGTCTATCGCGAGTTATTCAGGTTTCTTCAGTTCCATCTGACATAAACCCCTGTTTCGTTCATTTTTTCATTTTTTTTCTTTACAAATGACTTTACGGATGATAATGCCTTATGATTGAACCTGTTCGTTTTATTTCGTTTGTAATGTTGCCTTTAGAGAGAGAGAGTTACAAGGTGTTACAAATATTAGGATGTCTCAAAGACTTATTAGTCCATCCGAGGAGACATCGTGTGCTCTTATCTCTAGTAGCAGGTTTTTCTGTTCATTCGCAGTGTCCTAATGAGTTTGTCTACCTTTCTTTTCAACTCTTCCGCACTGCTGCAGTTTATTCCACGTGTCACATATCTTATATGTGAAGAAGTTCCCCAAATGGGATGTGTTGTATCTCTCCAGTTCTAGTTTCCATCCATTATTTCTTGTCTGGTTTTCATGTAACGTAAATAGGTTACTGAGAGAGAGAGAGTTGGAATTTTCATATTTAAGTAATTTTACACTATTAGTTTAAGTATACTTTATATCCAGAAAGAGAGATATGCACATTTTATATTAAAGTAATTTTATACTATTAGTTCAAGTGTACTTTGTATCGAGAGAGAGAGAGAGAGAGAGAGAGAGATGCAATTTTATAATTAAGTAATTTTATACTATACGTTTAAGTATACTTTATACAGAGAGAGAGAGAGAGAGAGAGAGAGAGAGAGAGAGAGAGAGAGACCTTACCTTACCTTACATCTTGTTCGGGTTGCCCCAGGTCCCTCAGTATGAGGCACCTCTAATGTCTACCAGAGAGTTGCTATTACATCTTCCGGTATATTTTGCATCTTCCAATCTTGGATGGTCTGGGATGCAGTTTAGATATTTGTCGAGCTTATTCTTAAACACACTCTACGTTCACTCCTGTTATATTCCTCAGATGAGCTGGCAACGCATTGAATAGACGCTGCATTATCAGATGCTGGTGCGTAGTGGATTAATGTCCCCTGTGTGCTTTCCTTATTTTTCCTGTATAGTTTTGGGCACTATTAATCTACCTCTGCTTGCTCTTTCTGATATTTTTAGCTCCATGATGTTTTCAGCTATTCCTTCTATCTGTTTCCATGCCTGAATTATGTAGCGTTCTCTTTCTCCTTTTCTAGACTATATAAATTTTAATGGATTGTAGTCTTTCCCAGTATCAAGGTCCTTAACTTCTTCTATTCTAGCTGTAAAGGACCTTTGTACACTCTCTATTTGTGCAATATCCTTTTGATAGTGTGGGTACCATATCATATTGCAATATTCAAGTGGATTACGAACATATGTTTTATAAAGCATAATCATGTGTTCAGCTTTTCTTGTTTTGAAATGCCGTAACAACATTCCCATTTTTGCTTTACATTTTGCCAATAGAATTGCTATTTGATCGTTGCATAACATGTTCCTATTCATCATCACACCAAGGTCTTTAACTGCTTCCTTATTTGTGTGATTGTCTCATTATTAGGTTCCCCCTATATGCTATAGCTTTCCTTCTCTGTCTCCATAGTTTATTGATACAAATTTATCAGAGTTAAATACTATCCTATTTACCTCTGCCCAATCATATACTTTGTTAAGGTCTCTTTGTAGCGCGTTCCTATCTTCATCACAAGAGAGAGAGAGAGAGAGAGATGCCCATTTTATATTTAAGTAATTTTATACTATTAGTTAAAGTATACTTTATATCGAGGGAGAGAGAGAGAGTTGGAATTTTTTCATTTAATTAATTTTATACTATTAGTTCAAGTATACTTTATATTGAGAGAGAGCTGTGGAATTTTTTGTTTATATTATTATACTTTTTGTTTAAATACTTCTACTATATATCAAAAGAGAGAGAGAGAGAGAGAGAGAGAGAGAGAATAGATACAGGCTACTATTTGTTAAAGTTCTTATATACTCGGTATCCAAAGTGGCAAATATAGTATAACACTGTAGTACTCTGGAGACTTCACATTCGTAGGACAAATGATAGATCACAGTTATATATCTAGGGCTGAGAACTAAAAGGGCCAATGTCAAAAAATGGCAGATTGTAGTTAAGACCGTCACTAAACTAGAAATTTATCTCCGTTTCAGTGCTATAATGGCCAATGTTATAAGTTAAGCAATCACCCCCCCCCCCAAAAAAAAAAAAAAAAAAAAAAAAAAAAAAACTTTCGTTTGCTGTACTTACCTGAATTTTAATAAATTCAGGTAAGTATATTTTAAAATGCGTTTTTCTGAAAACATGTTTTTATGACATTGGCCCTTCTAGTTCTCAGCCCTAGATATAATCAGTTCAGCTTTGTCGCTTCATACCAGGTCGAATAACATGTCCGATTCTATGCTTCCGTATCACGCAGTTTAAGCACAATGGAGGAACCCCTATTAACGGCACAGTTGAATATCGTGTCCTTGATTGGTAAAGATTTTACGCCGTTCGTGTTAGTTTGGCGTGACATTTATTCCGCTGATATCTGTCATTTTAAAATGTTTCTTGTACAGAAGGATCTCTCTTTGCAACCCACTTTTTTTTTTTTTTTTTTTTTTTTTTTTGGGTTTTTTTTTTTTTTTTTTTTTTTTTTTTTTTTTGCAGCTTTCAGATATGTTTTGTACATATCAATTATGAGTGCATACATATGTATGCACACACATAATTGTTGTTGTTTTTGTTGTTGAAATAATCATTAACTAAGCAAAACAAAATTAGGAAGAGAATTCCAAAGTATATCACTTGAAGGAAAGAATCAATAATGGAAGAGGTCTCTCTCTCTCTCTCTCTCTCTCTCTCTCTCTCTCTCTCTCTCTCTCTCTCTCTCTCGAAAGCATGCTGATCCCCATCTAACACAAGAAACAAAAGAATCTCGCAGTCGTTGGCACTGGAATAAAATCATATGAATTTTATTTCCCGAGAAAGTATAAAATCTGTCATATTTGAAAACACCTCAGAATAAAATATGAATCTCTGCGCCCTTTCCTTATCAAATTTGGAATTAGCGTCAGATTAATATAGTAGATTTATGAGGATGGCATGCATTTCATACATTCCCACCCCCCTTCCACCCCCCTTTGCGGAGGTGCGGTATGAATACGTGTTATGTGGAATCACATGACAGATGAGGTCGTTCACGAACGAAGAAGAAGAAGAAGAAAAAAAGTAATTTATTCACTGAAGTATTGAGACGTCCTTGGTCGGAGGGGACACGAGATTAATCCAGTTATTATTAACTTCTGATATATAAATCGAGGTCACCCCATTTGTATGAAGGGAAATATTACTAGTTTTTTATTTGAAGGGATGGATAGAATTACAGTAAGGGTGGATTTTTCGATTTTTGAATTAGAAGGTCGCTTCAAATTGTCGGTTTCTCCTTGTTGAATTGATTTCTTTTTTCCTTGGAAGATGATTTGCATTTTTTTTTTCTTTCTGTCTTTTTTTTTTTTCCTTTTTCATTATGTACAAATTAGTAAAAAATGGCCGAAGTTTCTTCGGCTCAGTCGGGTTTCGTGTACAGCTTATAATGCTGCATGAGCCGCGGCCCATGAAACTTTCAGACACCGCCCGGTGGTGTCCTGTTCCATAGCGTTGCCAGACGTACCATCATGGCTAAATTTAAACCGTAAATAGAATAGAAATTACTTAGGCTAGAGGGCTGCAATCTGGAATGTTTGATGATTGGAGGGTGGATGATCAACATACCAATTTGCAGCCCGCTAGCCTTAGTAGTTTTTAAGACCTGAGGGCGGACGGGAAAAGTGCGGACAGAAAAAAGTGCGGACGGACAGACAAATAGCCACCTGAACCGTTTTCTTTTACAGAAAACTAAAACTAAAAATGACTGATTTCATTTTAGTTCCATTTGCTATTACCGCTGTTATTTCTTTTGTTGGGAACAGTAGCTTTTGTTAATTCACGGAATTGTTATTATTCGAAATTCTTGTTATCCTCGATTCTAAAATATCACAGTAGATTACAAGAAAAAATGTAATATTACAGATATGAAAATTGGCACAGAAATGAATAGAAGTCATCATGCTTCCGTCATAAGGTATCGTTCTTATTTTCCAAAGAAAGATTAATGTTCTTATTTTTTTTCCTGCGGTATCTTCGTTATTGTTAGCTATTCTGTTACCTGTTTCACCTGTTTTTTTAATTTTTATTTTTATTTTCATTCATCATTTGGAATTTTTGTTGTCATTCGTTATGAGCACCTGCATTTTTAAAAATTCCATCAAGTATCTTATTTTTCCTTAGTTTTCCATGACATTTAACTCCCACTGTTCTGTTCTCGTGTTATTTATTTGCCCCTTTTCAATTTCTCTATAATCTCGGCTTTCATTCTCCTTAGTCAATACCGTTCACTCTTCTTAGTTCTTGACTCGCTTTCTTTGTATTTTGCATTTTTTTAAATTTTAATTTCACATTCTTCTTGGTTTTAATCGTAACAAATGTCAGATTCGCCAAAATATTTGCATTTTAATTTTTTTGTCGCTTTTTTTTGGCTCTCCCTGGCTTTTTTCTTTTTTACATCTCGATTTTCTATCATTCCTTATTCTACGTAATTTTTTTTATTAGCTGAATGTATTATTGAATTAATTATGAAATGTATTTAAGTAAGTATACTGAATCTCAGACTTTGTTTAACTGTTTCAATAGTCTTTTTATTCAATTTTTTTTCGAGGTGTCATACGAATGTAGTACATTTTCTTGTTATTTTATGACAGTTCCATAGTCATATTGAAGGTTCCATTTTCGCTTGACGAAAATCTCGTAAGTTTTCTCTCTCTGATTGCGTAAGTTCTCCGTGCGTATACATTGCATTTTCACGGTCGTTGGGTTAACAATTATTTATTCTTGCTTTGCAATATGACCTAGAATTTTTTTTTTCGAGTATGAACCGAACATTGTGGACGTTTTAAATAAAAGTATCATGTTAATTATTATGGCTTTGACGTTGCACGGAATATATTTCTCTTGTGTTGCTGGATTATGATTACTAGATGTATGTAGAGTAACATGAGTGAAAATATGTCACGCATTGATGTAGGTTTGGGAATGAGTTAAAAACCGAATGATAATGGAATTTACGCTGAATGTGTTATCTATCTATCTATCTATCTATCTATCTATCTATCTATAATATATATATATATATATATATATCTCTATATATATATATATATATATATATATATTATATATATATGATATATATATTATATATATTTATATATATATATATATATTACAGGCAGATAGCCAAACCAGGCATTTAGCGAACTGCCTGATATTGCGGGCGGATAGCGAAATGCACTTAGGGACATTTGATCCCCCACCCCCCACCCCAGGGGCTAGTACTGAATACGGCGATGCAGTGTGACTCATCTAAACCGTTTCTCCGTGTTTAGTACTAGCCCCTGGAGGGTCAAATGTAATTCGCCCTAGTGTTTAGTACTAGGTACCCAAGCCCCTGGAGGATTATATATATATATATATATATATATATATATATATATATATATATACACACATACGTACATACATACTCATTATATATACATATATTATATATATATATATATAATATATATATATATATATATTATATATATATATTCCTAAGTGTCAAGCGCCCAAGGTTAATTATAACTGATAAGTGCATCTACCCGCCTAGGATTCATACAAACATACGTATATTAACGATGAAAGAAAAGACTGAAGCTATTGATTAGAATTGTTTGCCTACTACATGTTGCTCAAGAGGAAGTGAACGGGTGAGAAATGTGGAGTTGCGTAGATGAAAGTATAAACCGGAGTCTGAACCAAACAAAAGCTTCTTTCAGTTCTCTTCTGAAGATTGAAAAAGAAACCCACAAAATGACTGTGTATAAAGTGTTTCATCATAAATATTTACATTTTTATTTTACTCAACACCCGAGTATACTTTCAGGCCTTATCTGTGGCCCTTTCTCAAGAGCTGACAACCTACACATCTCTTGAGAAAGGGCCACAGATAGGGCCTGAAAGTACTCGAGTGTTGAGTAAAATAAAAATGTAAATATTTATAAGTTAAACACGTTATACACAGTAATTCTGTGGGTTTCTTTTTCAAATCGGAGTCTTTTGAGGTGATCTGTCATGCCGGAAGAATAGTGAGTGACGCGAATGTGAAATGAGTGAATATCCTTCGGAAGTTTGAACTTGAAGAGGAGGAAGGAGTGAGTAGGGGCGGAAGCAGAAAATCCCGGACGCAAAGTCCTGAGATGTGTACTATATGCTAGTATTGCGCCAGCCCCGGTTTTCGGTAACTTTGGGAGTAAGCCTACAAACTACTTTGTTGTTGTTGTTCTTGTTCTAGCTGTTGTTGTTGTTCTTGATGGAGGAGTAGGAAAGCCCTATGGAAAAGCTTTAAAAAGGTCTGAAAAAGGTGTTTCGCGTTGAGTTAAAGATACAGGACTTTCAGGATAGGATATCTATAGTCTATTCATTAGAATGAAAATGTACAAAATAAATAATGTGCATGTTAAACAGTACAGAACAATTATTTCTAATAAAATATAGCGCATTTATTATAATTTTCGTTCGTGAAACAAGACTAATTTTGACTGCAGAATTTAGCACGTGTTAATTTACGTTAATTTAGAAATATCATGTTTACAACTTATGCGTGGAGGGAAAATCTTGCACGCGTCTCGAGTACCTAAGCTGGAGGTCGGATCACGCCTTGATTTGCCATGCCCCTAGGTTAGGTTAGGTTATTAGCTTAGGTTGGGTTGAGTTAAAATAAATTATATCCGAATTTCGTAATTTGGTTGTGGGAAATATAATGAGACTATTTTCAAGAACATTCTGTGGTTAGTTTTTGAGATATGGCGTCCCGCTGTTTTCAAAGAAAGGTCTTGGTACTCTGTTACATCTCTGGAAAATGCATCCTGGAAAGAAAGGGCCGGTATATCCAGGAATCACGAGGGCGCCTAGGAGGATCAGTATCCAACGATTTATTAAAAATGAATAATAACTGTGGAAATATATTCAGATGTATCATGTAACATTCCTCGCGTTCATTTAAATTAATTGCCTTTATCTAGGCCTATGGAGTAGCTATTTTTCCACTCCCTCTCTTCAGGACATGATTGAATCAGCACTCAATTCCCGGGAGTAGAAATGGATGGAAATGGAAGTGCGGGGTAGAAGGAAGAAGGGAAGACCAAGAAAGAGATGGCGTGATTGTGTAGGGGAAGATATGTTATGGAAAGGTATTAACGAGAACGATGCACAAGACAAAAATTGATGGAGACGACTCATTCACAACGGCGACCCCATATAAAAATGGGTTATAGCTGGGAAGAAGAAGGAGAAGAAGAAGAAAAAGAAGAAGAAGAAGAAGAATTATGGCACCGCTTTCTGCAAGGTACGCTGAGGATCTAACTATTTAATAGCAGACGTAGCTGGAAAAATATGATTCGCTTGACAGTTATTATTTGAGTCGAGTATCACCTCCTGTTCATCATCATTCATGATGAAATGTAGATGGTGTCTTTTCCTGGTAATCCCCTCTTTGGGAAAAAAGAAAAAGACCAGGAAGTGTCAGTGAAAAAATCCTCCCCAATCCCTTTTTTGCTGGCGTTACCTGCTTAGGTATGTTAACGACTTCGCTGTTTCAGGAAACATTGGAAAAGCCTCCCTCCCTCCCTCCCCCCAACACCATGAAATTGGCAGGTATCACTGAAATACGTCTTATGACGAATTCTTGTCTTTGTAATCTAGTTTGAGGGTAGCCCTTTTAATTTCATTTATTAATTCAATTTGAAATCATTGCTTTTATTTGTGTTCGTGGGAAGTGTTGTTAGCATGTATTTTTGCATGTCTGTTTTCAGTTTGAGGGGTTGTTTACTGAAATGCTTTCCTATTTTCTTGTTTTTCTTTTTTTTGTGACGTTAATTTATTACGTAAAAGTTCATTTTTGCCATTTTCATGAAGACATGATTTGGCTGTTACCTTTGATATAATCATTACCAATTGAATGCAGGTCTGGTGACAGAGCTAGTTGTGTTTTATGTTGTTTTTCAGTGTCTTTCATGAAAAAAACTACAAATCAATAACTCTTTGTTGATAACTGGACAATGTTAGTACTTAAAAAATAATTATTTTTTACTTTATTAATTTTTAAGAGGTAAAACGCCAACTTGACCAAAAACAATTCATACAAAAATATTCAGAAATTTGAGACCCGGAGTTTATCGCAAGTCACACAGCATTTTATAGCCTCTAAATTTGGTGACTTGGTGAATCAAAGCAAGGGACTTACCTATCATTCACCATTGTTTGGATGATGACTTTAACGGTATTTTTTAGTAAGTTTATGGGACGCATACCTGTGATTTTCCTGTTCGATTTCAGTGTCATTGTGAGACTGGGGCTGAAATCGTTGATAATCAACTTGATATGTTGATATTCGATCTGACAAAAAATCTTAATAGGGTGTCATGTCTTTCCTATGTTTATTTATTTATTTATTTATTTATCTATTTACCTATCTATTAAGACGTTCCTATCAGATCAAGTGTGGCTTGTGAACTAAAACAAAATATTTTTTGGATTTTTTCCTTACAAAAGTTGCAGCTTTTTTTTTTTTTTAACGGTGATTTTTGTCCATTTTTTTTTTTTTTAACTCGGTGATTTTTGTCCATTGAATTCAAACCTTGTTTTAGGTATTATCTTTCCCCTCTTTGTATTGTGTAACCAAGTTCTACTCCTCACCTGTTTACGTTGGTTGTTGATTTCTTTTTACCTTTTAGGTGGTATTTTAGTAGGCGGTCTACCTGCCCATTTCTACACTGTTTCGCCGTGTTTAGTATTAGCCCGTCGGGAGTTAAATGTCCCTAAAGTAGCACCAAGGGTTGTTGTTGTTTGAGATTAAGCTGGCCTTATGCCAGCCTCGGGGATCAATTGTGGTAGAATGCACTTAGGGACATTTGACCCCCGACGGGCTAGTACTAAACACGGCGAAACAGTGTAGAAACACGCAGGTAGACCGCCTACTAAAGTAGCACCTATTTTTCTTATGAAAACTGATTACTGTGTCTGAGAGATATTCATTTTGTGTATGTGTGTGTATGTATATATATATATATATATATATATATATATATATATATATATATATATATATATACTATATTGTTCAAGATTTTAAGCCAGAACCAAGGAAAGTTAAGATTTCTTATAACAAGATTCATTCATCCTTGTCTATATGCAAGTTGCCCCTTTGAACTGAAAGCCTCCATTCTCTAGAGAGCTATCTCTGCTCCCATTGGCTGTCCTGAATTTCACCCCCACAGGGATTGGGCAGAGCTTACCAGAAGTTTTAAAAGGAGCAGGGACCCAGCAGCTCGCCCTCAGAAGAATCTTAGACCTGGGAGAACTCAGAACCCCCTCAGACATTGCCCTGCAGACACCACTTCACCCCTTCTGCTCCCCCTGCCTCCTCTGGGGAAGTCCCAAGTATTTTTATACTTCCATAGTGCATAGAAATATCAGCAGATAAGAAGACTACCAAGCCCAGGATTTCCAGGTACTGTGAGAATGGATTCCAGTTCAGCCAGGTAATTGTTTTTCTTTTGTCTGTGTTTCATTTCCATTCTTCCAAGGTGACTTCCCCCTCCTTTGTTTAGCTTCTCACTCCCCCAATCTTGGTTCAATGCTGTGATTACTCCCCTTGTGATACTAGTAAACATCCCCTAGTTAATTCAAGCAACAAAATAGTTCTCTCTGTGTAAATTCCCAGTCATTTTCATTCCCCCTGAGTGGCCTGTAAACCTTTGATTGAAAGAAAGTAGTGTGTAACACTCGCCCACGTGTACCCCCGCCTTATGCAAGGATACCATCTCTTTGCAGACAAACACTGAGCCTGATTGTGGGAGAACTTGGGAACCCTTTGGAGTAAGCTTTGCATTTTCAATAACCCATTTGCGCAAAATTCTGAACGCTGTGTCTGGTTCCCCCCAGCCACGTGTTTCCGGTGGATCGACAATCAACCACCTTATTAGTTCCTGGACCTATGTAAATTAATGTAAATATAGTGCATCTAAAACTAAAGACCAGCTTTTATGTAAATTCCTCCTTCCTCAGTAATATCGGCCTTCTACCATAGTTTTTTTTCTTCTCTTTCTTTGTTGTGATCTCTCGTTCCTCCATCCAAGGCCAATTTTTTTAGTGTTAGACTACATTTTCTCGGAGTGACCGAGGAGTTCTGAACAATATATATATATATATAATATATATATATATATATATATATATATATATATATATATATTATATATATACACATAAATAATATCATATTATTCAAGCCTAATGTACCTAGTAATTCAGCGTGACGCAGGTCCGTTTATTGACCGCAATCCAGCCCGGTTTATAGGACTAAAGATTTACGTCTAATTCGTTGAAACTATAACAACCTTTCAAAAGGAAATGGGTATATCATTACCACCGATGTATTTTAACTCTGTGAGGCAATCACCTGCAACAAATGATACGTTGAAAAATAAACAGAGAGAGAGAGAGATAACTGTTTCGTGTTTAGTAGACATGTAAGTGTTTACATAATAAAAATATGGAATGTTAGTCCATATATATAAAAGATTGCTTACAGGAATGTGATCAGACTAGAGACGCTAAAGATGACGTATACAATAAGTATGTAGGCTAAGTTGACATGCCGTCATCTGTGGTCATTCATTTGTTTTGAAACAGTCCAAGCTCCCTGCTTGAGACAACTACCGCCTACGTGATCTGTAGCGTGTCTCATTTTGATTGTGTGTTCGTATGAAACTATGTCATGGTATGTATGTTTTCATATGTTCGAACTACTGTCTGCTCCTTCATAACTTGTAACAGAGATGGTAGACAGCAGAACAGAGTTAGCTATCGTCATTAGAAGACCTGTACCTCTTTACCTAAGCTTTATCATGTAGAGAATAGGATTAGCCATCATCATTGCAGAAGCGATCAAGCTATCGTTATTAGAAGACTTGTACAATCATACCTGATCTTCACCATGTTCAAAACTTCAGAAGAATATATAATTTTTTTTTTTTACTTAGTGGTTTTTCTACAAGAACCTCCTCACCGAACCAACATGAGTTTAACACATCGTCGTAGTAACCAACAAGATAATACCGACTTCGTAAGTGATCTACAAACCCCCAGACACTCCATTGAAGATGGAAGTGCAATACCAACCGACTTAGCGTAAGATTATCGCTAGTCTAACATTACCTCATAGGGCGCCTTATCATACAAGGCACAAGCCCTAATATTGGTGGCCAGCGTACCAGAAGAACTCTACAACGTCCTACGAAGAAAAATCAGAATAATGAAGTATCATATAAGAACTCTTCAACGACGACGAAAGCAGCAGATTCTTCAAGCAATCTAGTATCATCGTTAGTGAGCGACTTCAGAAAACAACAAGATTCGTCAAGCAACTTAGCATCATCGTTTAGTGAATAACTTCAAGAAACAAAACCGACGTGTCCTTTTCCTACGGCAACGGAAGCTTCGTCTCTCATTAGAATCATTCAAGAAAACATCGTTAGTGAGCGTTTCCGGCACTGCAAGAAACAAACCGAACGCGTCTGCAGCATCGGATTTTCAAGGGCTCGAATCATCGAAACAACGCGCACGGGGAAAACTCAAGCCAAACCAGGTCATCCGCTAAATAGAGAAGGAGGACCAAGGCCGTGTGTCGTTATCGGAACACCGTGACTTCCCACAAAAGCAAGCTAAGTACAATTTTTTATTCATTTGGAGTAACTTTGAGTGTTTCCTTTGCAGGTCGAATTTCGTTATTCCTGTGGCTGAAGTTACGAGACATTCTTAATCTTACTTTTTTACAGTAATTATCTACATCATTGAGATTTCGCTACTGCGAGTTTTTATCTTTGAGTGTCTGTTTCCAGAAGTTCTACTGAAATATCATAATCATATACTATGTTAATTTTATCAGTTTTGGGTGATATTAATCCCTTACGTAACAAATCATATTAAACAGTGAATATGCGTTTACGCAGTGGACGTCTGTATTTATACAGATGCATGGATAGGGTCGTTAAACACCGTAGTGATTAGAAAACACACAAAAAACAAGTGGAACACCCGTACAAATCTATATAAATTAGAGGTAACACTATTTCGGGTCATGACAATAAATGCTCCTTTGCAAAGTCCCGATCGCAGTTTTAGCCTTGAGTTTTTTGAGTTATATAAAATATCGAACCTCAATGACTCAACTTAACTTTAAAAATATGGCTGGATTGCAAGGAATAACATGTCTGTTAAACAAAAAAACTTTCATCAGGCTAAATTGCGCTGACCAGGATCCCTCACTATTTCAAATTTTAGCAAAGAATGAAGTACAAACAGTTAATATTGAATGCAGTAGTGATAACTTGTCTTATTAGTAATCGCTCAGTTCCTAATAGTTCGTCATTCATTGCTTTATACGTAAACAGCAACATAATGCTAAATACACACAATACGTTGCCGATGGTAATAAAGAGAAGGATCCTAATTATTACAAAAAGAAATAGAAACAGTAGCCCGTTCAGAATCAAACAAGCAAACTCGGTGACTGTGTCACCTAGTCAAGCGGTCAAGGTCAGTCAAAAACTGCCGAAGTTTTCAAAGCAAAGCAAATTCCACACAATAAGCGACTCTAGCAGAGTGGGGAAAAGCGATGTTGGTTCATACATACCGATATCTTTTTGAATTAAAAGGATTTTGATTTTTCCTATGAAACACACGACCGTATAAAGTAATCAGAGCAGGTTTTCGTTTTTTTTTTTAATACGTAAGTTATTATAAGTAGTGGTGGATAAAGCCCGACTGTACGCGCCGTAAAAATTAGAATATCTTGTTTATTCTTTAGTAGACGTAATATCCTGTATTTACGACTCACCGTCTGTTGTTCGAACTTCTCTAATGAGAAGTCCGGATAAGCGAGCGCTTACAGATACCTCTATAGTTATAAAAAACATTGATCTGTATCTAGTGTAATTGTAAGATTCATCTAGGGGTATACAAAATATTATCTTACATCCTGCAAAATAAGGCGTGTTTATCAAAGGAAAATCCTATAAACCTTCAAACATATTAAAATCCGTTTGAACAAAAATGAGACAGTTAATCAAATAATAACTTATAGAACAAATACATTTGTCTCATAAATCGTAACATTGTTCAAATGACCCAACAGAATTCTCCCACAACCGCAGTCGTAGTTTGCACGCAAAATCTCGAGAAGCATGCACCCTCGAATGTCTTAGTGCGTGTAAAAAGACTTTGCTGGGAAATGAAATTTTAATCCTTCCCGACACTCTGAAATATAACGATTTCCGCGAACAAAGCCCTAAAAGTATACATATCGTGGATACGGAAGTTATAAATATCGCATTTTTTATTGTTGCTAATTTTTAATCACGCCCAACCAGTCGTGGATGAATCTCTCTGATAATCTATCTAAAGTAATATCCGTAAAGTCATTCAAGCAGAGGTGATTCAGCAGAAATTTTTTTTATCTTTTACCTGAATACCAGGAAGTTTCTCCACTAGCGAGTGATCTCTGGGAAAAACGGATGTAATTTAACACAAAACACGGTCTAAGGACAAACATAAAGCTATTTACGTACCTTCGTATAGATTCTCAATGAAATTTCAAAATAGAGATAAATGACGAAGTTGAAAAATGTTAGTAATAGGAGTCATTAGGAAATCAAATAAGCCCATATAATTTTTCCCTCAAACGTCATGCCATAAAAGATCGGAATTGGCGTATCTGCGTAGATTTCTGACGCTTAAACAAGGAAACGACTCCCGATAGTTTCCAGTGCCATGTACCGACGACATCTTATCTCTGTTAGGTTAGAATAAATTTTTTTTTTTTCACCAACGTGGACTTACTTAAAAGCTTTTACCAGATACCATTACCTAAGTGATTGTACCTCATACACCGTTTTCAGCACACTCAGGGGACATTATCAATTTTTACGTATGCCTCCGGCTTACGTTGCACCCCAATTACAATATAGTGTTTAGAGACTTTTAGGGGATACCCTACATTCCTATATGGATGATCTTGTAATCTTTTCTAATACCTTAGAAGTACATTCACATAAAGTAGAGCTAGTGCTACAGAGACAAGGACAAATAATCTCAGAGTAAAATATCTAAATGTGAGTTTTTTAAAACCGAACATGTTGATCTAGGTTTTATGTGTCTAGTCAAGGTCTTAAAGTAGTCCATGGTAAGGTGTCGGCTATTCATAACTTCCGGTACCTATTAACGTAAAAAGGGGATACAGCACTTTTGAGCAATAGTGGGTATTACAATCGTATGTAAATATGTAACTCTTCAATCATGACAGCTCCTTTAACAGATCTTACGAAGAAGAGCGTAGATTTATTATGGTCTAAAAAGCATCAACAGGCGTTAGATATCTTAAAAGCGGAATAATGCAGCTCACCTAACTTAAAAAAATCCCTGATTTAAATAAGGAATTTTTTTTTATTGCAACAGACGCCTCAGACCAAGGGGTAAGAGGGTATTACTTCAGTAATATGATAAACAGTTCTTCCCTATAGCTTTTTATTCACGTAAACTAAAGCCCTCTGAAAGTAAATATGCAGTAATAGGCAAGGAAGGGCTAGGTATCTTTAACTCACTAGTACATTTCAAGTTCATAATCTACGGCTATCCTGTTAAAGTCCTCACTGAGCATAAGTCACTTACCAAGTTTTTCAAAGGCTTTAATCACAGTCCAAAAGGAACTCGGTGACAAATGATCATTCAGGTCTTTGGAGCCAAGATAAGATATCTACCTGGGAAAGCAAATATCATAGCTGACGCATTATCCCGCAATCCCGCACCATACAGCAAAGAACCATTAATTAGACTAAAAGATATAGAAACATCCGTGCCTATTGTTAAAACCGTATCTAAACAAGAAAATTCCTTAACCCAAGAGATCGCGAGCATTGAATATCTGGGTCGGAGCGCAGAACTGTTACAAACTGAACAAAGCAAGTGTCAACAGCGATAAGCAAAACAATAAACACCAAATAAACAATTCGAAACGGAAACAGGGTCAGTGGCTAGGCAAAAAAAACAATAACACTTCGAGCAGAAACCCTAAAGCAAAAATATATTTAAAGTATGTGTATCAGAATAATGTAATCAAATGTAATATTATATGTAGGTCCGTGACGAGGAAAACCCGAAGAACACAGCAGATGACTAACGACCAGGTAGTAGTAATAATCTCTTTCATACCAATCGTCATAAACTGGTTGCATTCCGTCATCCAGGTTTCCCTACTATGTCACAGAAAGCCAAATCACTGTTTTACTGGCCTACGATGCTTACAGATATAAAAAGCATATAACTGATTGTAACACGTGTCATGAAAACAAGGGACACACTAAGACACCTGTCAGTTAAGGGCCTATCCTGTGCCAAATCAATCCTTGAAAGAATATACTTAGAATTATTAACAGAATTACGAGTCTGACAGAGGGAATAAACACTTCTTAGTGTTAATAGTTCCTTGACACGTTATATAGAAGTAATAGCACTAAAAACAAACACCGCAATTGAGTGCGTTAGGAATATTTATGAGTGCTAAATCAGTAAACATGGAATTCAACACATGATAATCTGACTCGGGTGGCGTAAATCAATAATAATCTCCTTAACACGTTGTGTGAATTCCTATCCATTAAGAAAACCAGTAATATATTTTATCGCCCAGAGTCAATCGGTTTGGTAGAATAAGAGATAAATCAGAAAGTGTCAATGTCTTACGAGTTACAACTCGTGATATTGGATCCGAACTGGATTATAGCGGTTCTCGCGGTTTTAAATACCTTTATCATTTATATCTTGTATCTATAGAATTGATGCCGCAAGTAGCCTTATACGGTACGCCGCTAGAACACTTTTCCATTTCCACCAATATTCAAGCCAACCATGTTAATTTATCAAATAATAATATAAAAAAAATATATAAATAAACAATCTAAATATAAAAAAAAATAAAATAAATATGGATACAAGTGGAGTCAATATAATACACTCCGTAAGAAGTCGGAAGGGTTACAAATTATAATAAAAAAGGAATCACGATAAAATCAATAAGCAAAACGTAACCATAGATAATTAAATATCCAAATATATATGCGTAAAGATTTGAACTCTAACTTAACGCTTTAGTAATGACAAATAAGCTAAAAGTTCAAACACATATCCAAAACCTACTGACATATTGTCTGTCCCGGTGATTTATATTCGTAGTCAATGAAAAGAAATAAAAAAAAATAAAAATAATAATAATATAATAAATAAATAAATAAAATAAAATAAAAGAGATTTTAAAGTCAGGAAGTCTAGAAGTGAAAATCTTATCTATGGAATAATCCTATATGAATCTTATACAGGGCTAATAATATATATAGAATTTGTATGGAAACTTTTTTCATTAGTTTGAATAAGGAATATTTAATTTAACATAATTACAATTATGCAGATTTCCAGCATGAAACTAATATATTTGTTCAATTTGGTACTGTTTTTTTTTCAGACATTCTTCTCATGTGGGTCGAGTATTAAAAACAAAAAATTTATCCTAAAGTCGTATCTCTTACAGCAAGTAACGTAACTCTTAGCTGGCTGAGAGCAATCTCCTGCCAAGTGACGACGTCATCATTGCCGTATCAGCATTTGTTCCTTTTAACCTCAATAATCTGCTTACACAGGCTTCATCTCGCGATTGCAAAGCAGGTTGCTGGAGAAAGGAATGCTTAGCCCGAACTTCTCATGGGCAAGGCAGACGTAGGTACAAGTGTCTATCGGTATGCGCAATGCAACTTGCAATCATTTTAAAATTAATAAACAAAATAAGGAAATAGAATTTCTATAACATCAAAATGAATTAATTTTTTCTGAACCTCATAGACATTTAGAAGTATCACGATATGGATATGGATTATTTACTTGCAACATTAGCTTATTACAATCCAGGTAAATCACATTCATGGGAAAATGTCACATTTTCTTGAAAAACCCAAAGTTTATTTAGAAATTAGTTACATAGTGGGTTTTTTCGTTGCACCTCCTACCTATTAATAAAGTTTTTAAAATTAACCTCAGAGGATGCGCGCGAGAAAATTGAATATGAAACTTTTGTTAGGGCACATAGGATCAGATTTTATCACAACTTAATTTCAGTTAGCATAGAGAAATACAGAATCATGATTAATCTTCTCTTTGACTCTTATGTTGCCTGGCAATCTTACAAATAGCTCCGTTTTCCACTTCTTTGTCTAGTAATTTACTACCAGTAATATCGAATTTTCTTTGGGATTTGTATTGATATCTGTTTATTTGTTATAATTATGGATATTTTTACAGTCATCATAGACCTGGATAGGTTCACTCATTGTTAATGCCATGGATAAAAAAGTTTGTACAGCGGACTCTTTTGAATTCCAAAATATCAGCGAATTCATGTGGGTTAAGTCTGGTCTAAATAGCTCTCTTCCCTCCCGTATTTGGATGTCGTCTGAATTTACTTTGCCCTTGTAACAAGTATAATTTCACTTGCAGGCTGATTAATGAAACCTGGTTACAGTATCCTGCGGTACGAGAGTTTCACATCGCAACTTCAAAAAATCGTTCGTCGCTGCGGATGACTACAGTCAAGTAACAACCGCCTACAATGTGAAAGGAATTTCATGGACTTCTTCGACCGACACCGTATCTCGTCGTTAATCTCGTTTTAATGCGGAACGCTCCCGCGACTGTCGGAATCGCCTACGAAAGGGACATACTTCCGACGATTACGACCCGAAGGATATTCAACTCTACTTTGCTGGCGAAGGACTCGTGCTGGGGATGTTTTTTTATTCATCGCGAACGTAATCGTGTAGCTTAGGATGCAGAGAATAAGTATGAGCGCAAAATGGAACGTTGGACCCGCCCAGGCAAATTTTCCCCTTGTTTTAACCATTGAAAAAGGCCGTTTCATTTGGCTAAAGGTGGTTGTCTGGAACTGTGTAATGGACGAAAAGTTGTTCGAAAGCTAGTTAAAAGTGAAGTAGTATAACCTCGGTCATGTAATCCTATAGTAAGTATAAAGTTATCATGGTATCCTATATATAATTGATCATAAATAACAGAGTCGAAATATATCTTTGCGTGTACGCAATAGGAATCTCTTATATAAATGATCATAAATAACAGAATCTAAATATATCTTTGCGTGTACGCAGTAGGAATCTATTTAAAGTGCACATATATTAATCATAATTATATGAATCCATATACATATGTATAAACAAATCTGCAGTTATATATGAGTTAGTATATGAATTAATGAATCAGATATATAACATTTAGCATAAACATCAACGAATCAATCAGAATAAACATTAATAATTTTATCAATTCATATATGAAATTTTTTATCAGTGAAAATATGATTTTTATCATGTTAATCTTCATTCTATGCAATTATCAGAGTACATTAGTATTTTCTGTAGCATAAGTATCTTAATGAGATGAAGTGAAAAACTGTATCATTATATATCACGTGATCACTATTATTTACCAATATCATTGTTTTATATTTTATTACTTGAATCAATTCATGTACACCATGAATTTTTATTTACTTATATATATATATATATATATTCACATAGTGTCTGTATCACACTCCTATAAGTCAAATGCAAGTCAAGTTTGAGTAATATTCAGTAGTTGGTTTTGGTAGCTGACCGAGCTAATGTAAGTGTTTACATAATAAAAATATTGGAATGTTTTAGTCCATATATATAAAAGATTGCTTTACAGGAATGTGATCAGACTAGAGACGCTAAAGATGACGTATACAATAAGTATGTAGGCTAAGTTGACATGCCGTCATCTGTGGTCATTCATTTGTTTTGAAACAGTCCAAGCTCCCTGCTTGAGACAACTACCGCCTACGTGATCTGTAGCGTGTCTCATTTTGATTGTGTGTTCGTATGAAACTATGTCATGGTATGTATGTTCATATGTTCGAACTACTGTCTGCTCCTTCATAACTTGTAACAGAGATGGTAGACAGCAGAACAGAGTTAGCTATCGTCATTAGAAGACCTGTACCTCTTTACCTAAGCTTTATCATGTAGAGGAATAGGATTAGCCATCATCATTGGCAGAAGCGATCAAGCTATCGTTATTAGAAGACTTGTACAATCATACCTGATCTTCACCATGTAAAACTTCAGAAGAATATATAATTTTTTATACTTAGTGTTTTCTACAAGAACCTCCTCACCGAACCAACATGAGTTTAACACATCGTCGTAGTAACCAACAAGATAATACCGACTTCGTAAGTGATCTCACAAACCCCCAGACACTCCATTGAAGATGGAAGTGCAATACCAACCGACTTAGCGTAAGATTATCGCTAGTCTAACATTACCTCATAGGGCGCCTTATCATACAAGGCACAAGCCCTAATAGACATCCCACTCCACTCTGTCATCCTCCGAAGGTATTTTGCAATCTAAATTTTCGCGTATACGGCTCTGTAAATTCTGATGTGTACATATTCCTGCTTCGTTCGAACTCAAAGCTCCTTCTTTTCTCTCTTTTATAAATTTTGGAAATCGCTCTACCTTTTTTTTTTCCTTTGAGAATTCACTCATCGTCTTTCCTGGGAATCAGCCTCGCATTTCTGCCTTCAGTTTTACTTTTTCCTGCGTTCTTCTGGGCTAAATAAACGTATTAGGTTCACCGTTTCCGCTGCTTATCTCTTAACAGCCAACTTGAATTACCATCTTCCTGCGTCGTATTACCTTTCCGATAAGCGCAAGAAGTCGAAATAAGCCCAGACACTTTAACTCTGCCCGGACATTATCCTCTCTCTCCTTGTTCGGCAAGAGGATTTCGCGGGAAAAGCGAAACGAGTTGCCATCTTCTCCCCACCCCCTCCTTGTGCTTTGCAAGGGGATTCCCAAGAGTGTTTACGCGCGCGATTATGGCGGCCACACGCAATGATCTATTCACAGAGATCCGGTGAACACAAGTGGACGCTATCTATTTTCATATGCGATATGCGTGGTGCGTCTAGGTGTTGTTATCTCGACACGGTTTCCTTGCGCTGCTTTGCGTGAGCTCAAGCACCGTCGTGAACGTTCAAGGACGGAGCTCTTGAAAAGACTCCAGATTAAGAAAAAGACGGTTGGTATGAGCGGCATGCAATGCACGGACGTGATGGTGGTGGTGGTTTCGATGATTGATTTTGTGAGACTTTTTTTCTTGGATGCTTTTTCCTTGCGTTGTTGATTATATGTCATTTAAATTAGCGTGGGTGTTTTTCAGCATCTTTTGTTTATTGCGCAGTATGTACCTCGTGTTTATTTTATTTTATTTTTTTATTACACAGCGTATAATGCGCACTACTGTTTTCACGAACTGGCGTATCCCATTTTTTAAAAGTTTTTTATATTTTCCAGTCAAAGAATCTCTGTTTTTCGATACTCTATAACATGTCAAAATTTCAGCTCTCTGCGTTGGCAGCTTTCCCAGTAAAATGTCCACAAAAGATGAGTGGTTATCTTTTCGTAAAAATTACTTTGCGTCTTTGGAACCTTAGCAGTGGATTAGGCAGATCATAGTTTTAAGATCCTCACTTCAAAGTAGCAATTAAAATTAAGGGAAATATTTTATGGTACGCCCTTGATGGCTTTTCTCAGTATGGAAGTCAATGTTATACATAACTTATCATACTGGATGATGCTTAACTATGGGACTTCACAGTTTCTGTAGGATCGAGATGACTGACGGGCGCAACGAGAGAGAGAGAGAGATCCAACCACGGTGCTCGTCGTAATCCATACAATACTAATAGGCCTATAGGCCTAAGAGACCTGAAGGTGCCGCTCAATGGAGAAACGGATTTAGTCAGTTCTTTGTAAGTCAGAACTACATACACTTAGTACACATATATATTATATATGTATGCGTATGTATGTATAAAGAAATTTTGCCTAAACCGATAAAAGCATGCTTAAACCTTGGAGGAATAAGGCTTAAACCAGCCACCGTTTACAATAAGGCTGCATCATCGCCCTCCACTTCTCACCCAACCGGAAATTTTCGATAATTATTATCCAGAAAGTAGCAGTAAGATGCAAATGGCACAAATTTAGAGTCAAACATAACGTTAACATTGCTCGCAGACTATGAACGTATGATAATCGAGAAACAGCGATTTACAATTTTTGTCGTTTTCCGCCAATTCTGGGTAAGAAAAAACTTTTTGAAGGACGGTAAAATGGTAACACCCCTTTAGGTACAGTACATGACTTGCGGTTTACCTCACATATACTTTTCTCTCGTCGTTTTTTCTTTAGTATATGTAAGAAATATCTTGTCGGTCTTAGAATTAAAGGTAAAAATCTAAGGTTTTTCCTTTTCTGTTGCGGGGAGTACGGTATTATCCATAAAGATTGGGAATCTATTTCCTATCCCAAATGAGCGGAACATTTATGCATATTGATTGTAGTAAGTTTTCCCGGTATTCCACAGAACTTTGTCCTATGGATCTTGTATTTCCGTGATCCCCCGCATGTCTAGAGAGCTGTTGTCTACATTACCAAAAGTTTTACATGTCCTAACATAGTACTTTCCATCCTTTAACTTTCACTCACTCCCTTACTGCGCTTAATTTTCTTAATTATTTCATTTTCTCAGTAACCGACAACTTCTTTTGAGACCCATCATGTTTTCCAAACTGCTTTCAAAGTCAGAGATTATCATCTTTTTTTGCATTTCATCTTCATTAGTTTTATACGTTAATAAGCATCCATATTAGTTTTTGTCATTAGGTAACCCTTCGTTATATTCCTTTTTTGTTTTTGAATAATCGTTACGTTCTTTGCGGTTGACTGACAAATTTAGTTTGCCATCTTTGTGCTTTATTTTTCTGTATGTAGTCAATGTTACCTCTTTGAATTTGTAACAAAATCCCTATTAAAGAAAACGGACTTTTCAGCCACGATAGAAAATCAGTCGTGTATATTTGTAAGGGATACTATATAAATCTGTACTGTTTTTTTTTTTTAACGCTAGATTACAATTCGCAAGTATAGGTAAGATTTTAGTAGAGATATTTGCTATTTATGGGTGTATTTTATGATGCTACGAGTGATTCATGACTCGTTTAAAAGTAGTATTTGGCGACATTGATATCCTGCTTGACCAATAAATAGTTGAGTGGTTCGTTTAGTTAGTAAAAAGTGACCATAATAGTAAAGTGTTAAATTATCGGAAAATAATGATATTCTTTTTTTACGAAATTGTTGATACTGTTGTACCTAAAATTCTTGAGGAAGTTTTTTTAAGGCACCGGAATGCCTTTTTAAAATAGCAGCTATTTAACTAATTAAAAGATTAATTAGATCACCCATTTACTGCTTCTTGCGTGTTTAAATTTATATGTTTATCAGTTTACAAGGATATAAAACATGAATTTTAGTCGTCTTTATCTCGTTTCTTAACATACATTCATTATGTACATATACAAGGTCAATAATTTAACAACTTACTTGCATACACAGTTCAGGAAGAGTTTCCCGTAGTAGTTATTGAAATTGTATATTTAAGAGCGGCATTTGAAGGTCTTAGTCTTTACATTCTTTAGACTATTGTTTTTTTATACTTTCAAAGACCTAAAATTAGTTTGAACTTTGGTAATTGGATACTTAAAAACCTTGCTCTGGTAGAAGTTATTCTGTAGTATGTCCCCAAGCTAGGAATTTACTTTGTAAAGTAAGCTTTATTTTAAAGATCCTCGTGTTGGCAAGATTTTGCTGCATCCATAAGCTTTATATATTATATGTCTATATATATATTATATATATATATATATATATAAATATATATATATATATATATATATATAGATATATATTATATAAATATGGGGATACAATCCACAATGAAGTAAAATCCTCTTGTAGTTTAAGATATATATTTCTTGTACAGGATTAAAGCTTTCGAACCCATCAACTTTGGTCTTGTTCACAATACCAAAGTTGATGGTCGAAAGCTTTAATCCTGTACAAGAAATATATATTTTAAACTACAAGAGGATTTTACTTCATTGTGGATTGTATCCCCATTTACTTAGAGGTACGACATAGTACCTGGCTTCTGCATATATATATATATATATATATATATATATATATATATATATATATATATATATATATATATATATATATATATATATATATATATATATATATATATATAAACTTATCACTTACATAATTCTTCTGGATGGTATCTAGCGGATTTCTTTATTCAAAAAAGTTTCAAGCTGTCCTGGACTAAGAGTCCTCATTGTCAAGTATAAATGCACATAACAATTGTGTAATTGATAAGTATATATATATATATAATATATATATATATATATTATATATATATATATATATATATATATATATAATGTATATAAATTTATGGAGAAATATTAATAATTCTGAAATGTTATTGCAATTGATTTTATATGTTTGCCTCTTTATATAAGGCATTTACCATCATAGGCTCTGCATTTACATCGAGGTCTTAGTGATAAGACTACTTTCATAAGTAAAACTGACGCTACACCTTAAACTACGGAATTACTGTACCTACCTATACAAGCTTTGAACTTTTGGAATGTTTTTGTTTTTATTCTTTTATTGTATTTTTTCTTCAACTTGTCTTAGTACCTTATGGGAGGCTTCGAAGGTTGAAGAAGCGGCGAGTAGGTCGGCTGTGGGTAATACACCCCATTGTAGGTCTTTTGTGGCTTGGGTAGCGGTTCACGCTTCCCCGATTGGCTCTCTTTAGGGTCCTGTGGGTGCTCTTTGTGTTTAGGCGAGTGGGTGGGACCTCCTTTCTGTGTGGGTGGATAGACGGCTCCCTTTTGTGTGGGAGTGAGGGCTAATTCCTTTTGTGTGGGTGCGTGGATGGATTCTCGAAGTGGACTGAGGAGTGCTTTCCTTGTGAATTTGGCGGTTGTGGGTGGATGGGTGGGTTTTGTGGGTGTTGTTGGGTGGATAGGTGCTTTGTGTGTGGGTGGAGGGGTAGGTGCTTTGTTTGTAGGTGGATACATAGGTGCTTTGTGTGTGGGTGGACGGGTAAGTGCTTTGTGTGTGGGTGGATATATAGGAGCTTTGTGTGTAGGTGGATATATAGGTGCTTTGTGTGTAGGTGGATATATAGGTGCTTTGTGTGTGGGTGGATATATAGGTGCTTTTTGTGTGGGCGGATATATAGGTGCTTTGTGTGTGGGTGGACGGGTAGGTGCTTTGTGTGTGGGTGGATGGATAGGTGCTTTGTGTGTGGGTGGATATATAGGTGCTTTGTGTGTGGGTGGATATTTAGGCACTTTGTGTGTGGGTGGATTTACAGGTGCTTTGTGTGTGGGTGGATATATGGGTGCTTTGTGTGTTGTTGGATGGATAGGTGCTTTGTGTGTGGGCGGATGGGCAGGAACTTTGTACTGAGGAGAGTGGACCGGCTCTTTGTAAGGAGGAGGGAGACTGTGGCCTTCGTAAGGTGGAAGGTGGACATGACCTTTGTAAGGAGGTGGTGGAGGAGGATGTCCTTTGTATGGGTGTGGATGATGGGGATCCCCATGTATGTGGGAATGGATGGGCCCTTCATGTGGATGAGGATAAGGATAAGAAGTGATGTGTGGATAATGGGGACTTGCATGTGGCGGTGGATGAGGATGAGGATGCGGTCCCTTATGGAGTGGTTTGAATGGATGAGGCGGATGGTGGGGATGGTGTGGCGGTGGATAGTGTGGTGCGAGTGGGTGTGTATGATCATGATGATGATGAGGAGGCTCTGGATGATGAGGACCTGGATGATGTGGTGGGTTATGCGGAGGTGGAACGGGCCTCGGTAAATGTGACTCGTGATGATGTGAATGGGCTGGGTACAGTGGTCTGTAAGGAGTTGGGTAGGGATGTGGTTGTTTGTGATGATGTGCTTTTTTGGTAGCCTCGGAAGGCTTCGGTTTGGGCGAGACGGAGGACGCGTGCCCTTTGGGCGACGTAGTCACCTTGTAGGGCGCAGTCGTTTCCTCAGGTTCGGTGAACAAGGGCTTGAAGGGTGTCAGTGGGTGCTTGTATGGGGGCGGCGCTGGATGGTGTGGGTATGGAGTCGGTTTATAACTAGACTTAGGACTAGGGTACTTTGCCCCTCCCTCATAAGTGATGACCGGGTGATACCCCGTTTCGTCGGCTGTGTAGGTCACGACCTGCGTGCGGCCGTCGGGAAGCAACACCCGATACTGCCCTGTTGTCTTGGAGCCCTGGCGCGATTC
>NC_087208.1:60395599-60400599 GCF_015104395.2 Macrobrachium nipponense | reverse complement strand
TAATCAGTCAGATTTATTAAGAGACTGAGGGCAGTGGGAAGGGACTGGTACTACATGAAATCATCTTTAATTGTGCCGGCGTTTTAAGACGACTAGTCCCATTTTCAAGGCTGCCATAAAACGACGAACGTTGGGCCTTCAGTATAGATGTAAGAAATATGGATGCGATGACTTTTAACTGCACATGGGCCGTTCTTGATTCAAAAGTTAGGAGTGCATTTGACAATGGTTGTTGGCACATTCATTGATATATATATATATATATATATATATATATATATATATATATATATATATATATATATATATATACACACACACGAGTGCACGAAGTATAGTAGAATATTTCTTCACTACTGAGAGATCCTGGGTTCGAACCCTTGGCAGGTACAGAGCTGTATGAACACAGTTCCTCCGAATCCATTATTCCACTGTTGGCTTCAGCAATAACCTAAGCACCTGTACCTAGTAGTTACTCGACTGCAATGGATAACAGCCAGGGTGGAGAGATACACGTATGGCTAGCAACGTCATTCCAGACCACCAGCCAGTACAGGTAACGGACAGGTAACCCTTGCAAGATACAGCTGTGTCTTCTGGTAGGAATTCAAGAAACTAATTGGGGTGCGAAAAATTATATATTTTCCAGCGAGTAACAGCCAATTCTAGCTCCGATGAACGAAGGTACCTTAGTGAGCCACCCGTTGTAAGAAACTCATTGGAGCTCATATGCTCTTCGGCTGTTTTCTTCTTGACCTGTAGATTTTGGTAACTGGGCGAATTCTGAATGTTTTGAATATCTCGCATATTTTGTCGTAACTGGGTCACATAAGAGCGCCTCAGTGGCGTGATTGGTATGGTCTTGGCCTGCCACCTCGGTGGCCGCGAGTTCGATTCTCGGGCATTCCACTGAGGTGTGAGAACTGTGTTTTTCTGGTGATAGAAGTTCACTCTCGACGTGGTTCGGAAGTCACGTAAAGCCGTTGGTCCCGTTGCTGATAACCACTGGTTCCATGCAACGTAAAAACACCATACAAACAAACAAACAAAACAAATAACTGGGGCACGCATACCACAAAATGACGGTAATATAAGAGAATGACGAGATGGTACGTATTGGTCCTAGGGACGTTTTGGACTGCCTCGAAGCTCTCTTTTCGCTCTACAATTAGTTACTTGAATTCATACTAGAAGACACAGCAAAGTCTAGCATGGGTCTCAAGGTTGACTAAAATTGATGTCAAGATTGAGATGCTTATTGTCAGACTTTTACACGAATTCTTGTCAGTCACTAAAACAGATTTACATATTGGAACATGTACTGCTTAGAGTTTTCTCCCCATTTCAGTTTGCTCATTTTCCGTAACATTTTATCTTCAAGAGTATCACTGCCGTCGATATTGAGCCTCACTTCTATGTAGATTTCATCAGCGATGGACTGTATATGGGTTTTTATCCTTCATATTGCACACACCAGCATTCTATCTACTTCCTTTAAGAATGTGAAAATTGTCAGCTGAGAACGGCGTCTATTTCCTAGTAACTTTTTTCTCCCGTTCACTTTTGAGCGCTGGTATTTCAGCTCTCCTTTGCGTTTCTTGTCCCTTTTTAGTCTACCCTCATGCCAAAGCTAACTCGGTGAATCAATCATCCCTTCAGAGGGCAACATTTTCCTGATTTCCTAGTAAATGTTGTCCACCTTTCATTTTTGAACACTGGCAACTCAGCTCTCCTTTACGATTCCTGCCCCGTTTTGGTCTGCCCTCATGCCAAAGTTAACCGGATGAATCAATTATCTCTTCAGAGGGCAACATTTACCTGATTCAGATCCGATGTATTTCTCTGCTCGGGGAGCAGACCTTACAGAAAACTTCGCACAGATATGAAATCCGAGCATTTCCTTCTCCCAGTTTCCACCGACTTTTGGTGCAGAAATCTCACAGACAATTCCACCGAGAACTTGAATTGGGCTAATGAATGTGAGTGCATCATCATGAGGTATGAACTGTATCGTCAATAAGTCATATCTCTATATGGCACCGTTTAAGACAACTAAAATAGGCACAGATGTTGATATTTATTCACATATATGGATATGATTTATCTGGAAATGTCGTGCGTTTGGTTTTCCTTATACATTAGCCGCTATGTAACTTCTAGTAAAATAGTTTATTTATCCTTTGGTGGGATGTCCGTGGCCGCGAGTCCGATTCTCGGGCATTCCATTGAGGAGTAAGAGATGTGCATTTCTGGTGATAGAAGTTCACTCTCGACGTGGTTCGAAAGTCACGTAAAGCCGATGGTCCCGTTGCTGAATAACCACTGGTTCCATGCAACGTAGAAACACCATTCAAACAAAAACCTTTGGTGGGATGCGTACCAAATTATGTATTTTGGTTGGCTGCTGGAATCATATAGATTACGCTGTCTTAGTGCCAGCACGGGCTCTTGCCCAAAGAATGGCAAGGTGTTAAAGGAATGAGATGGCTTTTGTGGACCGCTTGACTCAGCCCCACCAAGGTATTGCGTTACTTATCTGCTACCAAGTGCGTTAGTTCTAATCAAAACAAATGAGAAGTAACTAAGTTTTATAAAAAATTGTAAATTGAACAATTAACTGTCATTTTGCCTCGGTGCCCCCCCCCCCCCCCAAGAAAAAAAAAACTTAATCGAACTGTTCCTTTACTCTTCCTTCCCCATATGCAAATGAGCTCTCGAATGTCAACGTGCCGAACACTAAAAAAACCTGTATAAAAATATTAATAGCCTTACCTGCGTGAGCATCTTGATCCAACGGAGGCTGAGCCTGGAATGTCATTTGGTCTTTGCGGTGAGGGAGTTTTTATGGAGTGACATTGAAGAGCACCACCGCCGACTCCGCATCTTGACCCTGAAGGAAGAAGAAGAAGAGTTTTAAGAGGGGTCTGATTGGGTCCTGGGCTCGCAGCTCGCTGACGCGACGCCGTAAGCCGGCAAGATGACCTGACTCCTGAGGCGCCATCTATCAGTCGTGTATTGTTCCGATTGTTTCTGTGTGCTAGTTTCATCGGTGTTTGTTGTTGCAACTTGTTGTATGATCTCTGCTTTTCCGCTTTTTTCTGTGTGGTAGCTTTATCGATGTTTCTGTTGCTGCAGATGTTGTATGATCTCTGCTTTTCGGCTTTTTTCTGTGTGCTAGCTTCATCGGCGTTTCTGTTGCTGCAACTTGTATGATCTCTGCTTTTCCGATTTTTTCTGTGTTAGCCTCATCGGCGTTTCTGTTGCTGCAACTTGTATGATCTCTGCTTTTCCGCTTTTTTCTGTGTGCTTGCTTGGTCGTTGTTTCTGTTGCTACAACTTGTATGATCTCTGCTTTTCCGATTGTTTCTGTGTGCTAGCTTGGTCGGTGTTTCTGTTGCTACTGTAATGCTACATGATCTCTGCTTTTCTTGGTGGGCTTCTGCTCATGCTTTTAATAGCATATGCTTTCGGGTTAGTAATGGTTTACAGTCAGAGGGAAGACTGCATTCTGTTAATTATTTCCAAGCCGTAAAGCAGTTGGTGTTAACGAAGAAATACGAGAATACTGAAAGAGAGAGAAAGGCACATTTCTCTTTTAGGCCATATTGTATCATGTTCGTAACTGCGAAATATGGACGGCGGTTTTATGATTACGAAAACAACTTTTTGTTTTTTGGTGTTAACATGGTTATGTGCCAGTATTGTATCATTTTTCATTTTTTCACAAATTTTAATAATGATTGTTTTTCTTACCATGAGTATTACGAAGAAGAAACGTGAATAAAAAAAACAAAAAAAAAACAAAAGCATACTGGTCCCTTTTTCCCATATTAAGTGTTGTTCAAAACTACGAAATATTGTCAGTTTTATGACTACGAAAGCAACCTTTTTTTTATTAATCTATTTTTTTATTTATTTGTTTATTTAATTTTTAAACGAAAAGGCGCATTGGTCCATTTAGCCATATTATGTGTTGTTCGAAACTGCGAAATATTGTCGGTTTTATGACTACGAAGACAACCTTCTTTATTTTACTTGTTTTTTAATTCATTTTTTTAAACGAGGTTATGGACCAGTCAGTATTTTAATCTCTCTCATTTCCTCACAAGTTTTAGCAATTAACTGCTTTCCTTGCCACGGGTAAAGCTCCGAATTTGGAGAAGGTAACTTACACCGCAAGGGGTTCTACTTCACCTTTTAATGTTTGCATAAGTAATTGAACGTAATTACTTCCATTAGATCCGCCGAGTCTGTAGGTTAATTAAGGGTGGTCTGTATTGTTTGTTTATATGGTCATTGTGAGGTTGAGCTTCCTATGTTGAATACCGTTTGCGCACGACCTGCCCTAAGTTAAAGCTTTTATTTGTTTGTCTGTTTATTATAATGGTATGTATGTACTATAATATATTATATAATATAGGATATATATATATATGATTTTATATATATATATAGTATGTATGTAGTACATATATATCTATATAATATATATATATATATGATATATATTTATGGATATATAATATATGTATGTCATGTATGTATATATATATATAATATAATGTATGTATGTATATATATATATTAATTATTAATCGTCTATCTATCTATATTATTTTTTTAATTTATATATATAATATATTATAACAATATAAATATAATATATATATATATATATATATATTAATATATATATATATATTATATTATCTATCTATCGATATATATATAATATTCTATTAATATTAAATCGATCGATATATAAATACTATATAGAATATATATACATATACTATTTATAGATCTATCTATTATATATAATTATAATTATGTATATATAGAATAATATATTTAAGTATATAATATATATATATATATATATATATTATATTATACACTCCACATATACATTCATACATACATATTCAGTTGTATTCCACACTGGAAAATGAAAGCTCTGTTCGTTAGAATATGCCCCCAACAGTTTCGTCCTCCAATGG
>NC_087208.1:60375599-60390599 GCF_015104395.2 Macrobrachium nipponense | reverse complement strand
TTTATTCACCCCTTTCAAATCAGCAGTCAGTTCTCGTACCCCCCGATTGCTGAAATACAAAAAAATGCAAAAAATGCAAAGTTGATGTGATGTGTATTAATAACAAAACCACGTTTTTTTATCTTCATTTATCTGTTGCATCTTTGCCACTTCATTAGGAAATTAAGTTTAGGTTTATCTCAATCTCAGAACACTTCTGAAGCAAAAAAAATATTTTTTTCAGGAAAATATAACGTTTATTTAAAAATATATTCTGCTTGAATTATATTCATAGGCATCTTCGCACCCCTTAGGAACCGGCAAAGAATTACTTGCAGTGTTAAACAACAACACAAGGCAACAAATAAACACGTGGGAAGGGAAGGAGGGGAGAATTTGAGCACATTTTTTGTACTCATATTCATTTTTCTTCATGCCCTTCTAGTCGTGGTCTTTTCATTACTCAAATATATATATTTCTCTCTCTCTCTCTCTCTCTCTCTCTCTCTCTCTCTCTCTCTCTCTCTCTCTCTCTCTCTCTCGTTTCTAACAACAATTTCGAAACAACAAAAATTATTAATCAGCTAATTGAAGACAATAAATAATTTACACAGATTTCAAGTCAAGATTAATTTTGGGATTTTCTTTCTTATAAATACTAGACAAATGCAAGGAGAGATGTTGATAAACCGATTAGGTTATTTCATGGTGAAAATTTAAAATACCCCTGGTTAAGAACCATTGCTCTACGAGCAGGTGTTACTATTCATTCACAGCGTCGTAATGATTTTGTCTAACTTTCTTTTTCGACCAACGCCGTTAGTCTGTGATACAAGCAACAATGAGCGAGATCTCATTACAGTTATTTATTCCGATCATTTAGCGGACAGACTGGAAGCCGAAGAAAACAGTAATGTAACGTGATTGGTTTGAGGGAGAGAGCGAATTTGATTGTCATTACTGTTATCGTCTTGACCTCGATGGTACTGACTCTCTCTCTCTCTCTCTCTCTCTCTCTCTCTCTCTCTCTCTCTCTCTCTCTCTCAGACGCATGCGGAATTGCGTGCATGATTTATACCACAATAAGTGGTTAAAAAACTGATTCCTTTATGTAAATTTGTATATTTCAGTTACTGGGAAATAATTGTAAATTTATTGTAAGGATTTATTATACAGACGTTGACATATTACTCACGCACGCACTTTTGTGTGTGTGTGTGTGTGTATATATATATATATATATATATATATATATATATATATATATATATATATATATATATATACACACACACACACACATATATATATATATATATATATATATATATATATATATAATATATATATATATATATATATCATATACACACATTTGAGACTGCTGTTTCCTAATTGTCGTTTTATCACATCATGTCGTATATGCTTGATTATTTATTTCCCATTTTGTAATTGCCTTTTTAAAATCATTAATACTATTTCCTTTTTAATTATCATTACTGTACTTGTATATATTTCCTTTTTTACATAGCGTTACTATTCCTTTATATATTTTAAATTAGCCAGTCTTATTATCTACGCCAATTAAAGGCGGCGTTTGTTAGGCATACGTTATTTTCTGTTGTTTATGTAATTTTTGCTTTGTGTTTTTTATTGTCGCCAATGCCTTTGTTGTCATTAGCATTCTGACTACCAAGAAACATCATAGTATCATAGTAAACTACATTCACAAGCGGTAGCTAAAATAGTGAATATTATTATTTTATTTATTTATTTATTTTTATGTCTCAGTCATCCAATTCGACTGGGTGGTTTATATAGTGAAGGATTTCGGTTTTTGTTTATTATTTTAATTTATTTCTTCTTTCTTTTTTTTTGCTGAAAAAAAAGTATTTCTCTTCATCCTGCGTGGCGTGAAATTCACCAAAATTGGCCGAACCTTGTGGTTTGCTCTAAATATGAGAAAATGCAAAAGATTTAGTCTTGAGTTTTAAGTAGGCTAGGATGCGGTGTACAAGAAAAGAAATGTAATATGACAGGTGATGTGTTCAAGGAGAGGAGGCTGATTATTTGTTGGGGCGAATATGCAATGCATTACTACCCTAAAACAGATCTCCTGGTATTTTCCTTACGTTTTTATCTATTTATTTATTAATTTGTTAACTTTTTTTTCTTTTCTAATAACTGATCTCTCTGTTTTTCTTGTTACCTTCTGTTAATTCTTTCTAATGAACACTGAATTCTTTAGAAGCTTGAATTTGAAGTCAGGGTCCCCTTTGGTGAGCTTGTTCCTTATGAATAAGAAATATCTCTTGAATAATAATAATAATAATAATAATAATAATAATAATAATAATAATAATATTATTATATTATTATTATTATTATTATTATTATTATTATTATTATTATTATTATTATTATTATTATTATTATCTGTGTATGCTGGAAACAGACCTTCTTTCAAACAAGTTTTATTAAAATAATGGCAGAATTCACAGAATTGATTTTGTACAATATTCTTTCAATTCTCCTTATGATTTGTTTTTCTGGCACGCTGGTATTATAAAGCGGCTGTCCAATATTCATCGTGCTGTAGGTCGTCAACGGAATTTCGGGCTGGTGTTATCAAAGGCAAACTGGTTATCAGGGACAGGCTGGGGTCGTCAACAGGTATACAGGTGCGTTTCGTAGGTCGGGAACAGGCCTTAGTCGTCAGGGGTCTATCCGGTATTTCTTGTTTTTTCTTCGTTTCTGGTTTTTAAAAGGCGTCTACATGTTTCGGCCACCTCGTTTGGCCATCTTCGGGACGGGACCGCTGAGGCTCCGCCCACGAAGAGGACAGCCAACCAGCAACGGGCCCCCTGATGACATCGCTCGTGACGTCACAGGTATTGCCCAATGAAAAGTGAGGTACCCATTTCTTCAAGCCACCCGAATGCAATAAATAGCGTGAATACATACTTCTACTATAATATGACATGATGGCCCTCTCTTACTGACACCATCATCCTTCCCCTGTCCACCCCTATCTCTACAACTAAAGATATTTCCAATTTAAAAAAAACTAACCGTGTACCTAAAGAATCTTTTCAGATCACCTACGGGCCGAACAAGGGAAAGGCCCGTGCCAACAAGAAGTGTTGGCTTAATACAACAACAACTGACACAGACCATTGCACTCAGCGATCCCGTCCCAAAGATGGCCAAACGAGGTGGCCGAAACATGTAGACGCCTTTTAAAAACCAGAAACGAAGAAAAAACAAGAAATACCGGATAGACCCCTGACGACTAAGGCCTGTTCCCGACCTACGAAACGCACCTGTATACCTGTTGACGACCCCAGCCTGTCCCTGATAACCAGTTTGCCTTTGATAACACCAGCCCGAAATTCCGTTGACGACCTACAGCACGATGAATATTGGACAGCTGCTTTATAATACCAGCGTGCCAGAAAAACAAATCATAAGGAGAATTGAAAGAATATTGTACAAAATCATTCTGTGAATTCTGCCATTATTTTTAATAAAACTTATTATTATTATTATTCATTATTATTATTATTATTATTATTATTATTATTATTATTATTTTATTATTATTATTATTATTATTATTATTATTATTATTATTATTGGAGAAGCAAATCCACAGTTATGTAAATGTACATATATTTAAATTTAAAACTTTAAGGATAGCTTTCGGGAATCTATTCGGTTCCCCCTATCAATCTGATAAGAGGAACCTATCAGATTCCCGAAAGCTCTTTCTATAAATATATATATATATTTATATATATATATATATATCATATATATATATATGTATATATATACATTATAATGTGGATTTGTTTTTCTCCATTTGAAGACTCGTGCTACTATGAGGATTTATTATTATTATTATTATTATTATTATTATTATTCATTATTATTATTATTATTATTATTATTATTATTATTATTATTATTTATTATTATTATTATTATTATTATTATTATTATTATTAAGAGGGTATAGCCTAGATGATTGCAAACAAAATAGATTTATAGACTTGGGCTGAGGGATGATAGGCACAGCCAAGGGTACTGTGAAAAGTTTTTTAGGCCTAGTTGTGGTAGCAATCGCATCTGGGCCAGGAATGTAAAAGAGTATAAGTGTTTGGAGGTAGAACTGTCGATCTCAGCCGTAGATGTCATCGTTAAAGGAAAGAGGACTCACACATGTACAAGCTGTCTTTATTCCTACGTTTCGTAATTGTTCACACAATAACATCATCAGGGCTGTTAAAATAAAACAAAATTCCTTGTATAATTGTAAAAACTAAAACAAAAACAAAAAATTAAGAATTGGCCTCTAAAAATTAATGTCTGTCTGAGTTGCTTGATTGGCATTGGGTTAGATAAAGACCTTGGAGGAATAATAGTTAAACTATTATTCCTCCAAGATAAAGACAATTGATGGTAGAGAGGGGGACTTTGTGTAGGGGCTGGACGTGCCATTAAGTTCCTGGGTCATAGTCCATTAGGGGTTTGGTCACATGGCGTTTTTTCAGATCAGAGTAGGCTAAGAATTAGCACTCCCAGAGCCAGTAGGCATACACTGAGATTGTGGAAAAGTTACAAGGCTCAGGTGTTGAAGGATTGTTTGCTCTTATTGGCATTTAGGAAGGACCAAAAGCTGTAATTGGTGGGTTGATGGTTGAAAGGTATAGGAAGATTGTTTGATTGTGTATAGGTCAACAAGATCTTGGATAAAGTAGCCAAGATGTTAGTGAGGGTGCCTTCATTATGGCGTTGCACAGATTTGGTCATGTGACTGGTAAGTCTTAAAGCATTGTGGAGAGAAACCGATTCATTAAATTGAAGATTCTCTGGTAATTTGTTTAGCTTTGAATTCCTGTTAAATATCCATCATTAAGTCTACTTGAATTGCTTAAACATTTAAAAACTTCTGTAAAGTAACATCATGCCATTCATTCTACACAAGCACTAAAAGGTTTACAGAACTGGCTTTCGAAAGATTGAAGTCTTGGTGTGGTTATTACCCTGGAAAGATTTTGAACGTTGAGTTATTCGTGGGATGGAGATATTTCTTTGTAGTTGTTATTTCTACCATTTTAAGAAACAGTCTTGTGCTCTACAACTAGATTTTTATGGAAAAAAATTAATATTGAGGAATGGAATCTTTAATTTGAAGTCTCCTAAATAACTTTTAAATGCAAGGTCAACTTAAATAGCTAGGGTATGATTTTGTTGGTCTTACATTTCCAGGAAAGATTTTATCGACTGTAATCTTACAAATCAATTATTTTGTCAAGTAAAATTTTCTGAGGATGTCTTGTTATCTTTGAAATTTCATGATGTGTCTTTGGTGGCAATATTAAGTTCCTCAGGAATTGTTTTCTTAATTACTATTGCTCTCAAAGGTTGCCCTTTTTTTTATTCTTAAGGTTCTCAAAAATTGGTTTAATATAATTGGGGTTATCAGGAGATGTCAATTTATTGAGGTTCTGAGACGATGCTTTATCTTGTAAAGTTCTAAGTAGTGACTTTGAAATTTGTAAAGTTCTGAGAAGTGACCTTGAAATTCTTCATGTTATGAGAATGACCTTGAAATTCTTCAAGTTCTGAGGAGTGACCCTGAAATTCTTCAAGTTCTGAGGAGCCTTAAAGTTCTGGGACGTGACCTTGAAATTCTTAAGCTCTGAGAAGTGACCTACAAATTTTTAAAAATTCTGAGGATTGGCCTTGAAATGTTTAAAGTTCTCAGGAGTGACCTTGAAATTCTTCAAGTTCTGAGGATTGACCTTGAAATTCTTCAAGTTTCTGAGGATTAACCTTGAAATTCTTCAGTTCGGTGTATGACCTTTGAAAATTCTTCAAGTTCCTGTGGATTGACCTTTGAAATTCCTTTTCAAGTTCTGAGGATTGACCTTGAAATTCTTCAAGTTCTGAGGATTGACCTTGAAATTCTTCAAGTTCTGAGGATTAACCTTGAAATTCTTCAAGTTCTGTGGATTGACCTTGAAATTCTTCAAGTTCTGTGGATTGACCTTGAAATTCTTCAAGTTCTGAGGATTGACCTTGAAATTTTTCAAGTTCTGAGGAGTGACCTTGAAATGTTTAAAGTTCTGAGGAGTGACCTTGAAATTCTTCAAGTTCTGAGGATTGAGCTTAAATTCTTCAAGTTCTGAGGATTAACCTTGAAATTCTTCAAGTTCTGAGGAGTGACCTTGAAATTCTTCAAGTTCTGAGGATTAACCTTGAAATTCTTCAAGTTCTGAAGATTGACCTTGAAATTTTTCAAGTTCTGAGGAGTGACCTTGAAATCTTCAAGTTCAAAGTGTAAGAGCCTAAAGTTCTGGGAAGTGGACCTTTGAAATTCTTAAGTTCTGAGAAGTTTACCTAAGAAATGTTACATTTCTGAGGATTGACCTTGAAATGTTTAAAGTTCTGAGGAGTGACCTTGAAATTCTTGAAGTTCTGAGGATTAACCTTGAAATTCTTCAAGTTCTGTGGATTTACCTTGAAATTCTTCAAGTTCTGTGGATTTACCTTGAAATTCTTCAAGTTCTGAGGATTGACCTTGAAATTCTTCAAGTTCTGAGGAGTGACCTTGAAATTCTTCAAGTTCTGATGAGTGACCTTGAAATTCTTCAAGTTCTGAGGAGTGACCTTGAAATTCTTCAAGTTCTAAGGATTGACCTTGAAATTCTTCAAGTTCTGAGGATTAACCTTGAAATTCTTCAAGTTCTGAGGATTGACCTTGAAATTCTTCAAGTTCTGAGGATTGACCTAGAAATTCTTCAAGTTCTGAGGATTGAGCTTGAAATAAAAAAAAAAAAAATTCTTTTTCAAGTTCTGAGGAGTGACCTTGAAAACATCTTCAAGTTTTCTGAGGATTGAGCTTGAAATTCTTCAAGTTCTGAGGATTGACCTTGAAATTTTTCAAGTTCTGAGGAGTTACCTTGAAATTCTTCAAGTTCTGAGAGCCTTAAAGTTCTGGGAAGTGACCTTGAAATTCTTAAGCTCTGAGAAGGTTACCTAGAAATTTTAAAATTTCTGAGGATTGACCTTGAAAATGTTTAAAAAGTCTTGAGAGATGACCTGGAAATTCTTCAAGTGCTGAAGATTAACCTTGAAATTCTTCAAGTTCTGAGGATTGACCTTGAAATTCTTCAAGTTCTAAAGATTGACCTTGAAATTCTTCAAGTTCTGAGGAGGGACCTTGAAATTCTTCAAGTTCTGAGAGCCTTAAAGTTCTGGGAAGTTACCTTGAAATTCTTAAGGCTCTGAGAAGTTCCCTAGAAATTTTTAAAATTTCTGAGGATTGACTTTTGAAATGTTTAAAGTTCGAGGATGACCTGAAATTCTTCAAGTTCTGAGTAATATTAACCTTGAATTCTTCAAGTTCTGAGTAATATGAACCTTGAAATTCTTCAAGTTTCTGAGATGACTGGAAATTCTCATGTTCTGGAGGTTGACCTTGAAATTCTTCAAGTTCTGAGGAGTGGACCTGAAACTCTTCAAGTTCGGAGGATTATCCTTGAAATTATTCAAGTTCTGAGCATTGACCTTGAAATCCTTCAAGTTCTGAGGATTGACCTTGAAATTCTTCAAGTTCTGGGAGGTGACCTTTGAAAATTCTTCTTCAAAGTTCTGAGAGTCCCCCTTGACATCTTCAAGTTCTGTGGATTTGGACCCTTGAAATTCTTCAGTTCTGAGGATTAAACCTTGGAAATTCTTTCAAGTTTTCTGTGGATTGACCTTGAAATTCTTCAAGGTTCTGAGGATTGGCCTTGAAATTCTTCAAGTTCTGAGGATTGACCTTGAAATTTTTCAAATTCTTCTGAGGAGTTTTACCTGAAATGTTTAAAGTCTGGAGGAGGTGGCCTTGAAATTCTTCAAGTTCTAGGAATTGAGCTTAAAATTCTTCAGTTCCCCTGGAGGTGAGGACCTTGAAAAATTCTTTCAAGTTCTGATGAGTGACCTTGAAATTCTTCAAGTTCTGAGGATTGACCTTGAAATTCTTCAAGTTCTGAGGAGTGACCTTGAAATTTTTTCAAGTTCTGAGGAGTGACCCTTGAAATTCTTCAAGTTCTAAAGAGCCAATTAAAAGTTTCTTGAAGGTTGACCTTGAAATTCTTTAAAGTTTCTGAGAGTTACCTAGGAAATGTTTACAATTTGGTTGTTAAATTTTTGTTTTCTGGAGATTGAAAAACTTGGAAAATTTGTTTAAGTTCTGAGGAGTGACCTTGAAATTCTTTTGAAAGTTCTGAGGATGACCTTGAAATTCTTCAGTTTCTGTGATTTTACCTTGAAATTCTTCAGTTCTGAGATTACCCTTGAAAATTCTTCAAGTTCTGGGAGTTGACCTTGAAATTCTTCAACGTTCTGAGGAGTGACCTTGAAATTCTTCAAGTTCATGAATTGAGGTTGACCTTGAAATTCTTCAAGTTCTGAGGATTGACCTTGAAATTCTTCAAGTTCTGAGGATTGACCTTGAAATTCTTCAAGTTCTGAGGAGTGACCTTGAAATTCTTCAAGTTCTGAGGAGTTGACCTTGAAATTTTCAAGTTCTTGAGGAGCCCTTTTAAGTTCTGGGATTTTGACCTTGAAATTCTTAAGTTTCTTGAGAAATTAACTTAGAAATTTTAAAATTCTGAGGATTGACCTTGAAAATTCTTCAAAGTTCTGAGGATTGACCTGAAATTTTTAAGTTCTGAAGATTAAACCTTGAAACTTCAAGTTCTGAGGAGTTGGACCTTGAATTCTTCAAGTTCTGGAGGAGATTGACATTGAATTCTTCAAGTTCTTGAGGAGTTACCTTGAAATTTTTCTTCAGTTCTGAGAGCTTAAAGTAAATTCTTTGGGAAGTGACCTTGAAATTCTTAAGCTCTGAGAAGTTACCTAGAAATTTTTAAAATTTCTGAGGATTGACCTTGAAATGTTTAAAGTTCTGAGGCAGTGATCCTGGAAATTCTTTAAGTGCTGAAGATTAACCTTGAAATTCTTCAAGTTCTGAGGGATTGACCTTGAAATTCTTCTTAAGTTCTAAGTTGACCTTGAAATTCTTCAAGTTCTGAGGAGGGACCTTGAAATTCTTCAAGTTCTGAGAGCCTTAAAGTTCTGGGAAGTTACCTTGAAATTCTTAAGCTCTGAGAAGTTACCTAGAAATTTTAAAATTTCTGAGGATTGACCTTGAAATGTTTAAAGTTCTGAGGAGTGACCTTGAAATTCTTCAAGTTCTGAGGTAATATTAACCTTGAAATTCTTCAAGTTCTGAGGTAATATTAACCTTGAAATTCTTCAAGTTATGAGGATTGACCTTGGGAAAATTCTTCATGTTCTGAGGATTGACCGTTGCAAACTTCTTCAAAGTTCCTGAGGAGTGACCTTTGGAAAACTCTTCAAGTTCTGAGGAGTGACATTGAAATGTTTAAAGTTCTGAGGAGTGACCTTGACACCCTTAAGGTCACATAAATGACCTTGAAATTCTTCAGGTTGTTCATAAGTTGCCGATATCCTTAAGGTTCTCAGAAGTGATTGTTTTATCCTTAAAGTCCATAAAAATAATTGTATTGTAATCCTTTTAGAAATTTCTTTGCCATGTTTTGAGATTCTGAGAACAATCTTTGCTATCTTCAAAATTTTCTGAAGTTGCCATAGATATTTGAAGTTCTTAGAGGAACCTTGTTACCTTGAAGTGGTACAGAATTTTTTTTTTTTTTTTTCAAAATTTAAAAAGAATGACTTGCATTTATACAATTGGAGTTAATGAAGCTCAAATAATGACTATGAGTCGGTGTCAGTCTCCAAGATTTACAGGTATTCATATATTTTCGGAAACCCCCAGTTGGTAAATCATTTGTCGTAAATATAAGCACCTCAGTGGCGTGATCGGTATGGTATTGGCCTGCCGCCTCGGTGGCCGCGAGTGAGATTCTCGGGCATTCCACTGAGGTGTGAGAGATGTGTATTTCTGGTGATAGAAGTTCACTCTCGACGTGGTTCGAAAGTCACGTAAAGCCGTTGGTCCCGTTGCTGAATAACCACTGGTTCCATGCAACGTAAAAACACCATACAAACAAACAAACAAACAAATTTATCGTATATATGATAGCGGGGCAAACTTCTTACAGACAGAAATAAACGAACAACAGATATATTTTTATTTTATTTAGCACAGAGATACATGTTAACCTAATGTATATAATGTAACACTGAAATGATAAATATTACAGTACATACTATTTGATATAGTATGCATTAACTACAAAATAAGGACTCTCTCAGCAGAGAGCACCATTTTGAAAGACTAATATGGAAATCGATATCGGTAATTTTTTGTTTTTTTTATTTTTTGTATTTCTTTCATTACTTTTCACTTACTCGAATAAAAAAAAAAAATTCTACTCATTCCCAAATTTTAATATATATATATATATATATTGTAAGTGCAATTTCATTTCTTGTTCGAGAATAATAATATATATATATTACATATATATATATTATATATATATATATATATATATATATATATATATAGTATATATATATATATATATATATATATATATATATATTATATTATATATTATATATATTTTTTTATGTAGTATATATATATATATATATATATATATATATATATATAGATATATATATGTGTGTGTGTATGTATGTATATATATATTGTAAGTGCAATTTTCATTTCTTGTTCGAGTAATATATACTATATATTTCAAAGGGATATATTACATTATGCAGATAGTATTAAAAATAGTATTTGTAATAGTCATGTAACCAGATAATACCGCGAAGTTTAGTCCCAGATTGTTATTATTACTGTTTTGAATAATGAAGTTATAATGATTTTTAGCAGGGCCCATCAGTTTTCAAGCACAGGATGTAGTATAATGATGACTGACTTAATGAGCCCAGACAGGAGGGCCCCTTAGAATAAACCCGCATGATGATATAATGGTGGAGAACCTCGGTCCAAGGTAGATTTCTCTAATAAACCATCACCATCATTATTATTCACTTTTACATAGTTATGGACTTCTCGTTTAGGTCCCACGTAACGGTCGTGTTAAAAAAAAATCTTAATATTTTAAATAGTTCATAATATCAACAATTTGTGACAGGATAATCCGGCAGAAACACTACTACAAAGTCGCCATTCAAGGCGAATGAAGGAAAAAATACGAAGGTACATAAAATACGTTTAAATAAAAACTCGATGGAGGTCTGTATATAGACCAGTTTCAGTATCGTATTTGGCACTTGGTAAAAACTACTTCGTTTCTTCCTCACTAGAGGTCTCCACTGAATGGTCGCTTGGCTCAGTGTACAGGGGTTTGTATGGGCTCAATTTGTATGGATTTGGTTTATAACGATTGTATGGGGCTGGGTCATCGTAGATGGGTGGGTGGTGTGGGAGAATTGCATTGTATGGAGCTGGGTGGTGGTGGTGATGATGTTCGTGTGGCTCGTAGTCGGATGGGGGGTGTGGACCTTGCCTGTAGAGAGTTGGAGGAGGAAGTAGGGGCTCGTAGGATGCAGGGGGGTGAGGAGCTGGCTTGTAAGGTGCAGGATGAGGGTGAGGTTCTGGCTTGTAAGGTGCAGGATGAGGAGCTGGTCTTGGTAAGGAGGCTCAGGATTACGGATGAGGTTTTCTGGCTTGTTTTAAGGAGGCCAGGAATGAGGATGGATGTTCTGGCTTGTAAGGAGCAGGATGAGGACGAGGTTCTGGCTTGTAAGGAACGGATGAGGATGAGGTTTCGGCTTGTAAGAGCAGGAATGAGGATGGTTCTGGCTTTGTAAGGAGCGATGAGGACTGGTTCTGGCTTTAAGGATCAGGATGAGGTGAGGTTCTGGCTTGTAAGGTAGCAGGATGAGGACGAGGTTCTGGCTTGTAAGGTGCAGGATAAGGAGTTGGCTTGTAAGGTGCAGGATAAGGAGTTGGCTTGTAAGGTGCAGGATGAGGATGAGGAGCTGGCTTGTAAGGCTGTGGCGTGTGCGCAGGATACGCGGCCTCTCCTTCGTAGGAGACGACGGGATGGTATCCGGTTTCGTCGGCTGTGTAAGTCACCACCTGGACTCGGCCATCCGGCAGGAGGACCCGGTACTCGCCCGTGGTCGAGTAGCCTTCGCGGGTTTCCTGGTGGGCGAAGTCGTTGCCGCTGTAGTCGTCCCTGACGGCGTAGCCGAAGTCGTACTTGGCAGGGACCTGGATTTTTAAAGATACATCAGTTTAAATTTTATGGCTGTGATTTTCTTCCATGAATATTGAGAGGTGAAGTGGTCATTCCGAACTTTGGAGATGTGCTTGAATTTGTGTCTGTGGTAGTGGGGTGGGGATTTGGGATGCAACTGGGGTGGGGGGTGGTTGACGTGTGTGTAAGTGAAATTAGAAGCTAAATTCAAAAAGATATCTAGCAACGTCTTAAGAAAGCTGATGTGAACATCACCAAAATGTAAAAAAACCACCTGCGCTCGTTAGAGCCCTCAAAACCACATTGTTATTCTCTCTTTTTTTTTTCCATCCACAAATCAGATTAAAAGCGAAAATGAATGCGGTTTGCAGACTCCTCATAACTTGATTTAAGCGAAGAAAAAATAAACAGACAGACGCCACAAAACGCATAGAAAATGTTGGTTGCATATTTGGGGGGAATTAATTGTGGAAAGTTGGGTGTAGGGTTTCTCATTTGAAGGGCTTCGGAGTTAATGGTGCTTGTTTTCGTTAACTGCATTTTGGAAATGGGCCTAAGAAACATTAGCATATTATTATATTCGTCGCATAAAGATGATCTCATTATTTGATCATAGGAATTCCTTTTGAAAAATGGGCTGTAGAAATATTCTGCTTCAAAATTCTTACTATGGAAATTATGTCGATATTTGATATCAAAACAATATATATATATATATATATATATATATATAATATATATATATATATATATGTATATATATATATATATATATTGAGAGTGGAACATAAAACATTTAGCCATCTTAAAAGTTCGTGGTATGGTAATTTATTTCTGTTTTTCGATGAGAGATTATTTATTTGTAAAAAATATTACATTGTCACTAATTATTCGTTTTGAGAACCGTACGACAAAATAGAATGATTTTACTTATATATTGCTTGTAATGTTCCGGTAAAAGGTTTTATCGTTTAGAGGTCTAAATGATTTCGCTTTCTCGAAAATTACTAAAGAATATATTTCATCTTTTATTTCAAATATCTAATGATGTGTGTCTATTTGCCATTTATGTCTTTAGCCGTAATATGGATAAAAAATGAGATCTTGTTGGTCTAAGACGCCTTCGTGTACCAAACGTATGAAATGTAGTCTAGCTGCGAAAAAAAATGGAAGACTCGTAACGTCTGTGAACCTTTCATGTCAGAAAATGCATTTTTCATTATTTGTTACGCCAAAATCTTATATTTTGGCCAGAGTTCACAAGCAGAGACTTAAGAGCATCTGTACATTGTTCCTCATCAGCCTTTTTACTTTTCAAATTTATTGTTCAAGTGTTAAATACAAACAGAAATACAGGAAACTGTTTCTTGCAGATTCAGTGGACAACAATTTAGTGACGATACTGAAACTGTTTAGATGTTATTTGTAATATATTATACCTACCTGCATCCTTCGATTGCTCTTCAAAGTTGCTAAGAAACGATTTAGGGTCATATAGTATACTAGTACCTTGAATCTAGGAACTTGCTTCTTGACAGCCAGTGTGCTTACAGGAAACACTATGCATGTCTTGTAGACCTGACCACTTCCAATCAAGGCGACCTTGCCAGTGGGTTCGTATCCAGAGTTTATCAAATTGATTTCAGTGTAGCCTTTGGCTTATGTAGCTACAAGGGTCCTACACATGAATCATTAGCTTTTTAAGGCAATACACACCAGAGAGAGAATGCTGTTGGTGCTGTTAAGGAGCATAATCTGTCTTGGTTGGTGTTCCTCTAGTAAGTACCGTTTGTTTGTCATCTCTATTAATAACGTGATTTAGGACAGATGGTACAGATGAAGATATCGCAAGAGTAGATAGGGATTTGGAACAGATCACTGAATGGTATAGTCAGTAAGGCACGAGGATGAACTTGAGCAAATTGAGACTTCATTATTAAACAGATACCGATCTGTGATGCTCTTTGGTCTGTTCAAACTGAATTTGCATTTTCTGGCTATTTGAAGATTCGGGGCTTAACGTTGACTTCAGACGGTCCTATTCACCACCCACTTGCAAAGCACAAATTCCTATTTATGTCAGAAATATATACATATTGATCTTAAGTATTCCTGTGGCTCTAGAAATGATGCTGCTAATGGCTCGCTTCCGATCTTCTTAAGTTCAGTTATTGGAATGATGTTCTCCTGTTCAGACGTAAGACTCCCAGATCTGGATCTCGTAGAGAAGCAGGCTCGAAGTGATGGTTTTTCGCAAACACTGTTGATTTTGTCTTAAATCATCGCTGAATGACATCCTGTATTGCCATGTTCCAAAACATCCTTATCAGCAAGGAATTTCTTCTATAAACACCATAGGCTGCTCACCAGGCGTAGCTACTTCGTGCTATTCGCTTTTGCAGAGCGCTAGGATTTATTTGTTTCTGAGGTGACATGATATCACAAGCAGAGATCTTTTATTCCCTCTACTGCAGTGGCTTGGGATGGTCTTCAAGGCTGTGGTGTTGATGCTTGTGCTTGTAAATTTAAGACATGTGGCAAGTTTTCCTTTTTAATGCTGTTGTGTGTTTAACCTTCTCAATTGCTGATTTTACTACATATATTTTTTTATATACTTATTAGCTTGCGTTTTAGTTCTTCAGGCGTGGGCTCTCAGTTGAGGTATATATGCTGTATATGAAAGATACATAAAAGTGAATACTACAGTAAATGACAGGCGGATGTTCAGTACTAAGCGCTTTTCCCTGTTTATTCACGCATCGTCGGATACCCCCCCAAAACCCCCCCCAAAAAA
>NC_087208.1:60368099-60373099 GCF_015104395.2 Macrobrachium nipponense | reverse complement strand
TGAAACTGACGCCCCTCCTCCTCCTCCTCCTCCGACTTTCTCGCCGCGGCCAGTGACGCAAGGCGTCATAATTCAAGTGCAGATGAGCGTGCGTCATCTTCCGTCATCGACTTGCGAAGGGCTCGTCAGATGCTGGTAACAGTACGGCCTTCTTGTGTAGGCCTTAGACAAATGCGTATTTACTCTTTATGTGATGCGTATTTACATGATTGAAATCAGGCCTGAGGCAAATGCGTATTTACTCTTTATGTGATGCGTATTTACATGATTGAAATCAGGCTTAGGCAAATGCGTATTTACTCTTTATGTGATGCGTATTTACATGATTGAAGTCACTTTCTCGCATCTTTTCCCAAACTGAGAGAGAGAGAGAGGGAAAAGAGAGAGAGAGGGAGCGAGAGAGAGAGAGAGAAGAGAGAGAGAGAGAGAGAGAGAGAGGAAGCCTTACCGCGATTAATTCCACCTTTCATGAGAAGTGGTACATATGGTCAGTTTATGAAATAAAAACTTATTTTCAGTTCACAAATTACTCAAGTAACGAAAAACTTTCGCTCCAATAAAATATGACGTCATCAGAATGAGATCTTCCAATCAGTATTATAACAATACACACACACACACACACACACACACACACACACACACACACACACACACACATATATATATATATATATATATATATATATATATATATATATAATTATATATATATATTACATTTTTTTTACTTCCTCTCTCCTTCCTAATTCACTCCATATTCTTTGGAAGCTTGAATTTCAAGTCAGTGGCCCACATGAGCTAGTGCCATATGAATAGAGTTCATTTACTGAATGGTGGTAATGATAATCTTAGTTCCTGTTGAGAAAAACGATAATATTGAACGATTATTCGAAAGTTAATGTCTAACAATATAGATGGCCGGGCGAAATAGTCCTAAACCAGTTAGACATGTAAGGGAAGGAAAACTGAAGATTATTAAAAAAAAGATAATAATAATAATAACAACAATAATAATTTTGACATTTACCAACGTCACACCGCCCCCCCCCCCCCCCCCCCCATCTATATTGTTAGAGATTAACTGTCGATTAATCGTTCAATATTACAGTTTTCCCCTCAATACGAACTAAAATAACGGAAATACGTTGAGAAATGAGATGAAATATTATAAGAAAAGATACAGGTAGCACTATTGTTATACATTAATTAAAAAATATCCTTATGACGACGTCATAATATACTGGAGCAAAGTTTATTGGTACTTGAGTAATTTGCGAATTAAAAATATATGTATTTAATGTACGGTTTATTATAGTAACGTATGGATGAAAAGTCCTCCAGAAATGATTTAACGTACTCTCTTTGCCGATATAGAAAAATAACGTTTTTATATATATACATTATATATATATATATATATATATATATATATATATATATATATATATATATATATATATCCATATATATATATATATATATATATATATATATATATAATCTGTGTGTGTGCGTGCGCGTGTCTGTGTGTATATATATAATTTTGCATTGATTTCTGATCGCTTTATGACACTCCTAACTTTTTCTTTATTTTTTTATTTATTTATTTGTTTTGTTCATGCTTTAAGACGCGATCAGCTGTTTTCCTGGAATTATTTGTTTATTATTAATGTTTTAGAATGATACTAAAATCCCGTAATTGCTGTTCTGTAAATGAGATCGCTCGAATAATAGATAGATTGAAATTAAAAATGATTTTATTCGTATCGACTAAAAGCACATAAAGTTTTTCAATATGCCGCCTTCAACTTATCAAGGAAATATGAATAGAAAAAGTCGAAACAGAATGTCAGTAAAATCATAAAACTAAAGTTGATCACTTTTGAAAAATAAATGAGAATAATCGAAGTAAAATGGCACTAATAACTTAGTAGCTGAAATCAATCACTTAGCTGACAGAGAATTCACAATCTGCACAATGTAACGATCACTGTATAACGCGGTAAACTTCGAACGATCAAGAATTCACAAACTTTAAAAAAAAACGTACCCTAATAATAGCCGCCATTCCGACAAAAATCAACCCGAAGAACTGTAAAGTATCTCTGGTGTGGCCACGTCAGGTGGGGAGATCTCGGAAGGACTGAATGACTTGCCCGAGTGACCCCTGTGCTTTATATACCAACTGGCCTTTGAGGAGAGACTTCGTCGGTGGGAGGGTGACTACACGAAGGTGGTTTGAGGGAGGAGGCAGGTCTCTACGAAGAGCGTTTGTTGGTGGGAGGTACCTGGCATAGGGGGAGGAGGAGGAAGTTGTAGGAGAGATGGGGTGCTAGTTAAAAAGAGAGAAGGGGGGGCGGGGGGAAGTTTACAAAGAGTGAGAGTGAGATATGAATAGTAATGGCCAGGAAGGACAATTTAAGGGCGTGGTGTGTTGGTGTTCCTCTCTCTCTCTCTCTCTCTCTCTCTCTCTATAGACCTCTTAGGGTGGGGCCTGAAGCTTGCTAGCCGCAGGCTGCTATATCTGTGCGTCTAATTTTGAAAATTCTATTTTAGGCATATCGTTTTTTTATGATTTTTTGTATGTCGGTGACCCCTCTCTGCCATTTTACTTGATTCCAGTGGTTTTTGGTGGCTTTTTTCATCTTTCCATCCGACTTTGGTTGGTTGGTTGGTTTTATAAAGTTTAGGTGTAACACCAAGCACTGGGGCAGCAAAGTCCATTCAGTGCTCACTGTATAACTTTATGAATTTCTAAGATGTGTTTTATCATATAAAACAGGTTTATTTCTTTGAGATAATTTACTATGTTTTGGAGTGGGGCATTTTCTCCCAATAGTTCTTTCAGTGATATATTATATATGTTGTTGGATCTTCGTTTTCTTTCGAATTTATGGCATTCCGTCAGCAGATGACGGACTGTGACCAGAGTACGACAGTGATCACAGTAAGGGGCCTGTCTATCCTCACCTTGCAACATTAAGTAATTGTGTGTAAAGTATGTATGTACTTTTCTTAATCTTGTTAAGAATTATCGATATTGGTCGTGAATTTTTCAAAAGAATTATTTATAGTGGTCGAAAGAATAGACAAACAATGGGTAAAGTCCCCTCGGTAGCAATGATGAGAGTTATTGTGAATGATTGTTATTGTGATTTGCATTAAGATGAACGACGAGGTAGTTCTCATTGATTATGAAAATCGACATTGAAATTAGCAGGAGCGAGACCAATATTTGTGTGATTTTATGTATAAGTTAGTATTTGTCCGATCAGCAGCTTCCCTAGTTTTCCAACTGCTGACTGGGCTTAGCCTTACTTGTATTGCGAACTGCTGACATTTTGATCAGGTTTTACTTAGATTATATTTTTGTAGTTGACAGCTATCATCTTGAAAACAATGACGACTACCTTCCGAGTTAAATCTGTTCAAAGAGGTTAATGAATAGAGAATTTAAAAACTATAAAATAGGAAAAGTGTCAGTTATATCTTTAAAGAATAAAGATTCCGATCGGCGAAACTTCTCGGCCGGTTGAAAATCTGCTCTATTAAAAAAGAATACGTAATAACCATCAGTAAAAAGTGACAGGCTGACAGAACATGTCTACGTAAAGAATCATAAAGATTTCCTTGCTCCATCTCATCTCGAGGGAGCTCCTGCGCGCTGCTGGAAGGAAGAAAGCGACTCTGAGGTGTGTGCGGTCGAGAAGTCGTTAAAAATCGAAGCGGGGAGATTTGTTTGGCGCATGCGTGTGACATAATTACCATCTGGTCAAGCTTTGGAGGCGTTTGTTTACGACGCTCCGATGAGCGTGGAGTCAAGTAAAACGCGCCATGGATGTTTGTTGGGCGAATAGAAGCCTCCCATCTTCTCTTATCATTTTATAACCCCCTACGTAGTGCCGTCAGTGCACCTCATTCGGTGCAATGGAGGCATTACTTAAGGGTCTTTGCGTCGTCCCTCTGGTCCCTAGCTGCAACTACTTTCATTCCTTTTACCGTACCTCCGTTCATATTCTCTTTCTTCTATCTTACTGTCCACCCCTCTCCTAACAATTGTTTCATAGTGCAACTGCTTCGAGGTTTTCCTCCTGTTACACTCTTTCAAACCTGTTAACTGTCAATTTCCGTTTCAGCGCTGAATGGCCTTACTTGCCCCAGTGCTTGGCATAATGCCAAAAATCTATATAAATCAATCTAATCACTTTATACTTTACGCCTTCCCTCCTGTAGAAGGCAATAGATTATTTCTACGAAGAGAAAATTTCTGTTTAAAGTTAAAAGTTGGAGAAGTTTTCCCAAACGGTTTAGGCTTGTAGATCTTCTTTCCTTGAGAAGGAAAACTTTAATAATTGAAACGTAAGTATTTGACGGATATTCTTTGCGTATAGACGGCTACTTGTTAGTGTTGCATCTCCGCAGTCAATATGGTTATATTTTATTATTCTTAGGACTTTCAGTGAAGTTATTGCTTAGATGGGGGAACGAATTCTCTAAAATACCACTTGCGTCCTTGCACCTCCCCTCCCCCTAGAGGGTTAATTAACCGGCAAATAATGGTTAGAGTGCAGTGCTTTTAAATTTCCTGTTATGTGCACGCTAAGCAAAGTCGATTTTGACCTATTTTGAATATTGATTAGAATAACTATACTCTGTTGTTTTTCATCTATCCATCCGCCTGTGGTGTTTTTGCATGGTAACACTGCGTCCCGGGCTTTAGATAGTTACGCTATGTGTAAGTTTTAGGTAAATAAAAGGATATCAGGGTGTACATTTGCAACTGAAAAGTGTTTTCATAATTTACTGTATGCGAATTACACCGTTAATATTCGAAATAGGACATTATTATAATTGTTGAATGTAAGTTGAATGTAACTATCTAAAGTCCGGGACGCAGTGTTACCATACAAAAACACCACAGGCGGATGGACAGATGGAAAAAAAACAGAGTATAAACATGTCTCTTTAGGGGGTTTGACCGAGAGGATAGAATGAAA
>NC_087208.1:60305599-60363099 GCF_015104395.2 Macrobrachium nipponense | reverse complement strand
TACACAGAGATGTCTCTCTTTCGCTCTAAGATCATGTTTCCGTTTCGTTTCCCCTTGACTCTCCATCTCGTTCTCCTTCGCCAGTTGCCAAGCATCTCTTTAACTGTTTTTATAATACTCTAGATTAGTGATGTAGTCCTCACTACCTTCTTTATTCATTAAGTTACATTTTAACATTTCCAAAGGACCTTTAGTGGTGTGACCGAAAACAAGCTCAAAAGGGCTAAATCCTGTAGTGTCGTTCGGTGCCAACTGCCAACCTTAAGGCTAACAGAACAAATGGTAACTTTTCTTCCCAGCCGTGTTCGAAGTTCTTACACAATTTCCGTAAACAACTCTAACGTTTGATGAAATCTCTCCCAATGCCTTGTGATTCGGGATGATAAGGTGTGGAAGTTACGAGTTTAATGCCTAACTCTTTCATTATATCCTTGAAATATTTGGATACAAAATTACTACCATTATCACTCTGTATAGTACGAGGCAAACCAAACTTAGAGAAATAATTTAACAATCGTTTAACTACGGTCCTCGCGTTACCGCTTCTTACGGGTACCGTCTCGGGATAGCGAGTTAGTCTATCAATGATTATCAACAGATATATATTCCCTCCCTTACTTCTAGGCAAAGGTCCAACCATATCGATAACTACATTCTCAAAAGGTTCGCCTACCGAAGGAATATTACACAACGGAGCTCTGGGGATTACTTGATTTGGTTTCCCGGCAATTTGGTATTCATGACAGCTTAAAACATACCTCTTTACATCATTTTTCATTTTAGGCCAAAAGTACACCCTACTAATACACTTGAAAGTTTTATTTACTCCCAAATGTCCTTGCTCATCATGTGCTAACTTCAAAACTAGTTCACGAAGCTTCCTAAGAACCACTAATTGTTCGGTTATTTCCCCTTTACTACCTGACTTGGGACGAACATAACGACACAAAACATTGTCCTTTAAACAAAAAGTTTCCTTACACACATCATCGAGATCATCATCCAGCTCACGCTCAAAAATTCGGGTTAGTGTCTCATCCTCTCTCTGCAACTTGACTAGCTCATCCTTATTCACAAAGTTAGCGCCTAATTCATCACCGTAACTTGTACTAGATACCGGTACATTTACTAAGTTACTTTCGACAGCTACACCTGTTTGGCTATCACTGTCAATGATAGAGTTAGGTTTCTCAGCCACACTCATGCCAAGATCAACCTCGCCACCTCTATCACACTCATTTGAATCCATGAACTTACTCATGTTCGAATCGATGAACTTACTCTCATTCGAATCCATGAACTTACTCATGTTCGAATCCACGAACTCACACTTGTTCTAATCCACGAACTCAACTCTCGTTCGAATCCACGAACAAATTATGACCGTAGTCTATGTCTGTATCTAAACCCGACCTAGTTACTACCATTTCAAGCAATGGAATATCCCTCACAACAGGATTCACATTCTTGGATAAAGCTAAGTCATTACCGACAATAATGTCAACACCATCAACGGGCAAACTGTCAACAACTGCAAGTTTCACTTCTCCTGACACTACCTGACTTTCTAAGTTCAACTACAACAAAGGACAAAGAACACAAGTGTTAGGAAATCCACCTAACATGACTTTCTCTTCCATATTGATTTCTGCCCTGTTCGGCACACATTCTCTCCTAATCAGTGAGACAGCAGCTCCTGTGTCTCGAAGCAAGACTACTTCTCTCGAAAACACTCCTCCAAGAGAGGAAACTACCCCTTCTGACAGAAATTCACCAAAAATTTTCCTAGTTTCTCTCATCACATCATTCCTACTTGACGAAAGGTTAACTAGCGATACTGGTTTCTTACCACCCTTCCTTTCTGCTGCATAATTTCTCGCTAAATGCCTTTTCCCATTACATCGGAAACAAGTTAATTCTGAGCCACTAGATTCCATTTTACTCTTACAAACCTTAGTCGTATGACCAGGTTTTCCGCATGTATAACAGGAACAGTCACTTTTACTCGCATTGCTATTACTAGGACTGAAACCTTTACTGCTTTGTACTCTTCCAGACGAAGGATCATTTCGTTTCTTACTAACACTCAAATTATGAGTTAGACTATATTCGTCAGCTAACCTAGTTGCTCCTGCAAAAGATACTTCTCGCCTATCTTCTATATAAAGCTTAATCTCAGGGGATACGTTATCTTTGAAGTTTTCTAACAACACTAAGTTCTTCAAACTATCAAAATCCTCAACCTTAACGGAAGTTAACCAATCATAAAACAGCCTTTCTAACTTCTTACCGTATTCTACATACGTAATATTTTCATCCTTTCTGAAACTTCTAAATTTCTTATGGTACGCCTCCGGTACTAACCTGTACGCGCTAAGAACAGTTTCTTTCACAATATCATAATAATCACATTCCTCCTTAGACATGCAACTATACACAGTAAGTGCCCTACCACTCAAAACTGACTGTAAATATAAAGTCCACATTTCTTTAGGAGAACCTACTCTTTCCATTAACTTCTCAAAACACATGAAATATTTCATTACATCTTTCTCATCAAACTTTGGTACTAATTTCAGCACTGCACTCATGCCTAACGTATCAGCTTCGTTTTCGTTCTCGCCTGTCCGACTGTTACGAGTACTTTCCCTTAACCGAGCAATTTCCAACTCATGCATACGTTCTTTCTCTCTTTCTTCCTGCTCATGCATACGCTCTTTCTCTCTTTCTTCCTGCTGCATTACCAACATTTCTCTCTCTTGCTGCATTTTCATTACTTCTCTCTCTTGCTGCATTTTCATTGCTTCTCTCTCTTGCTGCATTTTTATTGCTTCTCTCTCTTTCTCTTGCTGCATTTTCATTACTTCTCTCTCAGCCGCTCTTTCATCTCTCTCATACTTTTCTCTTTCTTTCTTCTCAACATACTCACAGAGATCATTCCCCTCTAGACCTAGAAGCTTACCCGACTCAATAAACTCTTTCACCATCTCACTCATTCTGGCTCTTTCTATATTCTCCCTGTTTCAAACTGTTAATGCTGGATATATCCTAAGCAAGGTCGCCACAATGTTACGAACCGTGAGAGTGGTCCGCTTCAGGTTCGATATTATGATAAAAAAAAAGAATTTAACACCAACAGTTGAAACTGGGGATACGAATATAGAAAGAAACACTAACACAACAAAGGTTTATTTACAAGCTCCCTAACAAAGATAAATGCAGAATGGTGTCTCCTATTTACATAATAAAGGCAAAATCTTACAATGTGTGAACTGGGGAAGAAGTGAGGTAATTCAAATACTTGCTGGCCAGGTTTGCGACTCGAAGCGATGGCTTCACAAAAGGAGAACTGCAATTGCACACGTCCTCTTGACTCCGTATTGCAGAAAATAATGTCTATTCTTGATACTCGAAGGGCAGGAACTTCTCTAGACCTCTTGCAGAACGTTTCTTCTCTGAAGTCTTGCTCTACGTCGAAATGCCTCGGTCGTCTACTCCTGACGACGAATTGACCAGAATTCGACCAACTCTCGAGCGACTTTTCCTCTCTGATCCTTCGTTGGTTCCTTCTTCTCTTATCTCTCTCTGACGATCTCTGCTGCTACTCTCTCACTGATAATCTGATCTGTGGCTCTTACTGATGATCTCTGATCTCTGTGATTAACTGATGATCACTTACTCTGTGACTAACTGATAATCTGCCTTCTCCTACTTCGTCCGTCGTATTTATACGGCATTCTGGGGGCGGGGCCTACGGTGAGTGTTACAAGACTCCCGAGATTGCCAGAACGATTTAGAAGTTTCTCGACAAAGTTTTGCATCAGAAGTCGCAGCGTTTCTCACGACACTTCGGCGCCTGTTGCGTTCCAAAACACTCCTGCCGATTCTAGAACCATCATGAGAACAGGCGCCTCCAACACACGCGCGAAATTCCTCCGTGCTGTAGAACTTCTCAAAGATGCGTCTTCCTTTCCTTTATCTTTCTTTGCTATACAGCAATTACCATGACACTTACCAAGGTAGAGGTTACCTATGGCCCAAAACTGGTATACCAACACCTAAAGCTGACAATACAATGCCGAATTGCTTATGCAGTCTAATGCCAGCAAGAAAAGGTGGGGTAGAAATCCAGTTTTGATGATGGAGGCATTAACTTACCAAGGTAGAGGTTGCTTATGGCCCAAAACTCGTATAAAAACACCTAAAGCTAACAATACAAGGCCGAACTGCTTAAGGAAGCTAATGCCAGCAATAAAAGGTGGACAGAAATCCAGTTTTGATGATGGAGGCATTAACTTACCAAGGTAGAGGTTGCCTATAGCCCAAAACTGGTATACTAACACCTAAAGCTGGCAATACAAAGCTGAACTGCTTAAGCAGGCAAATGTCAGCAACAAATGGTGGGCAGAAATCCAGTTTTGATTATGGAGGCATTAACTTACTAAGGTAGATGTTGCCTATGGCCCAAAACTGGTATACCAACATCTAAAGCTGACACCCCCTAGATGCTGACCCCTTGACGTGGGTAGGGGGCTTAGGGACCAGCAGCTGGGCTCTGATGCCTGGTGGGATTGCTCTCTCACTGGTCCTTGGGGCCCAGTTGCTGATCCAACTAAATTAGTCAGAACTTTTCCTTCTTTCTGCAATTTTTTCATTCTTACTACATCCTTCTCCTTCATTTAATATTTTTTACTAGCATTTTGGTTTAATTATGTGGAATTTTCCACTTTTGTTAAATTTTACTGCTTAGGTGAGTCTGAGAAGGGATCGTGTTTTGGAAGCCAATTGTGGGAGTTGTGGTGGTTGAGTCGCCACCTGATATGGTTTGGACCCAAGAGATAGTGATGGGACCCTCCCATTGCTACCTTGAGGGCGGAACCATCTCCAAACATCAGCCCATCGGAATCCAGGGGGGGTTGGTGTTTGGGATGGGACTCCTGGCTTTTGTCTGGAAGCCCACCAATACGTTTGGAGTGGGGAGTCGGTCCCCATTAGTGGGGGCAGAACTCCCAGCAGGCGGATAGGCTTATACCTGGGCCACTGTAGGCGTATTGGTGCTATCCCGTAAGGGTAGGGTATGGGGTGGACCATTGAGTCGACTCTCACTTGTGCCATTGGCGGAGAATTTGAATACCTGACTGACCCACGATACCTTCTTGATATAACCAAGCAGTCTACAAGTATATTGAAACTATGGATATCGACCAATGTTTGCCCTCCCCTGGATCAGACGACTTAATGGCACTGGCGACAACTTCAGGCATGGACACGGATATGAGCTTGGCTATCACACGGAACCATGCACCACGACACCAGGGTGCTATACAAAACTAACTGGGTGGATTGATGTGAATAATAGAGTACTTTATTGCACTAATGTAAGCCTGTCGTTGGACTATGAGTGCTTGCATAGTGTTGCAAAACAGTTTGGTAAGGTGGAGAGGATTAAGATGCTTCTAGAAAAAGACAAGCAGTCTTTTTCTGCGTACATTAGATTTTCCTCTCCCCAAGAAGCTAGTGTGGCACAACTGCAATTAAATGGCCACATTCTAAATGACTCTGTTCTAAGTACCAAGGTGTTTTCAGTGAGGAATTTGAACGATGAGCCGTTTGATTTTGTTCCTAAGGACGAAGAATGTGGACCAGCAACATACACCAGGACGCTTCCTCCCCTTATATGGCATGTTGCCAGTTATAAAGAGGGAAAGGAAAATTTCATTAAAGCGGCTGAATGTATTGAGAACAAAGTGGGTTCTATTCCTATCGGTAATCTGAAACGATATGGAAAGAACTTGCTCATAAAAGCAGGCAATGAGACGCAAGCTGTTTTATTATCAAAGTTCAAACCCCCTAATAGTGGAAATATTGAGGCTATCACATCACACAGATTCTTTAACACGCTGAAAGGGGTAGTTTATTCCCGAGACTTGCATGTTTTTAATGAGGAGGAGATTCTCCTTAGGTGCCCTCCTTGTGTCTCTCATGTTAAAAAATTGGGAGGGGATGCAGCTATGCTTTTAACCTTCTCCTCCAATTACTTGCCTGATACCATCAATGTTGGCCATGAGAGGATGCAAGTCAAAAAATATAAAAGAAACCCTAAACAATGTCGCAAATGCTTTGAATATGGCCACATTCAAGACTCGTGTGGAAATAATAAGATGTTCTGTGTGCTCTGCTGAGCATGACAATTTGGACAAGTGTGAAGCAGCCCGTTATTGTTTCCAGTGCAAGGGTGATCACTCTCCAAACACTAGGACTTGCCTTAGGTACAGGTTTGAGCAAGACGTGTTGGCAGTGGCTGATAATGAACATCTCAGCATCAGTTCAGCAAAGCGTGTGGTAATGGGGGCTAACAAGAGTGCCAACTCTACCTATGCTTCTGTAATAAAGTTGATGAAGAGTTCTAGCAATGAGAGGCCACCAGTAATTGAATCTAACAGTAAGCATCGGAAACCTGTTTCTCCTTGCAATGGAAAAAATCAGAAACTTGAGTCAGCATGCATTATGAAGCCCAATACTAAAAATTGTTCTTCCAAAAGCATGGACAATTTATCTTCTCAGGCTGATACAAATGTAACGGTTGCACATTCAGCCCATAAGCAAAGTTTGGAAATGGGCACAAATAATAATTTCACCAAGAAGCAACCAAAGGAGTGGTCCAATCTAGAGAGATCTAGCTCGGATCCATCAATTATCACAGTCACTAAGAAACCTTACAAGACCACAGCTGCATCCACCAGGAAGCGTATAAGAAACGCGTCCCCGAATAATGGAAGTTTTATCATAAAAACTTCAAATGGGTACAGTGTTCTGGAAGAGATCTCTCCGCCAAGGAAGATAGTTCCGAAAGCAGATCCAGTTCAAAGACATGTGAGTTCTCATCAGTCTTGCCGCCCCAAGACTAATAGCAGTAGTGATGCACATAATCACAGTAAAAATCCTGAGCATCAGCCTTGAATTCAGAAAGCTGTTTGTCAGCCAAGAACCCTAATCTCTGATAAAGATGAAAAGGGATCAAGAAAACAATCTCTTATTAAGGAGAATTTTCCTCTCCACCCTAGGATCAGTACTTCCCCTCCAAAGAGTGGGAAGTAGTACATTACCACCTTAACATTCAAGTTCGATGTCCTTCAGTTGAACTGTAAGGGTCTCAGAGCCCGGACAGAAGACTTTAAAGTTTTAATGCATGAATTCAATCCAGGGATTGTATACCTGCAGGAGACTATGTTAGGTAACTCTCCTTATAATCCTGGACTTGATTATGTTATTTTTAACTCTTTTCCCCCAATTGGTGATCGTGCCCATGGAGGTGCTGCAATTATTGTTAATAAATCTCTGCAGCACTCCACAATACAATTAAATACAACTCTACAAGCTGTTGCTGTCTCAGTCATATTAGACAAAAGGATAACGGTTTGTTCATTATACCTCCCACCAGACCTTTCTTTTAACATTGGAGATATTCAGTCCTTGATTAACCAACTTCCCACTCCTTTTCTCTTATTAGGAGATTTTAATGCCCACAATCCCCTTTGGGGAAGTCAGTGTTTAGACAGCAAAGGGAAAATAATCGAGGACCTTATTGTCATGAATGATGTCGCCCTACATAATAATGGATCAATGACCTTCCACAGCATTCATAATAATCATCTCTCTGCACTGGACCTTAGTATTTCCTCAACAAATATCCACCTTGACTTTAACTGGTCTGTTAATGAAGATTTGAATGAAAGTGATCATTACCCGATCCATCTGAAATATATTGTAAATGCTCCATCTGAAACATTACCTAAGTGGAAGGTAGAGGATGCTGACTGGGACAAGTTCAGTAAAGGAGTCAGTCTAGATAGGGAGTTTGAGTCATTTCATTCTCACCTGGATGCCTATGACTACTTCATTGAATCCACTCTGAAGAGTGCTGAGGGCTCGATTCCCAAGACAAAAGGTAAACCTCATAGACCTGCAGTTCCCTGGTGGAATAAGACTGTGGTATTCTGAGGAAAGTCACTAGGAAGTGCTACCGAGGATACAAAACTAGTGGTTCCCCTCAGTCTAAATTAATCTATAATCGTGCGTTAGCCAAGCAGCGGCGCTTTTACAAGAAAGCCAAAAGAGAGAGTCGGCTTTACTATATCAATGGAATCAATTCCAGAACTCCAATGAGAGTGGTGTGGCGCAAAATCAGGAAACTAAGTGGAAAATTTGTTGCGTCACCAATACCCTCATTAAAGGTCAATAACACTCTGATCACAGAGCCCACTGAAGTTGCCAATGAGCTGGGAAAACATTTTTCTCAAGTTTTCAGCCCTGACAATTATTCTCTAGAATTTCAAAGAATTCGGAATGCCGAAATGACTCTGAAATTTGAATCTTGAAAATCTGAACCATACAATCACAAATTTTCCTTAAGAGAATTTCGGGAGGCCCTCTCTTCAACTGAATCAACAGCTCCAGGGGGTGATTCAGTTTTATATGAAATGCTTAAACACCTCCCAGATGATGCCAAAAAGTATCTACTTAAGATTATAAACCAAATATGGGAAACTGGAATTTTACCCAAGGACTGGAAAATATCCATAATTGTTCCCATAAAAAAGCCTAATAAAGACGCTTCCCAAGCCACCAGCTATAGACCAATAGCTCTTACCAGCTGTGTGTGTAAGCTGATGGAAAAAATGATAAACACCAGATTAGTTTGGCACCTGGAAACAAAAGGACTAATATCTCCATTTCAATTTGGTTTCAGGAAAAATCGTTCCACCCTTGATCCCTTGCTGAGGGTGACCAATCAAATCCAGCAAGGATTTGCCAAACGATGTCAGACTATCGGCGTATTTTTCGACTTTGAGAAAGCATATGACACTACTTGGAGAATTGGCATCATAAAACAATTGCACAAGATGGGCATATGTGGAAGAATGATTAAATTTGTATATTCCTTTTTAACAAAGAGATTTTTTAAGGTTAGAGTGGGCAACACACTCTCCCAACCTTTTGTGCAGGAGGTGGGTGTTCCACAAGGAAGCGTTTTAAGTGTAACACTTTTTTCAGTGGCAATAAACAGTATAGTCCAACAAATATCATCACATGTTAAATGCTCACTTTTTGTTGATGACCTTGCAATATACTGCACAGGATATGATGCCTTGTCAGTATGTAAACATCTGCAAAGGTCTGTTAATGCCATTACAAAGTGGGCTGATGAGAATGGTTTTAAATTCTCCTCCTCTAAAACAGTTTCTGTAAGATTTACTAGGTGCCAGCGTGTGGAAGAGGTTCCCACACTCAGTTTAAAAGGATCTATCATTCCTTATGAAAGTGAAGTGAAATTTTTGGGAATGACCATTGACCAGAAATTGACATGGGCCAGCCACATAAACTCCTTAAAGATTAAGGTTAAACAATCTCTGAATATTTTAAAGGTTGTTTCTGGATTTAGTTGGGGAGCTGATAAAAAATCCCTGCTGAGACTATATGACTCGTTGTGTAGGTCCAAGCTAGACTATGGTTGTCAGATTTATTCCTCAGCTTGTCAAACCAGGCTGAAGGAACTAGATGTTGTACACAATGTGGGGCTGAGAATATGCTCAGGGGCTTTTAGAATTTCGCCTGTTGAAAGCATATATGTTGATACTAACCAACTTCCCCTTGATTTGAGAAGGCAAGAACTAGGATTAAGGTACATGGCTAGAATTAAAAGTGCTCCCAAAAATCCCTCCTTCCAGGTGCTGAGGGAAGCAGACTCACGGGTCTTTTCTGGTATAAGAGCCTCTAGACCATTCCAAGTTAGACTAAATGAAGATGTTAGGGGTAATAATCTTAAATCCCAGAAAGTCATGGAAGTAAAACATCCTGTGTATCCTCCATGGCTTATTCCAGAAGCATCCGTGTGCAAAAAAGCATTTAACAAAAAAGACTGTCCTGAGGAAGAGATTAGGGGAAAATTCTTGGAGCACGAAACTGTCCATACTAATGTGACAAAAATATATACGGATGGATCAAAGTCAAGTAGTGGTGTTGGCTGTGCAGTTATCCTTGGTGATACAACATATACAGCTAAACTACCTGACTTTGCATCCATATTCACAGCAGAATTAACAGCCATAGTCTCTGCCCTGGATATAATTGTTCAAAGTAGCGACACTAATTTTGTCATTTACTCTGATTCGAAAAGCACTTTAGAAGCTATTAAAAAATTCAATAGCTTCCATTCGTTAGTTCAAAAAGTTCAGGAATCGCTCCTCCATTTGTATTATTTGTGTAAATCTGTCTCTTTCTGTTGGGTCCCTTCACATGTGGGGATTTGCGGAAACGAGATGGCAGATAGGGAAGCGAAAGCTGCTATTGTCTCCTCAGAAACAGCCTTTAGTAAAGTGCCTCATACAGATCTAAAAGGTCCTTTTAGGTCTTATATTTTAAGCAAATGGCAAGAAAGATGGACTTCTCCTCATCTTGCCAATAATAGAAAGTACAGAAATATTAGAAATAATATATTGCCGTGGCCTTCGTCTTTCCAGTCTGATAGGCGAACAGAAATAGTTTTAAGCAGACTGAGGATCGGGCACACTTATTTGACCCATCAGTTTATTTTAGAAGGGGGCAGCCTCCCAGAGTGTGCTTGCGGTGGCGAGATGCTAACAGTGGAGCACATTCTGGTTGCTTGCCCCAGATATTTTAACCAGAGAGAGAGATATCTTAGGGGTAAATCCCTTTGTGATATTCTGGGAGATGAAGCAGATATTTCTGCTCTCATCTCCTTTTTAAAGTCTATAAATATTTTTAATAACATTTAATTATTTTTTATCTATCACATCATAGATATATATATTTATTTATTAAGCATTTTCTTCATTTATTTCTTCATTATTCATTCATTTCTCATATGGTAATTTATATATGAACCATTTTCTTCATACACTTATTAACTCATTCATAATGTAATTTATTTAATCTCCATTACGGCGCTGAATGGCTTCTTTGGCCCCAGTGCCTGGGCTTTTGCCCTAAAACTCATACATCCATCCATCCATCTAAAGCTGACAATACAATGCCGAACTGCTTAAGAAGGCTAATGCCAGCAACAAATGCTGGGCAGAAATTCAGTTTTGATGATGGAGACATTAACTTACCAAGGTAGAGTTTGCCTATGGGCCAAAACTGGTATACCAACACCTAAAGCTGGCAATACGCCGAATTGCTTAAGCAGGCTTATGCCAGTAACAAAAGGTGGACAGAAATCCAGTTTTGATGATGGAGGCATTAACTTACCAAGGTAGAGGTTGCCAATGGTCCAAAACTGGTATACCAACACCTAAAGCTGGTAATACAATGCCAAACTGCTTTAGCAGACTCATGCCAGCAACAAAAGGTGGACGGAAATCCAGTTTTGATGATGAAGGTATTAACTTACCAATGTAGAGGTTGCCTATGGCCAAAACTGGTATACCAACACCTAAAGCTAGCAATACAATATCGAAGTGCTTAAGCAGGCTAAAGCCAGCAATGAAAGTTAGGCAGAAATCCAGTTTTGATGATGGAGGCATTAACTTACCAAGGTAGAGGTTGCCTATTGCCCAAAACTGGTATACCAACACCTAAAGCTGGCCATACAATGGTGAACTGCTTAGGCAGGCTAATGCCAGCAACAAAAGGTGGGCAGAAATCCAGTTTTGATAATGGAGGCATTAACTTAGCAAGGTAATGGTTGCCTTTTGCCCAAAACTGGTATATCAACACCTAAAGCTGGCAATACAATGCCAAACTGCTTAAGCAGGCCAATGCCAGCAACAAAAGGTGGACAGAAATCCAGTTTTGATGATGGAGGCATTAACTTACCAAGGTAGAGGTTGCCTATGGCCCAAAACTGGTATACCAACATTTAAAGCTGGCAATACAATGCCGAACTTCTTAAGCAGGTTAATGCCAGCAAAAAAAAGTGGGCAGAAATCCAGTTTTAATGATGGAGGCATAAACACCAAGGTAGAGGTTGCCTATGGCCCAAAACTGATATACCAACATTTAAAGCTAGCAATACAATGCCAAACTACTTAAGCAGGCTAATGCCAGCAACAAAAGGTGGGCAGAAATCCAGTTTTGATGATGGAGGCATTAGATTACCAAGGTAGAGATTGCCTATGGCCCAAAACTGGTATACCAACACCTAAAGCTGACAATACAAAGCTGAACTGCTTAAGCAGGCTAATGCCAGCAACATAAGGTGGGCAGAAATCCAGTTTTGATGATGGAAGCATTAACTTACCAAGGTAGAGGTTGCCTATGGCCCAAAACTGGTATACCAACACCTAAAGCTGGTAATACAATGCCTAACTGCTTAAGCAGGCTAATGCAAGCAACAAAAGGTGGGCAGAAATCCAGTTTTGGTGATGGAGGCATTAACTTACCAAGGTAGAGGTTGCCTATGGCCCAAAACTGGTATACCAACACCTAAATCTGGCAATACAATGCCGAACTGCTTAAGTAGGCTAATGTCTGCAACAAAAGGTGGTCAGAAATCCAGTTTTGATGATGGAGGCATTAACTTACTAAGGTAGAGGTTGCCTATGGCCCAAAACTGGTATACCAACACCTAAATCTGGCAATACAATGCCGAACTGCTTAAGTAGGCTAATGCCAGCAACAAAAGGTGGGCAGAAAATCCAATTTTTGAATGATGGGAATTAACTTACTAAGGTAGAAAGGTTGCCTTGGCCCAAAACTGGTACAACCAACAAACCTAAAGCTGACAAACCACAACAAATGCCCAACTGCTTTAAACAAATTAATGCCAAAGCAAACAAAAGTGGTCAGAAATCCAGTTTTGATGGTAAGGCCTTTTAACTTACTAGGGTACAGGTTGCCCTATAAACCCCAAAGTGGTATACCAACTAAAGTGGAACAAGACAATTCAATGCCAACCGCTTAAGCAGGTTTATGCCCGCAACAAAGGTGGGCACAAAATCCATTTTTGATGATGGAGGCTTAACTTACCAAGGTATAGGTTTGGGCCTATTGGGCCCAAAAATGGTAATACCAACACCTAAAGCTGGCAATCCAATGCCGAACTGCTTAAGAGGCTAACGCCAGCAACAATAGGTTGGGCAAGAAATCCGTTTTGTGATTGGAGGCATTAACTTACCAAGGTAGAGGTTTGCCTTATGGCCCAAAAATGGATACCAACACCTAAAGCTGACATACAAATGCCGATGCTTAAGAGGCAATGCCGCAAAGAAAATGTGGGCAAGAAATCCAGGTTTTGATTAATTGGAGGCATTACCTTACCAGGTAGAGGTTGCCTATGGCCCAAAACTGGTATACCAACACCTAAAGCTGACAATACAATACAATGCCCAACTGCTTAAGCAGGTTAATGCCAGCAACAAAAGGTGGTCAGAAATCCAGTTTTGATGATGGAGGCATTAACTTACTAGGGTACATGTTGCCTATGGCCCAAAGCTGGTATACCAACACCTAAAGCTGACAATACAATACAATGCATAATTGCTTAGGCGGGTAAGCCAGCAAGAAAAGGTGGACAGAAATCCAGTTTTGATGATGGATGCATAACTACCAAGGATAGAGGTTGCCTAGGCCCAAAATGGTATACCAACACCTAAAGCTGGGCAATTACAAGGCCGAATTGACATAAACAGGTTAATGCCAGCAACAAAAAGGTGGAACAGAAAATCCAGTTTGATGATGGAGGCATTAACTTACCAGGTAGAGGTTGCCTATGGACCAAAACTGGTATAACCAAACACCTAAAGCTGGCAAATCAATGCCGAATTGCTTAAGCAGGTTAATGCCAGCAAGAAAAAAGGTGGACAGAAAATCCAGTTTGATGATGGAGGCATTAACGTACCAAGGTAGAGGTTGCCTATGGCCCAAAACTGGTATACCAACACCTAAAGCTGGCAATACAATGCCGAATTGCTTAAGCAGGTTAATGCCAGCAACAAAAGGTGGACAGAAATCCAGTTTTGATGATGGAGGCATTAACTTACCAAGGTAGAGGTTGCCTATGGCCCAAAACTGGTATACCAACACCTAAAGCTGACAATACAATGCCGAACTGCTTAAGCAGGCTTATGCCAGCAACAAAAGGTGGGCAGAAATCCAGTTTTGATGATGGAGGCATTAACTTACCAAGGTAGAGGTTGCCTATGGCCCAAAACTGGTATACCAACATCTAAGCTGACAATAACAATGCGAACAGCCTTAAGCAGGCGAATGCCAGCAACAAAGGTGGGCAAAATCCAGTTTTGATTATCGAGACATTAACTCCCAAGGTAGGTAGTTTGCTATGGGCCCACAAAAATGTGTATACAACACTAAAGCGGACAATACAAAGCCAGAAAGCTTCTTAAGCAAGCTAATGCCAGCAAGAAAAAGGTGGACAGGAAATCAGTTTTGATAGATGGAAAAGCATAACTTTACCAAGGTAGAAGGTTCGTGCCTATGGCACAAAACTGGTATACCAACACCTAAAAGCTGGCAATACAATGCCGAACTACTTAAGCAGGCTTATGACCAGCAACAAAGGGTGGCAGAAAGAAATCCATTTTGATAATGGAGGCATTAACTTACCAAGGTAGAGGTTGCCTATGGCCCAAAACTGGTATACCAACACCTAAAGCTGACAATACAAAGCTGAAACTGCTTAAGCAGCTAATGCCAGCACATAAGGTGGGCAGAAATCCAGTTTTGATGATGGAAGCATTAACTTACCAAGGTAGAGGTTGCCTATGGCCCAAAACTGGTATACCAACACCTAAAGCTGGTAATACAATGCCTAACTGCTTAAGCAGGCTAATGCTAGCAACAAAAGGTGGGCAGAAATCCAGTTTTCCGGTGATGGAGGCATTAACTTACCAAGGTAGAGGTTGCCTATGGCCCAAAAAAAACTGGTATAAAAACCAACACCTAAATCTGGCAATACAATGCCGAACTGCTTAAGTAGGCTAATGTCTGCAACAAAAAGGTGGTCAGAAATCCAGTTTGATGATGGAGGCATTAACTTACTAAGGTAGAGGGTTGCCTATGGCCAAAACTGGTATACCAACAACCTAAAGCTGGCAATACAATGCCGAACTGCTTAAGTAGGCTAATGCCAGCAACAAAAGGTGGGCAGAAATCCAGTTTTGATGATGGAGGCATTAACTTACCAAGGTAGAGGTAGGAGGGCCTATGGCCCAAAACTGGTATAAAACCACAACATAAAGCTGGACAATACAATACAATGCCCAACTGCTTAAGCAGGTTCTTAATGCCAGCAACAAAAGGTGGTCAGAAATCCAGTTTTTTGACGATGTGGAGTCATTTAAAACTTTACTATGGGTACCATGTTGACCGATCCATGGCCCCAAAGCTGGTATAAACCAACCCCCAATAAAGATGGACCAATAGCACTACAATGCCGGAATCTGGTAAGGGGGGGGGGCTTAAGCAGGTTTAATGCCAGCAACCAAAAAGGTGGGCAGAAATCCAGTTTTGATGATGGACGCATTAAGCTTACCAAGGGTATAGGTTGCCTATGGTCCCAAAAAACTGGTTAAAAATTAAAACCACCAAACCTAAAGCTGGCAATACAATGCCGAACTAGCTTAAGAGGCTAATAATGGCCAGCTAAACAAATAGGTGGGCAAGAAATCCAGTTTTGATGATGGAGGCATTAACTTACCAAGGATAGAGGTTTGCCTATTGGCCCAAAAAACTGGTTTTTATACCAACCAACACCGTAAAGCTGACAATACAATGGCCGAACTGATTAAAAGAGGCTAATTGCCAGGCAAGAAAATGTGGGCAAGAAATCCAGTTTTGATAATGGAGGTCATTACCTTACCAAGGTTAGAAGGTTGGCCTATGGCCCAAAAAACTGGTATAGCAACAAACACCTTAAAGCTGGCAAATACAATGCCGAATTGCTTAAAGCGATGGTTAATGCCCAGCAAATAACAAAAGGTGGGCAAGAAATCCAGTTTGGGATGATGGGGCAGGCAATTAACTTACCCAAGGTATAGGTCTTGCCTATGGCCCAAAAAACTGGGTATCACCAACACCTAAAGCTGGTCAAGTACAATGCCGAAACTGCTTAGAAAGGGCTAATGCCAGCCAAAACCAAGAGGTGGGCAGAAATCCAGGGTTTTGTTTTGATGGATGGAAGGCAATTAACTTACCAAGGGTAGAGGTTGCCTATGGCCCTAAAACTGGTATAACCAACCAACCATAAAGCTGACAATAAACAATGCCGAACTGCTTAAAAAGAGGCTAATGCCAGCCAAGAAAAATGTGGCGAGAAAATCCATTTTGGATAATGGAGGCATTAAACTTACCAAGGTAAGGTTGCCTATGGCCCAAAATGGTCTACCAAACCTAAGCTGGCAATTACAATGCCGAAAATTGCTTAAGGGTTAATTGCCAAGCAACAAAGGGGAACAGAAATGCCCAGTTTTGAAATGATGGAGGGCATTAAACTTACCAAGGTAGTTAGAAGGGTTGCCTTAATGGCCCAAAAATAGGTTAATGACAAACAAACCCTAAAGGCTGGCAATTACAATGCGTCGAATTGAAATTCAGGCAGGTTTAATTTTGCCAGCAACAAAAAAGGGGGCAGAGATCCAGTTTTGATGAGGCAGCATTAACGTACCAAGGTAGAGGTTGGCCTATGGCCCAAAACTTGTATACCAACACCTAAAGCCGACAATGCAATGCCGTACTGCTTAAGCAGGCAAATGCCAGCAACACAAGTTGGGCAGAAATGCAGTTTTGATGATGGAGGCATTAACTTACCTATGTAGAGATTGCCTATGGCCCAAAACTGGTATACCAACACTTAAAGCTGACAATACAATGTTAAACTATTTAAGCAGGCTAATGCCAGCAACAAAAGGTGGGCAGAAATTCAGTTTTGATTATGGAGGCATTAACTTACCAAGGTAGAGGTTGCCTATGGCCCAAAACTGGTATACCAACACCTAAAGCTGGCAATACAATGTTAAACTACTTAAGCAGGCTAATGCCAGCAACAAAAGGTGGGCAGAAATCCAGCTTTGATGATGGAGGCATTAACTTTCCAAGGTAGAGGTTGCCTATGGCCCAAAACTGGTATACCAACACCTAAAGCTAGCAATACAATGTTTTAAACTACTTAAAGCAGGCTAAATGCCAGCAACAAAAGGTGCGGCAGAAATCCGCTTTGCCTGATGGACGGCATTAACTTAACTTTAAGGTATAGGTATGGCCTATGGCCCAAAAACTGGTATTACCAACAAACCTTAAAGTGGCCAATGCAATGCTGGTACAAGGCTTTAAGCGGCCTAATGCCAGGCAACCCAAAAGGTGGGCAGAAACAGGCTTGATGAGGAGCCATTAACTTTCAACCTAGAAAGGTTGCTATGGCCCAAAACTGGTATACCAACAACCTAAAGCTGCAATTACCAAGTTAAATACTTAAAGCCAGGCTAATGCCAGCAACAAAAGGTGGGCAGAAATCCCAGTTTGATGATGGAGGCCATGAACTAACCAAGGAGAAAAGGGTGGCCTATGGGCCCAAAACTTGGTAATACCAACACCTTAAAGCTTTGGCAAACAATGTTAAACTACTTTAAGGCAAGGCTATTGCCAGCACCAAAAGGTGGGCAGAATTTCCAGCCTTTGAATGGATGGAGGCATTACTTTCCAAGGTTAGAGGTTGCCTATGGCCCAAAATGGTATACCAACACTCTAAAGCTGGCAATGCAATGCTGTACAGCTTTAAGCAGGCTAATGCCAGCCACCAAAGGTGGTGCAGAAATCCAGCTTTGATGATGGTAGGCATTAACTCTTTCCAAGGTAGAGGTTGCCTATGGCCCAAACAGGTATACCAACACCTAAAGCTGGCAATACAATGTTAAACTACTTAAGCGGCTAATGCCAGCAACAAAGGTGGCAGAAATCCAGCTTTGATGATGGAGGCATTACTTAACCAGGTAGAGGTTGCCTATGGCCCCAAAACTGGTATTACCAACAACTAAAGCTGGCATACAATGTTAACACTACTTAAGCCAGAGCTAATGCCAGCACAAAAGGTGGGCTAAATCCACCTTTGATGATGGAGGAATAATGTCCAAGGTAGAGGTTGCCTTTAAATGGCCCAAAACTGGTATACCAACACCTAAAGCTGGCAATACAATGCCGAACTGCTTAAGCGGGTTAATGCCAGCAACAAAAGGTGGGCAGAAATCCAGTTTTGATTATGGAGGCATCAACTTACCAAGGTAGTGGTTGCCTATGGGCCAAAACTGGTATACCAACACCTAAAGCTGGCAATACAATGCCGAATTGCTTAAGCAGGTTAATGCCAGCAACAAAAGGTGGACAGAAATCCAGTTTTGATGATGGAGGCATTAACTTACCAAGGTAGAGGTTGCCTATGGACTAAAACTGGTATGCCTATGCTTGTGCTGGCACAGCAAGCTTTCAGATCTTACTCTATTAGTGACCCATTAATGGTGCCACCCACCAGTGATCCTTATATTCATATAAGTTTAATGAATCATGTGATCAGCAAAGTTTTCTGACCAACTTTTCAATGTGACCAGCTGCTAGCTGAACTTGCTGGACAGTACCACTCACGGTGATAAGTTCTGATGTGTCAGACCGTGAGGGCATTTGTATGAGTGCACCGCCACTCTTTTCAGTGAACTCTATCAGTGTTCTTCCCTGGACTCCGTTGATTGCCCTGTGGAATTTCCTTGGGATGTCCAGTTCGATGGTCACATATCCTTCCATATCCTTTGAAGAAGTAAATGGGACCATTTTCCCATTGAATATTATAGAGTTTTCCCATCTTGAGAGAGAGAGCCTATCTGTGCGTGTTCCAAGTCCTGAGCACATCCTCCTGTCCATCTTAGGGGAATCAGGCTCTAGGTCAAATACTATTAGTTTACGCTGAGTTTTCCCTCTCTTTAGAGAAGCGTCTTCTTGGGGCATTTGGCACGCATCCTCATTTTGAGAGGAAGCGTCTTTCTCCTTTTCACCATGAGCAGGATTTCTCTCAGTCGATGCTTTCAAACTTGTAAGCATCTTTCCAAGGCCTGAGTTTATGAGGTCTCTCACTTTCCTTTTTTCAGGTAGTTCTTCATTATCTGAGCATCCTTTCTCAATGCTCTTCTCCAACTTCTTTACAGGTCGACCTTTGCATACTACCACTTCTCTCTCAATTAGTTTTTCAGAGTCCTGAATTTTCACTTGATCTTCTTTTAGTTCTTCGACTTTGACTTGTTTTCCCGTCTCTTGAGGATGACCCTTTACCTCAGTTAAACGAAACAGGTCTTCCTTTAAGGTTGCCATTCTCTTCCACGGCTCTAGCTAATTCAGTTTCGAGTAGACTGACCTTATTCTGAAATCCCTCTAGCTCGCTAACTAGAGCTGTGTACCTTTCTCCTTTTACCAAGTCATTGATGTGAGCCACCTCTAATTCTCTTCCCAGTCGTTGTCTTTCCTCTGACAAATCTTTAATAATTTGATTTAGTTCGGCCCTATTATTCTCCAAGTCTTCATTCTGTCTGATCAGTTTGGTTTCTTTTTCCATCTGGGCTCGGTTTTGTTCACTGGCCCTTCTCAGTTCCTCTTTCAGCAGGCAGATTGATTTTTCCATTTCATCATGGCTCTTCATTTTCATCTGCAGCTGGTCATTCATCTTGCGGAGATCAGCGATGGCTTTATTCGCCTCTTCGTTCTCTGCCTCCCTCTCTTTCTGGAGAGCTTCATAATCATCGAGAACAAGGCCAGCTTCTGCTCTCAACTGTTGGTTCGTCTGCCGGAGATTATTGATAGTTTTTGTCGTCCTTTTAATCACCGCCTCTCTATTGGTCTGGATGCTTTCAATTGCATTATTGAGGCGGGCAATCTCTTCTTTCTGCTGGGCATTTATTTGCTTTAGATCACTGGTGTGTTCAGTCCATCTTTCAGTCTCGGCCTCTCTGTCTTTCTGGATGACGTTGATCTCATTGGAGAGGCGCTCAATCTCTTTTTCCATCTCCTCCTTCCTCTCCTCGAAAAGACTTCTCTCATGGTCAAGTAAAATTTCCATTTCTTTCAACTTTTTCTGGTCTTCGGTGTCGGTTGGCTCTTCAGTCACATTCTGGGCTTCCTCCTCTGTGACACAAGCGTCATCAAGATCGCTATCGGTCGACCACCCACCGATTCTAGAGCGAACTCCTTCCAGTTCTTCTTCTTCTAAGTTTCCTTCCTGATCCTTTCCTAATAAACAAGTGGTGAAAAACAAAATTAATCCGAATGTCATGCACAAGCCGGGAAATATCAAAGAGTTTCTTCTAACGTTTTGGTTAAGATGATTTTCCAATTGTTCCTCCAGATTTTTGGCCACGAGTTCGCACCGTTGTCGGTCCTGTCGGGATAACCAAGGTGTTCCAAGCACTGGCCAGGGGCCGCAGAACGACGTAATCCAGCGAAGGACAGCAACAGGCGAAGAGGGCCGCTCGCAACGAATCAGCTGGTCCAAAAGACCGCTATCAAGACGAGCCTGGAGATTCAGCCCTGAGAACAGAGCTTCCAGTAAAACAACGATGATCATCATAGCTTGAATGCAAACTGCTTTAAATGCTGAGGAGAACATTGTACAATGTAGGCAGATGACAATAACTTTCTCACTACCTACTTTCTAAAAATGCCACCAGCTTCATGGACTCTGAAGACGGGATTCCCTCTGGGGATTCCGTCTCCAGAGGAATGTCTAGACATGTCCCAGACGCACTTGCATGTAAACACACACACACACACACACACACACACACACACACTCTCTCCTTGGAGACTCATATCACGTCATGGAGCCTGAAGACAGAATTTCCGTCCTCAGATTCTAGAGCTTACTTGGACATACTTGCACGTACACACACGCACTCGCACATACTCATATAAATATGAATATAAAGATAAATATTACTCACAAACATAAACTACTACGTAACATATATATATATAATATAATATATAATTACAATAGAATTATTATAATTATAATTTTTTTTTTAAATATAATAATACGGGGTAAATTTAAAAAGTATATATATAGATATAATATATATATATATATCTATATATATATATGTATATATATATATATATATATATATATATAAAATTTTTACGCTCAGAATCATTGGTGATGTATATAACACATATAGAGTCAATAATGACAAATACTGAATAATTACTGACGCTCTATGTATGCGTTATACATCACCGAAGAGAAAGCCATTGACTCTCTGGGTAACATATTTTGAACCAAGTGTTGCCTGGGATGCTGATCTCTTTTAGTGTTTAGTCTTAGTTAACTTTTTAATGAACTGGGTAACTTTTTTTATCCAATGACAGTCCTCGCAATCTTCTTTATAATCTGAAACATATGATTGTGGAGCGTCAGGCGATCGAGATATTTCTGAGTAAAGTTGATTAGTTTTACAGTGTGTTATGTATTCTCAGTGGGATTCACAAGCATATCATGACGTTTGAAAGTAACGTGTTTTTATTTAAATATTCGCGATTTATTTTTTCAGTGAAAGACAATTATATCGAAGTGATTTCAACCTAGATGGTGTTTTTGGAACACTTAAGCCATTTGAAAATTATCAATAAATTCCGTATCCAACAGTAAAATGATAATGCATTATCGCTTACTCGGAGAGTAAGCCCACAAAGTTGATTTTATTGTTCTTCTTACTGTTTTTTTTCTTGTTTGAGAAGGGGGGGGGGGGGCGGTGAAGGTGGTTGGTAGAAAAAGTATTTGGAAAAGCCTGAAAAAGGGGTTTCGCTTTGAGTTGAAGATACTGCAATTTTAGGATAGGATATTTACGATTTATTTGTTAGAATGAAAATGTAAAAAATAAATAATATGCACGTGAAACAGTACAGAAAAATTATTTTAATAAATATGGTGTTTGTGTATATACATAGAGACATACACACAGGCTTATAATCATACTATTTTTTCATTCGGTTTCATCATGGTCATTTCCTAGTCGAAATAATCCCGAACGTTTGGCGATAGTTGTGGCAACTATAAAGGAGGCGAAAATCAGTGCACCCGACCAATATTGTCAGCAGAAAGCTGCGGGTGACGCCTGGCAAGGTGAGACAGACGTCGCCGTCGGGTGACGCCTGCCTGTCTGTCTGTCTGTCTGTCTGTCTGTCTGTCTGTCTGCCAACGAAGTTTTTTTTTCTGGATTCTTGATGAGACATGCAAGCGACTCTCTCTCTCTCTCTCTCTCTCTCTCTCTCTCTCTCTCTCTCTCTCTCTTTTGCACATAGATTCTAAGGATTTTATGCATGATACAGTTTTACTCTCTCTCTCTCTCTCTCTCTCTCACACACACAAACGGATTCTGAGGAATTTAGCAGAAGATACAATTTTACTTTCTCTCTCTCTCTCTCTCTCTCTCTCTCTCTCTCTCTCTCTCTCTCTCTCTCTCTCTCACGAATAATAAAGAAATCATAAAGGCATTGTGCTCAAAAGAAAAGAAAAATATCAAAGCAAGTATTCATGTCTTTGAATCCTTCAAATATATTAGAACAATGCTATCCAGTGTAGAGAGATTTTTCAGCTAGAATTCAATGAAGGGACTGAAAAAATGAAATTCAGACATTGGACAGACTGAAATCGATTGGAGAAGCCAAATTATACATAAGCTTAGTACGACCTATATTGCTATACGAACATAAAACATGATAAAACGTTAGATTCTGCCTAGGCGATGCCACATTATTTATTATTTCATCATCTTTTTTATTTGATTTATATTAACAAACCTTAACTATATATAAAGGTACATGAAGTGTCACGAGAGGTTATGAAGAAATATTTATTAACCGATTTGTTAATATACACGTATTAAAAAAATGCTTATGTCATGTGCATGCGTGCGCATGCGCCAATACTAAAAGATCCAAGCTGAACCTGACCAATTGAAATCTGAAATCTTAAAAGTAACTCACAAAGAGCTTAGAAGGTCGTATCAGTGACTCATAAACTTTCGCTTGGAATGTATAAGTTAATCGGTGTCCGTGACATCTGCGGAGTACCTAAGCAATTAGTACGTTTTTTAAAATAGTAAATAATACTTTAAAGAAACTGTTTTTAATATACGTTGGTTACGTTAAGAGGTTAAACGAAAAAATGGGGTTAGATAAATACATAAAATTTAAATAAGTATTGATGGTCACTGGTAGAAGAAATCAGAAGGTTGGAGCAGCCCATGGTCTATGGTACCCTGTCCCCAAATCCCGTAGGGGGTTGGGGGGAAGGTTCCGGGTTATAGCGCCGTCAGTGCACCGCACGCAGTGCACTGTAGGCGTTACATAAGGTTCCTTGCAACGTCCCTTCAGCTCCTAGCTGCAACCCCTTTCATTCCTTCTATTGTACCTCCGTTCATATTCTCTTTCTTACATCTGACTTTTTACCCTCTCCTAGCAGTTGTTTCAAAGTGCAACTGCTTTTAGGTTTTCCTCCTTTCAAACCTTTTTCTGCCAATTTTCCTTTCACTGCCGAATGGCCTTATCGGTCCCGGTGCTTAGCCTTTGGCCTAAATTTTGTACTGCGTTCCATTCACATCACCAAGATTTCCGTAGGAATCAGAAACATCCTTACAATGAATCCCTGGTTGCCTCAGACCACTGAGCTGATTAACAGCTCTCCTAGGGCTGGCCCCAAGGATTAGTAATTTTCACGTGGCTAGGAACCAATTGGTTACTTAGCAACGGGACTCACAGCTTATTGTGAGATCCGAACCACATCGAGAAATTCATTTCTTTCACCAGAAATAAATTCCTCTGATTCCCTGTTGGCAGAGCTGGGGATCGAACCCGGACCCTGAGGTAGGTAGTCAAGCCCGTTACCGACTCGTCCAACGGGGAACATACGAAGCCCTGCTGCATGGCTTGAGAACCTTCCCCAAATGATTAATTGGAGAAAATTAAGAAAAGTTGTTTAGTAAAGAAGGTGAAACAAGACCATATTTGAAGGACAGAACTGGAATCTAATGGGTGGTCAACTTAGTGTGTGTGTGTGTGTGTTTGTGTACACGATCACTACCTTAAGTGGGTAGTGCCGCTCGTGCACTTCACGTGGTGCACTGTAGGCATTACTTGAGGGTCTTTGCAGCGTCCCGTCTGCCCCTAGCTGCAACTTTTCTTATTTCTTTTACTGTCTCTCTGTTCATATTCTCTTTCTTCCATCTGAATTTCCACCCTGAAAAAATGATTAACATCGAGGTTGTCTTCCTATTAGACCTTTCAAACGTTCTTACTGACTGCCAATTTCCTTTCCATTGCTGAATGACCTCATAGGTCCCAGCGCATGGCCTTTGGCCTAAATTCTATTCTATTCTGTACACGATGACAGTCGAGAGCTCTTAGATCAAACGGGAAAGGTAGACTAATTAGTCCCCTCCCTTGAAACATATTGTGCCTGTGTGCTCTTAAATAGTGACTTCTGTATCTGGTAGTTAGTCGATTGCGGTAGGTATCAGTCTAGGTTGAAAAAAGACATAAGGGTGGGGACTTCATCCCGTCATACTTGCAGAGAACTGGAAGGTTTAATCCTAGTTGAACCAACTATTCTTGGTATATATATGCAAATCATATATATGTTTTATATATGTGTGTATATGTATGTATGTAAATAAATTCTTCTGTTAAAACAGAATACGTCTCAAGTATATAAGAATTTAATTGGATACCATATATTAGTGCTGTTTATAGCACACACACACACACACACATATATATAATAATATATATATATATATATCTATATATATATATAATATTATATATATATAAATAAATATAATCTCAAGTATAAAGGTCCATTAAAACACCCTGGTTTAAAGCGAAGGACTATATTTCGGTGGACTAACTTCCACCCTTATCAAGGGTTAGTCCACCGAAATATAGTCCTTAGCTTTGATAAAACCAAGAGTGTTTTAATGGGCCTTTTATACTTGAGATTATATATAAATATATATATATATATATATATATATATAGATATATATATATATATTATATATATTATTATTATATAATATATATGGGTTGTGTGTGTGTATATAAACAGCACTAATAAAAGGTATCCAATTAAACTGGCTTATACTACTACCAAAAACTGTCACCATCCTCAAACATCAGTCAAATGGCCATTATAATAATCAAAATCTCATAAAGGACCCTTTTAAAGTTTTCCCTCTGACAGTAAACCTTGGGAGTGGAAACCTCATCGTCTTGAAAGTTCAGTTAATTAGATTTAGTTGTTGGGGCGGGGGGAGTTGGAGTGGGAGACTTCACTCTTTAGTGTTTCATTACTCCAACAACGAGTGACCGCAGAATATCTGGAGTGAATTGACGGATTTGCAAATTTAATGTGAAGTTTGCCGGGAGTGATATTGAGTTGATGGTGGGTGTTCCGATGTACATATTTATTTGTTATTTAACTGTACATTTTTTTTGCGTTATAATGTGTTTAAAATATATATATATATTATATAGTATATATATATATATATATATATATATATATATATATACTATACATACACATATATAAATATATAATTATATGGTTAAATAATGTATTTATATATATATATACAGGGTGTCCATAAAGTCCCAGTACAATTCTCAGGAATAAATACTTGTAATGGTACTGGGTCTTTGTGGACACATATATATATATATATATATAGTAACTATATATATATATATATATATATACATATAATATATATACATACATGGAATTATAATACCAGTGATTTCATCCTCTGAAGCAGAACTTCCTGGAGATGCATTGTTGTCGAATTCCTTCATTCTGATTATTTAAAACAATAGCAGAAGTAGCAAGTCAGGTTTTCTCAGTAGAGGCGAGTGGAGATTTGTGGAGGTGAAAACACAGACGAGACATGAGGGGCGGAGGCCGATTTTCACAGACGACTTTTGCGTCGCTTGGCGTTGGAGGCGATGCAGTTGGTGGTGATGATAATGATAATGATGATATTGAATAAAAAAAATTATTCATAGTAGCTTGAGTCCTGAAATGGAGAAAAAGAGCTTTTGAGAATCTATTCGATTCCTGCTTTCAGTCTCCCTAAAAAAATGGAATGGAACAGATTCCTGAAAGCTCTCTGTACAGATTTATTTTTAAATATTATGTTCCCATACATGACTGGATTTGTTTCTCCAGTGGTGACATTGAAATCACATATATCATCATTATTTTATTGTGGTCAACAATGATGTCTTAACGAGGGGTTGTTTGAAGTTAATTGGTTCCTGCCTCTCCTTTGGTGGCTCTCGTTATGTCATTTTATGAGATTTTTTTTTTATTGCCGATGCAAATATAAGGCTTAAGATTTTTTTATTTATATTTTGATACCATTTTTTATGACAGTATTGCATTTTAATGCCTGTTATAACAACAGGTATTGAAATGAATCGGTGTTGTTATAACAGATATTTAAACAGGTATTACATTATAAAACCTGTTATAACCACAGGTATTAAAATGTAATACCTCTTGTTATAACAGTAGGTATTGCACTTTAATACGTATTGCTATAACTGGTATTAAGATGTAATACCTGTTAGAACAACATGAAATGCATTTTGATACGTGTTTTTATAACTGGTATTAAGATGTAATAGCTGTTATAACAACATGCATTGCATTTATTGCATTTTGATACGTGTTGTTATAACAGATACATTACAGATTGCATTACATTTTAATGCGTGTTGTTATAAAAGGTATTAAAATGTATTACCTGTTATAACAACAGGTATTGCATTGTGATACGTGCTATTATAGCAGCTAATAAATTTTAGTATCTTAAAACAATAGGTATTAAAATGTCCAACAAAAATCTTTTAACCTCTAACAGGGCGGTTATGATTTTACTCGTTTTCCTTATTCTTTCGTCGCGTTGTCAGCAAATTGCTGCTCCATTTTTTGGAAAACATTTTACCAAAAGTTTGGCAACAAGTGACAAAATCTTGGGAGGACTGGAAAGGAATAGATCTGAAGAGAAAATAAATAAGTGTTTTGCATGCATTTTCAAAAGATTCATCTGTCGTCACGGTTATTGAAGCTGTTTGGAATGTCGTTCGTATGTTTTTTTTTTTTCTTCTTCTTCAATTGCATTGACTCTGAGGCAGTAAGTATAATTTTTACTCTGTTTTCGCTTAGATCGAAGAGAGATTACCTCCCTCGAGGTGGCTTGGCAAAATAATTCAGGCCGCCTCTCCTCATATTTTCCCTGTAAAATCTGCAATCCTCTGGTTATGAGGGTCTAAATATGGTGCTTTTTTTTTTCTCATGCCAAACTTGGAGGATTCAAGTAAAGAAAATGAACACAGGCGCGAAAGGCAACTGAGACACTTTTAAAGGAATGAGATATCTTTATTATCATGGAATGTGAGACGATTTCGAGGCTCTTCTAAAGGAATATCGATCAGATAGATATTCAGGCACTGGAACAAAATATTATTTCTGGGACATGGAACCCTTTGGTATAGACACGAGAAGGAGCCAGGCCAATCGTGCATCCGTAAGCCCAGCCTCTCTCTCTCTCTCTCTCTCTCTCTCTCTCTCTCTCTCTCTCTCTCTCTCTCTCTCTCTCTCAGTCCTGTGGATAAGCGTGCTTAATGAAGAAAGCATTCAAGTTCATCTATATATTTGTCCAATAGGCCAAGAAATATACAGAAAAACGAAAGATAAAACCAAAAAGAAAATGATTACGTAACTTAGTTGACGATAAGCTCTTTCGTTACGTTCTAATTACCTAATAACATTACGCAATAACATCCGAGGGACATAATGTACTCAGACCACAACATGCGTAATGTCCAGATAAATAACGGATAATTCATGGCGCTGATGTCAAAAGCAATTCGCCGATGTTGAAGGTTGTCGATATTTGGCCATTCTTCCCAGTGGTTATTATCGTAGCAGGTTTCGTAGTTCAGATGTGACCACGCCCGTTTCGTTGTTAATACTGGGTCAGTTGAAATTTCGGGGGGTTAGGGTGGAGCGTTAGGTAGTTCCTCTTCTGCCATTGTGTAATAGTAATGATAAATAGTATTAAAATGCAAGAAGAATTATATTAGGGTAGTAGTGTGCTGCACTTTCGCTTGAACTTCTGATCATCCAGTTGCATGACATCCTGAGGAATTAATTAAAAGTTATTGTTTTGTGATACTTTTTCTGCATGGTCAGAGGTTCAAAGGAATTCTAGCAGTAATCACTAACACATTATTATTATGCAGAATATGGGCCCCTATTCATATGGAACAAACCTCCAGGGTCCACTGTCTTGAAATTCAAGCTTTCCAAAGAATATGGTGTTCATTTGAAAGAGGATACAGAAGATAACAGGAAATACAGGGAGAAGAGATCAGTGATTAGTAAATGAAGAAAATTTAAATTGATAAAAGTAATTGATGAATCTATAAAAAATATAAATGAAATATTAGAGTACAAAGGGAATTATTTTATTATTTTTCTTTCGTGGGGTCGAGTTGCTTGTGACGTCTTCGGTTGTCTTAGTTTCATCTCTTGGCTGATTGTGACTTACTTCGCTATCTCACATTTAGCCTCAACTCTGTCTCTCTCTCTCTGTCTCTCTCTCTCTGTCTCTCTCTCTGTCTCTCTCTCTCTCTCATTAATATCACTGACCTTTCATATTGCGACACTATTCAAGCTGCAATGTCTGTCTTTCCAAAAGGAAATGATTCGCAGATTCTTCATAGCACTTTGACGCGGAAGAATAAGTTAATCACTCTACGGATTTTTCAAAACTTCTTTGGCTTGACAGCAGATCACGTTCAATTTCGTTTGAGCTCTTCAGTGGCGTGGTCGATATGGTGTTCGCCTGCCACCTCGGTGACCGCGAGTTCGATTCTTGGGCATTGCATTGAGGAGTTAGAGATGTGTATTTCTGGTGTTAGAAGTTCACTCTCGACGTGGTTCGAAAGTCACGTAAAGCCGTTGGTCCCGTTGCTGAATAACCACTGGTTCGTTGCAACGTAAAAACAAAGAATTTCGTTAGCTACAATCGTGAATCGGTTACAGATTCTATCCAGATTAAAAAGTAAAAAAAAAAAAAAATAAATAAAGTGTAAAACATGCTTTTATTAAAATGCTAGTCACTAAAAAGTAAGAAATATTTATTTGAGACACCAGGATTTTCTGTCAATGAATCAGGTCTACAAAAATACAAGCGTGGGCGTCAAACATGAAAGGAAATGATACAAGAAATGAAAAAATATATTTCCTTTTTTGTAGGATTTCCTTCCACGTTTAGGCACCCACAGTTTTATTTTTATAGACATGATTAATTGTAAAAAAAAAAAAAAAAAAAAAAAACTGGTGTGGCTCAAAAATTTATTTTTTACTTTTAGTGCAATTTAATAAAATTAAAAATATCATTTTTAATTTCCAATTTTTAATACAAAAAATATACAGGAAATAAGAGAGTAATTATACCACGAGTTTTTTAATTAATTAATTTATTTTATTTTTTAATAAAAATCTATAGAACTATAGGAATTAAAACAAACTAATCTTGCCATTTATTGGTGGAGAGCTCCTACACAATTCTTACAATATTAATTCCTATTGCATTTAAAGGAGAGTAGCCCATGAATAAAATGAGTTGCCTTGCCCTGAAGGACGTTCGTCCCTACAAACGCACCTCCTTCAGGACAAGGGTGTCTACGAAGTCTGTGCAGTCCTCGAAATCCACTCGAAGATCTGGAACCATCTTTCTTACAAACTGGGGCCATTTGCTTAAGATGTCTAATAGCATCAAAATCCGTTACGTAGGAAAATCCGGATGTTTTGACACCACAGTTTGTGCTCCCTGTGTCCAGGAAGCAGTAGTACATCTTTTTATTCAGTGCAGCGTGAGCAGTGTAAAACCATTGTATATAGCGTTGCCGTTTTTTCTTCACCAAATTGGCTTTTAGCAGTGTTACCACATCCAGTTCTGATTTTCAAAGAAAACGTAGTGTATGGTAGACTACTATAAATTGTTTTCGTTTTCAAAGAAAACGTTGTTTACGGTAAACTAATTTGCTATTTCTAGATCCTACAGTTCTATTTCTTTTTAAGCTAATACCAAAAAATGGAGTTTATAAAATAATTTCATTCTTTCATAATATATTTAGAAGGCAAAGTGAAGAATTTTATTCCTCAGCGGCGTAGCTGTGGTCGGAATATCCACGGAGGTTGCCAGATGTCACTAGAAAGCCATCGAAAATAAACGAGTTGTTGTTATTCACTAGAAAGTTTAACCCAAGGATTCCACATCTTTCCTTTCATTTTAAGATTCCCATTGATTGAAAGAATGAAGAGCAAAGCCAGACGCATGTCTGGGTCACCTCCAGACCGCCACAAGTCTTTCCTAATCTGCCTTCCAAAGCCTCAAACAGGAGGACATCTCTCCTGTTGATTTTTGGGACTAGGCCTATAGTTTCTCTATAGCTTTGTAGTAGATAACTAGAGCTACAACCTGTGTCCAACAGAAAATTGAAGGATGGTGTTGGTTCCCCCGCGACTTTTCTCCTGTGACTTTTTCCTGGCAAAAATTGTGACTTTTTTCTGTGACTTTTTTTTACCTGTAATTACAGGTAAAAAAAGCAGTAGAAGCAAAGTCTTCTTCTTTCCCACCGTTATCCATACATTTCTAGATGAAGGGGTCGGTTGCCTGATGCGCCTTCTCCTCCACTGCCTTCTACCAAAGGCATCATCCTCCACCAAACCTCTTCTCTCCATTCCTTCACTTTATCTCGCCACCTAATTCTCTGTCTCCCTCTTGATCTTCTTCCTCTAACAGGTTCCTCCCAAGCCCTCTTCACTCCCTCCTCGTCATCCATCCTCAACACATGCCCATACCATCTCAGTCGTAACTCTGTTATTATTTCTGTAATCTTAACTAAGCCTGCCCTTCTTCTTATTTCATCATTTTCCAATCTCTCAAGCAGCAATATTCCCATAATCCACCTCAGCATTCTCATCTCTGTTCTCTCAAGCTTTACGTCCTCTTTTCTTCTTAGCAGTAAAAGCAAAGTATAGAGCAGTAAAGAGAGGACACTCTTCCTCCCAGTTTTAACTTTGGGCGACGGTGGCGCCTCTACCGGCGCGGCGGGCGCGTAATTCGCTTAGATGTCAACAACGTGACAGGAACACAATTCTGTGCTGCAGTTCATTGCCCATCGCAGTTACTATCTGGACAGTCCAAGAATTATTGATTTTCACACAATTAACATGCGGTTTGTAGGCCTAACAAGAGTTGTGACATCTCCATTGGCCTATTTTTATGTGTGTGTTATTCATCATAGTCGATTGACTTTTTTTTCTATACGTCCCTAGTCTTTATCATTAGACCAAACAAATGCCTTCTGTTGATTCGCTTGTGTTTTATTTTTAGTGACAAATCTCTTGTCCTTTAGAACTTTGTAAGTCATTTCAGAATTATATGTCGACATATTGAACATTTTCAAATCATTTTATCAGTTCCATTCCGATAACGGGACTGTCTTCTTCTTCTTCTTTCGACCTTATTAGTCTTACTGTATAGCAGGATAAGCCGCTTGAGTCAACTTCCTCCAATAACAAGACTGTAAGGTTATATTATTAATTTTCATTACTTATCATAAGGTATCTCATTGCCCTTAATTGTTTGGAAAGTCCTTTCACTTTATTGATAAATTTTTAAGGCTTCTTTGTTTTGGTTCTGTGTTTTTTTATTGTGCTTTACGTATTTTCTTTTATATTGGCTTACCTGGTAGGAGGCTAGTGCCGTCAGTGCACCTAACATGTTGCACTGTAGGCTTTACTTAAGGTTCTTGGCAGTGTCCCTTCGGCCCTTAGCTGCAACCCCTTTCATTCCTTTTATTGTATCTCTGTTCATTTGATCATGTTGCAACTGCAAGGCTTTCCTCCTGTTACGCCTTTCATATCTTTGTACTGTCTGGAAGATATGTTGTTGATTGTATGGGGCTGCTTATGCAATTGCTTGATGGAGCACATGTATCAGCCGCACACTACCGATGTGCCCACCAGGTGCCAGCCTTTTGGGGCAACATTGACTGTTGTCTTGTAAGTTGCATTCTGCAGTATTCACCGTGCAGCTGTCATGGCACCAGTTAATAAACCATCTTACAGATGAAATCCCCGTATAGCATCACCATCCTACATGGCGCAGTGATCTGGACTGACCTACGACACAATGAGCAGATTTGCAAGGCCATCACCTGGGTTTACTCTGAGAACAGCAAGGGCAGTCCAACCCAGGCGAGGTATTCTCAAAGTACTTGGAACCTGTCCAACGTGAACAGCGCCCAGACAACACATGGCAAACCTATTTCCCCAAGAAATGCAAGTTTGTCATGACAACTGGCACCTTCAGAGAATGGAAAAGATCTATGGAGGATTGGCTGAAGTTCAGCAGGATACCTCTGGGCGAGGCAGTGTCTGAACATCAGATGAAACTGTGAAGAAAAATTAAGAAGTGCCATTGATGCCCAGTTTTCCAGTGACCGATGTGCATCTTGCAAAGTAAGCGATACATTCGAGGCTATTTTGAATATTTCTACGAAGACTGTGAAGCAAGAAGCAGATGAATCAGTGAAGGAATACATTCGTCTGTGTCAGCAAGATGAAAATAGACTGTGGGTTCGTTTGTCGTACTTGTGTATAAGAGTTAATTGCGTAAATATTACTGCATAAATTAGTGAGTACGCCAGGTTGAAACAAGACATTCTACAGAACTTTAAAAAATATGATACTATTCGCAAGCTATGGGGAAGTGTCAATCATTCAAGGAGACAGAGCATGTGTGGTAGGCTCGCCCTTATCGCCCTAGGCGAGGGGAGCAAAATGAGCCTATGCGATGCCACTGCTCGATGGCGTGGCAACAGTGAAAACTGCATACAAGAAACAAAAAGATGAAGCATTCAGAAGTGTAAGACCCAAGCAAAGTTGTTCATTTTGTGGTCTCATGCACATTAAAGGCAGAATTGCCCACCAGGTAATGTTTAATGTCATAATTGTGAAAATCGGTCGTTTTGTTAGCTGCTGCAAAAGTTATGTCAACAGGGAAAATGTTAAATCAAATTGTGCGTACGGCAAAATGGTGCTACATACTACGATAGGGCATGTCAGGATACATGACGGTGGTACTATTAAACTTTCAAGACGAGTGCAACCTAACCTACCTGAGGTGGTAGAAGGGCAGGAACGGATGCTTTATGTTGGAGCTGCATCATGTACGCAGCCAGTATTACAAGTTTATGTGTTGTGTAGTGATGGGAATAAAACTGGTACATTGGAGGCTGTTGCAGACACAAGGGCAGAATTATAATTGCTGGATCATGACAGGCTAAAGGCCTGGGTATTGATGTAAACAAGTTATGTAAGTTATGTGCATGATTGCAGTGGCCGCAAGGGGATTGATGAAGGTGCTTGGGACTTGTCAGGCCACTATCCAGTGTGGGAGCAAATCAACAGATGGAACTATATATTTTGTTGAGGGCATACAAAAATTATTCTTATCATTGATTGCGTGTAAGGCATTAGGGCTGATTGATCGTAACTATCCTAATCATCTAGTTCATAATGTTCACGGGTGTTCCAAATGAGTAGTGGAGAGTAAGCCACTTCAGAAAATACTATATCCCCCACTGAAGATAATCCATCATTACTTTAGCAGTGGTTGTTAAAACGCTTTTCTGGCACTAACTTTAATACAAATAGAAAGCCTTTCCAAATAATGAATGTTAAACATCATCATATTCATTTGTTGCCCAATGCTATACCGCATGATTGTCACACACCCATCCCTAGCCCCAAGCATTGGGAAGACGGGGCTAAAAGACAAATTGATGATGATGTTTTAGCAGGTATTTTGTAACCGGTACATAACACAGAGGTGACAGATTGGTGTTCCCAGTTGGTAAGAAGTAAGGTGCCCCCAGGAGGACAGACGACTTCCAGAAATTAAATGCATCTTGTAAGAGGGAAGCACATCATGATTTAGCCCCATTTGATATGGTATCGAGTGTACTACCTGTTCACACATTTAAGACGACAGTGGATGCCCACTGATGGCTTCAGGTTGTGTTGGATGAAGAGAGCTGAAACCTCACAACTTTATTGGTAACTCTGTAACACCTTGTGGGAGTTACCAATACTGTCGCACCCCCATGCGGCACTGCGCTGCCCCTGATGCGTACACTAAACAGTTTGATGATGTTGTTGCAGATATACCAAGGAAATCTAAATGTGTATATGACATACTATTGCACAATTCTAATGTTGAAGAGGCTTTTTGGCACAGTTATGAATTACTTTTGGCTTGCGAATGGAATGAGGTAACATTAAATCCTAATAAGTTCCAATTTCGTCAAAGAGATGTTAATCTTGTTGGTTATAATCTTGGTTTGGATAGGTATGTGCCATCAGAGGATAAACTTGCTGCTGTAAAGAAATCTCCTATGCCTGAGTACCCTAGTATATCGGATATGCATTCGTGGTTTGGACTGGAAAATCAGTTGGCACCAGTTGCAAACGGTGTTTGTGGTATGTTTCACTGGAGTGTTGGTGCACCCATAGAATGTCTGGTTCCAATGAGAAAATCTGACTTATGAAAACACAGCCTATCTCAGATGATAGCTATGCAAAACTCCAACTTTTCTACATGTTGGAAGTGGGGGTATGTGCCCATGGCTGTTCTACATCGTTATGGATAGATCAATGCGAGAAGTCAGAGCAAAGAAAATGGGTCGTGAATGAATACAACAAAGTCGACTTAACTCTGAAATCTGTACTGGTGGTTCTCACCAATGCGTAGCGCATTTCCACAGCGAGAAACTTGCCATATGGGCACTCGAAACCTAGAATCAGCTACCGAAATCAGGTGCTCGGGTACTATACATAGTACACCATTTACATGTCTGGCTTGTCTGGACACAATTGAATACTCTCAGCTATATTTCTGTGCTTCTTCGTAACGAACACCATGTTCTTTAGAAGCTTGAATTTCAAGTCACTGGCCCCTGCTCCATATGAACAGGGTTCATCCTCTGAATAATGATAATAATAATAATAGTAATAATAATAATAATAATTCGGTTTAAAAAAAAATCAAGTAGCAAGTCGAAAATCTTAGTGATTGTGTATTCTTTTTGAGTTATTTAAGTACGTACGTATAGTTGTTTATGTGGAGAATCAACCGATAGTTTGTCTCAGAAATCATGGGTTGTACTGGAAGTCTCATAAAAAATGTGAAATATTTGATAAAACCAGTAAATGTCTTGTAGCTTAATCATCGTGGCCTTATACCAGCGTTGACTCTTGTCTTTCAGCTCTAAAATTTAAGACAGTTCAGTCGTGATTCTCTGCTTATGAATTTTGGTTTAAACTGAATGTTTATCAAAGTTTTCATTGTAACGTAATGTTACTTGGCACTCAAAGATGTTATCTCAGATGGGTTTTGAACAGACATATACTACCGTGGCTAGTTGCTTAATATGCTTCTTGCATACTGATGTAGATACTTTTGAAATACAATGGTTTATTTTAAACAGTGATGGATTTATAAGTTGGAACTATTCCCTCATTCCCAGTACCTGCAATGCTTTCATTTTTAGGACCCAGACAGGGAGAACTGGATAAAGTGACAAACAAACTTTTTTTACGTGAGTTTTGTTAATATTTAATGGCATTAATACTGTCAACAGGCACTTAATACACAGTTGGCACTAACGTAACATCACAGATGAGTCGTCTGTTATTCCTCCTTGACCTTAACAAGAGTTTCTTTTGGGCGCTTGCAAGCGCTTTATGCCCCTTCCATCTTGACGTGTTTGGATTGGTGCTTGCACCGAAAGTTCGTCGTCTGATAAAATCGTTTGGGTTAGCAAGTTTATTGTTGCCTAAATTCACCACATACATCAGTAGCATGGCTACGCCACGACTGTCATTGAACCACTCAATAGCTGATGTATTCTTCAGGAAAAGCACCTTTTATAATATTTTTTGGAAGATCCAGTCTTCTCGTATTTGCTGTTACCGGAACATCACAACGCATATGCTTTTCGTTCATTTTCTTGTACACCTTTTATCCTATGCACTAATTCAGCTTAAACATCTAAGTCATTTGCTGTTGTTTTGAACTGTTTGTATATTTCATTGGGTCACATTTATTGCTTTTTTGTTCATTGTAAATATATCAAGGTAATTGTTCACGGGTCACTGACAGCACATTCACTTTCAATGGAGTATATTTAGTAATAAAAATAATGGTTTCACCACAAGTATTTTCACTTTGAGTTAAATCTATATGAATGATAATATTCATAGACCATAGTTCTCTGATAATGTGGATGAGAGCGTTCACAATTCACCGAAAACGCCTCCACTTAATTATATAATGTAAAAGAGTTTTTATGTCTCGTATGATTAGATATGACTATCAAGGCCTGTTGAAGTCTCCAAGCCATTCACACCAGAAGTGTCAAACCGCTAGACTATTAAATATACTTTCAGTAAAAAAAGAAAAAAAGAATTGATGAATGCTTAATTTAATATGGAAATAATTAAAGTTATTTTAAATAAAAACCACTCATGGCGTGACTTGAGCCGTCTTCCAGTGGCCACGAGAAAGTTCAGCCATTCGAATACTTCTAGAGTTAAGGACTGTGTAATTCGTGTAGTAAAGATTCTATGTACAAGATCACAGATAGCATCACGTTAACCGATCACGAATGCCAGTAACGCGAAGTCGTCAATAGTTCCACGGCCACACAAGAACAGACGTTTCTTGTGACGAAACGTCGACTTTCGCGGCCGGATGAGCTTGTAGCTATTATTAAAACATGGCACTTATTTTAGTTGTCTGTAAAAGAAAAATATTTAAATGGCTTTGTCTGTCCGTCAACACTTTTTCTTTCCGCCCTCATATCTAAAAAAAAACTACTGAGGCTAGAGGGCTGCAAATTGGTATGTTGATCACCCACCCTCCAATCATCAAACATACCAAATTGCATCCCTCTAGCATCAGTAGTTTTTATTTTATTCAAGGTTAAAGTTAGCCATAACCGTGCGTCTAGCAACGATATAGAACAGGCCACCACTGGGTCGTGTTTAGTCTCATGGGCCGCGGCTCATACTGCATTATACTCTTTACAGACAACTCGATTGCACCGAAGAAACTTCTGCGCATTTTTTTAAACTTATTTTTCTAGGCTTTGGGAAAAGCTGAGGTCCATCCATCCATCCTCGAGAGGAGCTCTAACAGCCAGATTCGTCCTCTTCCTCCTCCCCTCTGGCGTCCTTCGGAGGACTCGCGCTCGCCGGAGGCGGCGGCGGCGGCGGCGGCGGCGACGGGGTCGCCTCCCCGCTGTTCTTGAGGAGGAGGTCGAGGACCTTCTCCAACTTGTCCTCCAGCGTCGTGATCCGCTTGTTGAGGGTCCCGTAGGACTCGACGATGTCCTCCATCTTCTCGCTGACGATGTCGGACATGTTGGCCTCCAGGTCCTTGATGTTGACCTTGACCTCTTCGTTGTCGTTGCGGTGGTAGTCGCCCCTGCGGATGCGGCTGCCCCTTTTGATCTTCATGCTGCTCTTGGTGGTGCTGGTCGTGTCCACCTCCCGCGTCCGGAGGCACTCCATCACGTTGGCCAGCAAGTGGGAGGGAAGGTTGTAGTCTTTACACTTCTTGTTTCGCGCTATGAAGAGCCTGGTCGCCTGGAAGGAGGAGGTCCGTTAGTTTGTAGCTTTAGAAAAAAAAAAAATAAATAAAATTCTTGAGGTCTTAGAACCGTCTGTAACCTTCCGTGTTGGATAAACTTATCAGGTAATGTTCTTTAAGGTTGACAATAGTTTACTGATGGTGGTACTATAGTAGATTCACATCAACCGTGCATTTGATGTCTAGGCCAGTCCCTTACGACGCTCCTGATTGGCTGTTGATAAGTCAATCGCACGGCTGAAAGCTCTCTCAGTCTCGAGAGAGACTGAGTTTCCAGCCCTGTGATTGGCTTATCAACAGCCAATCAGGATCGTCGTAAGGGACTGGCCTAGACATCAAATGCACGGTTGATGTGAATCTACTATAGTAAAAAATTTTATAAAACAGACTTTACTACTACTACAACAACTACCATCATTATATTATTGTGGGCCTTTAGTGTTCTTTAACGTCCACAATAATATACTGATGGTAGTAGTAGTAACATTTTATAGAACTATAGTTTTATAAGATTTTACTACTACTACCATCAGTATATTATTGTGGACCTTAAAGAACATTACTTGTGCCCTCGTAATTGAAATTTCTACCTATTTATCAGTTAATCTCAGATATGTTTATAAAACAGAATACTGTTATAATGTAGGTATATGAAAGATACCGGTTATGTAGATGTAATTTGTATTCATTCTTAGACAGTGAATGATCTAAAATCAATGGAAAAGGAGTAAGCAGTCAGTTTAAAAGTTGCCTTCAGACAGATGAGTGAACATACTAAAATGTCTGAACTTGTATAAAAGTAGATTGGTGAGGCAAAACTATTAATTACCCCAATTTAGTTTTGATTGATTTGGAAATAGAAGTATTTCTCACGTTCATTGGATAATTTGGAAAAAGAAATATTTCTCACCTTTTTTGGATGATTTGGAAACAGAAATCTCACCTTTTTGAGATGATTTGGAAACAAAAATATCTCCAACTTTCTTTGTTTGATATGGAAACAGAAGTATTTCTAACCTTCCTTGGATGATTTGGAAGCAGAAACATTTCCAACTTTCTTTGATTGATTTGGAAACAGAAATATTTCTCACATTCATTGGATGATTTGGAAACAGAAATATCTCCAACTTTCTTTGATTAATTTCGAAACAGAAATATTTCTCACCTTTGATTTGGAAACAGAAATATTTCCAACTTTCTTTGAATGATTTAGAAACAGAAATATCTCCAAATTTCTTTGATTGATTTGGAAACAGAAATATTTCTCACCTTCTTTGATTGATAGGGAAACAGAAATATTTCTCACCTTCTCTGATTGATTTGGAAACAGAAATATTTCTCACCTTCTTTGATTGATAGGGAAACAGAAATATTTCTCACCTTCTTTGATTGATAAGGAAACAGAAATATTCTCACCTTCTCTGATTGATATGGAAACAGAAATATTTCTCACCTTCTCTGATTGATATGGAAACAGAAATATTTCTCACCTTCTTTGATTGATATGGAAACAGAAATATTTCTCACCTTTTTTGGATGATTTGGAAACAGAAACACGCGGTTTTCATCACAGGCGTGTTTGCAGAGGTAAGCAACCTTCATGAGAAGGTCATTCAATCTGGAAGACATGTTTATTGATTAATACACCGAAAAATCATTACTTAGCCACAGATTGAATCCCCTAGTCCTTCATATTTATACTATTCCTAATATAGGAACCCATTAGAATTATATGAATTATCAACTAAGATCTTAACTATTGATTATGATATAGAAAGCTAAAGAATCTGGATATCAGCAAGAAAGATCATTACTTAGCCACAGATTGAATCCCCTCCTCCTTCATAATTATACTATTCCAAATATAGGAACCCATTAGAATTATATGAACTATCAATTAAGATCTTAACCATTAATTATAATATAGAAAGCTATGAATTTGGCTATCAGAAATAGTTCTAAGTTACTGACTTTGATTATTATTATTATCATCATTAGGAAGCAGACGCTCTCTCAAACATATTTTATTAAAAGTAATGGCTACTTCAGCAGTGCTACCCCTGTAAAGATTCTTCTGTATTTTTCAAATAGCGGCTTTTTCAGTACTACTTAAACAGGCTAGAAGAGCGCCCATGGAGGTCATTTTCAAATGCTGGGTCAAGATCAGCGTTTGTATTTTTATATTTCAATTTTACAGATAAACTATGATACCATAGTCATCAAAGTCATTAACGGTCTCTCTCTCTCTCTCTCTCTCTCTCTCTCTCTCTCTCTCTCTCTCTCTCTCTCTCTCTCTCTCTGTCTTGTAGCGAGCTTAGAGAGCGAGAGAGAGAGAGAAAGCGTTAATGAATTTGATGACAATGGTATCATAATTTATCTGTAAAATTGAAATATAGAAATAAATACACCGATCTTGACCCTGCATTTGAAAATGACCTCCATATTTTTTTATTATTATTATTATTATTATTATTATTTAGCAGTTGAGCCCTATTCATACAGAACAAGCCAACAGGCGACATTGACTTGAAATTCAAGCCTCCAAATAATATTCATTAAAAAGGAGTAACAGATCAATGGGAAATACAGAAAGAAGAGATAATCACTTATTATAAAAGAAAAAAAATATAATGAACAAATGAATAAGCAATGAATAAACAAATAGAAAAACTTAAATTGATGAATTAAATAAATTGATTGAATTCATTTATTTACATTTTTTCTATTTGTTTATTCATTTGTTCATTATATATATTTTTTCTTTTTAAATAAGGAATCTCTTCTTTCTGTATTAAGTATATGTTAGTTTTGCCAGACCACTGAGCTGATTAACAGCTCTCCTAGGGCTGGCCCGAAGGATTAGATATTTTTACGTGGCTAGGAACCAATTGGTCACATAGCAACGGGACCTACAGCTTATTGTGGGATCCGAAACACACTATACCGAGAAATGAATTTCTATCACCAGAAATAAATTCCTCTGATTCCGCGTTGGCCAAGCCGGGATTCAAACTTCGGACCACCGGATTGGCAACCGAGCGCGAAAACCACTGGTCCAGCGAGGAACTTCTCTCTGTATTTCCCATTTCCCATTACCTTCTGCTACTCATTTTTAACGAACATGATCTTTTTTGGAGACTTGAATTTCAAGCCTCTTGGGAGCTCTTCGGAGCCCTGACATTAGAATGTCAATCGTACTTGGGGATCTTAACGTAGGACGCTATGTAGGCGGCCGTCGCGCAGTTCCTCTCCATCTGGAACACCAGCTCCGTCTGTTTGATCAGCCTCTCGAGGTGGGCAGAATTCCTCAGTCCCTGTCGAGATTGAAAGAAGTTGTAAGAAGTCTTAATACAGGGGAAAATCACTTATTGTATTCTGTAAAGAGCTGGTACATATCAAGGCAAGGATTGTGGATTGGTACTCGTGAGATTCTAGGATGGATTAGTTGGGGCTAAATGCCGGAGGGTGGTTTAGGTAGGGAAAGGCACTATAGATTGGTTTAGTCAGGAAATGGCATCATAGGATGGTTCAGATAGGAAATGGCACCATAGGTGATGGTTTAGGCAGGAAATGGCATCATAGGATGGTTTAAATAGGAAATGGCACCATAGGATGTTTTAGGCAGGAAATGGCACGGGGTGAATTAGATAGGAAACAGCACCATAGGATGGTTTAGATAGGAAATGGCACCATAGGATGGTTTAGATAGGAAATGGCATCATAGGATGGTTTAGATAGGAAATGGCACCATAGATTGGTTTAGTCAGGAAATGGCTTCTTAGGATGATTAGATAGGAAACAGCACCATAGGATGGTTCAGATAGGAAATGGTATCATAGGATGATTCAGATAGGAAATGGCATCATAGGATGGTTTAGATAGGAAACGACACCATAGATTTGTTTAGTCAGGAAATGGCTTCATAGGATGGTTCAAATAGGAAATGGCACCACAGGATGGTTCAGATAGGAAATGGCACCATAGGATGGTTTAGATACGAAGTAGCATCATTGGATGGCACCAAAGGATTATTTCGGCAGTTCTCAGCACCGTAGGATGGAATAGATAGGACATAGCACCTTAGGATGGATTAAGTGAGGCATGGAAAGACACCCTAACCTAGGAATGGTTATGTTTAAGACATGGCATGGCACCTTGGGATAGATTACTTATGACATGGCGCTGAATGGATTGGGTGAGGTTGCACTAGGGTATTGAATCCTGTGATACATGAAGGAATATGGAAGGGGACGTGAAGAACTTGGGGGTTACTCGACCAATACTTCTTTCTTAATTTATAAATCTCATAACATAATTTTAGAACTTACTCTTCATTTCGAAATGTCATAATATTAGACCTTTTTTTTTATTTCCTATGTGAGTGTCTTTTCTTCTTCTTTCATCTCCTGATATCCTAAGAAAATATGAGAATTTCTAAAGTACTTTTTAGACATTTTGTTTGCAAGACCTTTGTCTCGCCCTTTAACCAGGAATATAGTGACACACCTTTTTTTTTGGGGGGAGGGGTTCTTATTGTAAATTTGATATAACTCCCTCAAAGTGTGGCATGAAGTTTGCCACCTTCTTTCTAATAAACATTTTTTTTAAGTTTTTTATGTAAAATTAATTACAGTCTTGGAATCTGCCCCAAGTTTTTTCAGTACTCCTTTTTTTTTATATGATGAGTACACGTCACTAGGACTACTCTCTCTCTCTCTCTCTCTCTCTCTCTCTCTCTCTCTCTCTCTCTCACACACACACACACACACAAACTTGATTCAAGAAGATTTTACTAGTTGCAGATAATTTTCATGAAAACAATAAAATTCCTTACCTTCTATGTTTAAGTTTCCTATTTGATAAGCATAAAGAAAAAATTTTTTTTATTACTATTCTATTTTATACAGCAATTTTGGCTTCCTGTCATATTTTAGTTGATTTATCTTGACTAGTTTTATTTTCTATTATCAGTTGAAGTGAAACTTTTCAAATATTGTTGAACAAAGTAATTTATACATAATTCATACTGGTGTATATTATGATAAAAAAGCAGATGAGTTTCTTACTTGCACATCATTAACTGCTAAAGCAACGAGTAGATTCGACAGAATGATGGACACCAGGATGACAAAGAAGAGGTAGATGAGGTGACCCGTGAATTCGAGGTGGGACAGGCCATTCACAAACTCAGTCCCGAAGTCCAGCTCGCCTATCATCATCGTGAGCGTTTTGACGAACGTGAGCAGCGGGTTCTTGAATACATTTGACCCGCCTTCACCCCCTTCAGATTTGGCACAGTTCAGGGTGATGTAGAAGGCCGAGGAGAAGGCGAGTAGCAAGCAGAAGTAAATGGCGAAGATCTTGAGGAAGACCGTCGCCACCCTTTGGAACATGACCACGTAGATGCCGCAGTTGGGGAAGCGCCCGATGAGCAGCATGCACTCCGTCCACATGAGCAGCAGAAGCCACGTCGCCAAGTGGTGCTGCCATTCCTCTGGGCTGCAGCTCGGTACAACCAGCAAGACTAGGAAGGCGATGATGACGTGAAGGACGCCTGAGATGGACCGGATCCAGGCTAACTTGTTTTGCATGATGGACAGCAGTTGCTGTAGTAGGATGAGTCCAGTCTGGAACACAACCAGACCCTTAAGAGCGTTGTTACTTTTAATATCTAGAGGACTAATGCTTGCGCTACAATTAACGTGGTTAGCCGTCGAACATGCGCAGGCTGATGCGTTGGTGCTATTGCAGCTAGTGTCCCACACAAACTTATTGAAACTCAGTACAGTTGTCAGCACTGCATATAGTAAATAGAATATAACTTCAATAAGAAAGAGTTTCCGCACTTTCATCCACTTGATGAATAAAAATGTCTCTAGAAGTGGATGACTTAATAGCTTAGCATGGCCCATGTCAACGAATGTTTGCAAGTTTTGCACTTGATTCTTTTTATATGACCCAGTTAATGGAAGAAAATTCATTGAGGCTTCTAAAGTTTTGGTGTTTATTTTTGAAGAATTGGTGACAATACAATGGTCGAAGACTGCATCCATTGTGCCAGGGAGTTGCAACAATGTGTAGGACAGCACAGATTCACCATTGTTGTCTTTGCTCCCTAACTCTGCCCCAGCATTGAGTAGTGCTACCATCGAAACCACAGACCTGGCTTTTGCCGCTTTATGCAGTGGGGTCTCGCCATTGGCGTCTTTGGCATGAACCAAAGCACCGGCTTTAATAAGAATATTAACGGCGTTTAGGCATCCAGAGGCCGAGGCATCGTGGAGCGGAGTGTGACCTCTCATGTCTGTGTGGTCTAAGATGCCGGGTCTGCCATTCTCCAAGAGTAGCTTGATACAGGTGGTAGACCTCGAAGCAGCAGCGTAGTGCAGTGGAGTCTGACCAAATTGGTTCTTAGCGTAGACTGATGCCCCCATGCTAAGTAAGAAGCTGACCCCTGATGTCCATCGTATCTGTGCTGCCCGATGTAGGGCCGTCTCGTGGAATGAGCCTCCATGGCCGTTCACGTGCACCCCAGATTCCAAGAGGGCTTCCAGAGCCTCCAGGTTTTCACTGTCCACCACCTTCAATAGTCTTGCCGCGTCAGGGTCCCAAGCGCACAGAGGGTCGGTTGTGGAAGCACCATTGAGTTCAGCTGAAAAGGGACAGAAGATGCCATTACAACTCACTCTTTTTTAATTGCTCCAATAACCTGTAAAGAAACGGATCTGTATCGTGAACCAGTTATAAAAATAGAATATTAAACTAGTGTATTTTCAAACATCTTAATTTCCTACAGAATATGTAATGTGCAGTTGTCTCCCTTTGTGGTAAAGGTTATCAGAATCAACCTACCTTGCCGTAAAAGTTATTGGAATCAACCTAACTTGCCGTAAAAGTTATTGGAATCAACCTACCTTGCCATAAAGTTATCAGAATCAACCTACCTTGCCCTTTATTCAGCATTGTGTACGGAGAGAAATTCTTTTTCGACTCCAGATGTCAGTTCTGTCCAAGACAGGTGTCTCTCGGGAAGCTTTAGAAGGCAGTGAGGCGAAACATCAACTTCCTGTCATCGAGAGGAGTTGAAAATGCAAGTAAAGCAAGCACCGTTTGTTCATGAGTCAGGATGCTGGTTTCATGATCTGCAAGTATGTAAGTTGGGATTAGTTATGGCTTGAACCTCAAAACAACAGCGGTTGGTTGTTTTGGAAGGATATGTTTGATTCATTCCTGTTATGTAACAAAGTACAAGGAGTGTCTGCATCAATTATGGTTATATGGAAGGAAAGATTCTTAGTGAAGCTTATTCTAAAATAATCTTAAGATTGTCATGCATAATGAAGTATTGTATCCATCTTTTTATCACATGCCTATTTGTTAGTCCATTCCATTTTTTGAACATGAGCTATGGGGGTGTAATGGACCCATATAGTCATTAATCTAATTTTTGCACTTATATATATAATATATAAAGTTTGTATTTGTTTGTCTTAAATATCTATATACTTCCTCTAAATGGGTGGCTCCAGAGAGAAGCAAGATCATTCTCAGTGCCACATTCACAAGTGAACTGCCATATTGTCGATGAGCCTATTCATCAGAAAAGTTCCACGGAAGTAACTGCTTCGTACACCTAAACTGATGGCTCATCAGCAGGCAGTCGAGACTCATATGCCCACATTGTGCCATCCACTACTGTTTTATTGAACCCTTGAGCAGTTCAACCATTAAGGCCCTTCTACGTCTACGTCGTCGCCTTAGCCATGTTAAACCAAACAAAACATACACTTCCCCATTCTGTTCCAGCCGGTCACCTATTGCTAACCTTTTTACCACTTGTACTTATTTCGACGTTTCTAACCATTTTAGTTCTTTCTTATGATATATATAGTTCACAAGCTGTTCATTTTAAAGCTTCAATCTGTTTTATCTTTCGCTTGCATTTAGCATGCACACGTCACTTCCATTAAGAAGAATTGGCTCAACAATCCCTTCATACGTTCCTATGTTGCTGACTTTTTTATATCTCATCTATGTCTTCTTCCAATTTTTGATCATTTTGGCAGCCATCCACAACATTTGCATGCATCAGGGCCTGATAAAAATAGCTGTCAGTAACATAAAGTTTATTACGTCATCGTATTAGGTAATTACTGGAATGGGCTACTATATAAAACACGTTTATCCAATAGTCTTAGGGTAACGAACTCAGCGCTTAGATTTGGCATCATCCGGGCTGGGCCCACCCAGCCTCGTTCATCAACATGGAAGTATGCGGAATGATGATGATGATGATACGCTGGTCTGAGCCTTGAGACGGTGCTTATCGAGTAAATAAAGGATGTTGGCGGACAAAGACAAATGATAAGATTAGATTCGAGGCAGTTTAGCCTCCTAAAAGGAATCACCTTTCAAGGGAAATAGCTAGTTATTTCATCACGGTTTTCTCTCTCTCTCTTCGTGCTGGGAAGAAGTTGGAATGAGCAGCAGGGTTGCGCCTTGTGGTACCCACCGAACTTTTCCCCTGCGGGCACTCGGGTAAACCAGTCTCCCAGCCATAGGGCAACGCTTATAGCATCCCTCTGCTTCGTCCTTTCTTGACCGAGCGGAGGTGGACGTCGGCGGGTGTCTCCTTGTAGGATTTATATTGATATTTATTTTTATATTTTTTAATAAAAATGGCATCAGGTTGGTGGGTAATGAGACTGGAAAACGGGACTACGTATGGTGGATTGGTAGTAGCGATGAATGGCTGGTTTTCGAGAACGAAAGTGGTTTTAACTTTTTGTTTCCTTTCGCCTTCTCTCCTTTGTTGACTTACTGCCTGTCGGGTCCCTCTGTAGTAATAGCAGAAATAGAAGTCAAGGTCATGTCTTTGCCTTGGCAGCAGTAGCGTCTGTAGCGGTGAGTTCTTGTAGAATAGGATTTGTTTATTATTTTTTTTTTTTTTAAGAATGGTACTTCTTTTCAGTGAAGTTTGCTTTAAAGAGCGTTTTCTTCTCAAATTATTATTATTATTATTATTATTATTATTATTATTTATTATTATTATATTATTAAAAAGAATGGTACTTCTTTTCAGTGAAGTTTTGCTTTGAAAGAGCGTTTTCTTCTTAAAATTATTATTATTATTATTATTATTATTATTATTATTATTATTATTATTATTATTAAAAAGAATGCTGCCATTCTTTCCAAAAAATTTTGTTTGAAAGAGGTACTTCTTCTGAGATATTATTATTAATTATTATTATTTTATTATTATTATTATTATTAGGGAAAACTCTAAGACTTTGTAAAGTCTTAAAAATTATACACGGACTCTTAACACTTTGTATTATTGTGGACCCTTTAGAACATTATTATTATTATTATTATTATTATTATTATTATTATTATTATTATTATTATTATTATTATTATTATTATCATTGTTGTTTTTGTTGTTTAGAGAAAGTAGGAGGAATACTTTAGAACTTGTATTGGTCTCCTGAGAAAATACTGAATACACGACAACCTGTGTGACTGGGCCTAACTTTACGTACATTTGACATTCCTAGAAAAAAAATGAGGTTATCTTAAAAATTGGTGGAAGCAAATTATTGTCCTTGGAAAAGATGTTTATCCTTTATTTTTGAATAGTTTTCATTCATGGAACATTTTCATATGAATCTATTTTAAAACCTCGCGAAAGAATATAAGACCAGAAATGTCTCCGTTCGAGGTTTTCCTCCTGTTACACCTTTTGAACCTCTTAGTCTCAATTTGCCTTTCAGCGCTAAATAACCTCATAGGTCCCAGCGCTTGACCTTCTCCCCAAATTGTGTATTTTATCTTTTATGGAAAAGTTTGGTCTTGTGTTGTTCTTTTTAGTTTTATGTGGAAGAAAACTATTGAGATGGCTTTGTCTGTCCGTCCGCACTTTTTCTGTCCACCCTCAGATCTCAAAAACTACCAAGGCTAGAGGGCTGCAAATCGGTATCTTGATTATCCACCCTCCAATCATCAAACATACCAAATTGCAGCCCACTAGCCTTAGTAGTTTTTATTTTATTCAAGTTTAAAGTTAGCCAAAACCGTTCGTCTGGCAACGATGTAAGACAGGCCACCGCCTAATCGTAGCTGAGAGTTTCACACAGCATTATACGTTCTACAGAAAACTCGATTGCGTGGATAAACTTTCGATGCATTTTTTACTTGTTTATATGTATATTCTTAAACGCAGCACATAAAAAAAATAACATGACATTACATCTCGCCCGACTCTTGACGATAAAGGTTCCGGTTTGCAGAAATGTTGCGTCACAGTGTCATTGTGTCCCTGAGAGTCTAAAATTTCACAGGAGCGAATTGATGTGAAAAATATGCACTCGAATACAATGGCTTTCAAGTGTTTCCTCCGGAACTGCGTTGCAGTGAGCGAGGTTCTTTTGTTTGACTTTCTGGTGACTGTTCAAAACGCAGTGCATGGACGTAAAAGAGAGAGAGAGAGAGAGAGAGAGAGAGAGAGAGAGAGAGAGAGAGAGAGATTAATACAAACGGTGGTAATTTAAGTGAATAGTTAAAACTGAATGTCAGTATTTGGTTGTTAGTTTAACTTCGATTAATTTATTCATTGAGAAGTGTTTGTGGTTTTTATTCGGCGATTTTGTTATACCCACTTTCACACTCACTCCTTTATGAGTATAGTATATACGTACATTTCTCTGACCTGTTTTTATGGCATCAAGTGTTTTAATGTGTGATATTATGCTGTAGGAATTGCCCGAGTCCCTTCGAATTTCTCTCCTTCTTTAGTACGCACGAGGCAACCTGTCTGTCTGTCTGTCTGTTTATCTATCTATCTATCTACACTGCATACACACACACACACACACACACACACACACACATATATATATATATATATATATATATAATATATATATATATATATATATATATATATATAAATATATATATATATAATATATATATATATATATATATATATATATATATATATATAAGTACACATTTATATAGATACTAACGTATCTATACGTGTAAATATATCGAGAAGTTAATTATGACTTTGGGGTTATTACATGTATACATATATGTATAGCATATATATATATATATATATATATATATATATATAATATATCCATATATATATATATACAGACAGACAGACAGACAGACAGACAGCAGACAGACAGACAGACAGAAAGACAGACAGAAGACAGACAGGACAGACAGAGGTTGCCTCGTGCGTACTAAAAGAAGGGGAGATATACGAAGGGACTCGGGCAATTCCTAGAGCATAATATCACACATTAAAACACTTGATGCCATAAAAACAGGTCAGAGAAAATGCAAGCTCACAGGAGCTGGCTGTGAATCGTGCGATGTTTTTAGACAGAATGACATATTTTGTAATCCCCTGTGGCCCTTTGAGACAGCTGGTCTAGATTAAGCTCGGCAACTGGGGTGTGATCGGAAAAACCCTTGGGAAAAACTGCGTCGAACGCCCCCCCGCCCCCACACCCCCCAAAATTATTAGTATTACTCTCTATTTCTTTGTTAGTGCTGTAACTTCCAGAAGGCTTTTTGATTGGTTAATAAGATCTCGTTGTCGTTGCCTTTGTAGTCAGTATATAAAGTGGTTAGGTTTTTACACGTTTGTTTTTATAGTGAAAAAAGTTTCTTAAGTTTTGTTTTTTATAGCGAGAACACTTTATTTCTTGACGACGTTGCTTTGAAGTGAGAAGAGTGTTTTAATTCTGGACGTTTTTTGTATAGCGAGAAAAGTGTTTAATTTTTGTTTTTTATGGTGAGAAAAGTGTTTAAGTCTTGAAGTTTGTTTGTATATTGAGAAAAGTTTTTAAGTTTTGTTTTTATAGTGAGAAAAGTGTTCAAGTTTTGTTTTATAGTGAGAAAAGAGTTTAAGTCTTGATGTTTGTTTGTTATAGGTAGTAAGAAAAGTGTTTAATTCTTGACCTTGTTTGTATAGTGAGAAAAGCGTTTAACTTTTGTTTTTGTAGTGAGAAAAGTGTTTAAGTTTTGTTTTTGTAGTGAGAAAAGTGTTTAAGGTTTGTTTTTGTACTGAGAAAAGTGTTTAAGTTTTATTTTTGTAGTGAGAAAAGTGTTTAAGGTTTGTTTTTGTAGTGAGAAAAGTATTTAAGTTTACTTTTTATAGTGAAAAAAGCGTTTAAGTTCTATTTATGTAGTGAGAAAAGTCTTTAAGTCTTAATGTTTTTTATTTATAGTTTGAAAAGTGTTCATGTTTTGACGTTTGTACTTACAGTGAGAAAAGCCTTTTAAGTCTTGATCATTGTTTTTTTTATAGAACTTTCTTATATTCACAGAATAAAGGACTGATGGGAATTACATTATATAATTCGCGCGTTCCTGACGTAGATGTGCTAAAAATCAATTTGGGCTACATTGACAACTAATGTGAAAGTTATTCATTCACTGATCTTCTCTCTTCAATTACATTTTTAGGAATATAATGTTTACAACTCATGCACAAGGGGAAAATTAGAACGCGTCCCGAGTTAGCTGGAGGTCGGATCACGCCCTTGTTGCTATTGTGTAGTAAAGAGAGAGTACCTCAATGACATCCTTGTCGAAGCTTTCTCAAACATGTCTAGAAAATTATTTTTTTTAAATCGTCGAAGCAATTCTTTTAATTTCTCAGTCCTGTTTCCACGAATATTCATAAGAGTGAGTCCTTCCTAGTTTATGAAAGGTTTGTTATTTTAAATCCTTGTCTCATATATTATTCAAATATTGGACAACTATAAAACTCCTGAGTTCTGGAACTCAGCTCGAGGTCTGTTGACAGAGAATTCGAAAGTGAGACCGATGTGTGTGTGTGTGTGTGTGTGTGTGTGTATGTGTGTGTGTGATGTACGTGTGTATGTCGGTGATATTTTCCAATTTCAAATTCTAGTTTGGAAATTGTCAAAGTTATTCGCTGTCAAACCTGATGAGAATGAAAATAATCTAGCAATATAACTATAACTTCACATCGAGTCGAATAATAATAATAATAATAATAATAATAATAATAATAATAATAATAATAATAATAATAATAATAATAATAATAATAATAATAATAATAATAAAGGTAAAAAAAGGTAGCCTTACACCCAGAGGTGGCACATTGGCTCTTCCACACATACTGTTAATTTTCCTTCTGAATAAATCATACTTACAACGCATGAGTAACTCGTTGTCTTGTATATATTATTCTGCTGTCAACATTATTTTTAGAGTTCTTTTGTTATCATAAGTATTAATGTCTTCGCCGCCGTTATTCATACCATTTATATTCGTCTCGGTTACTGATGTCTTTATTAGAAGCGTAGAATTCCATGTTTAGATTAAGGCAAATGGTTCCTCTGACAGGTCATAGATCACTCCATATTGTTTCATGGAATCCGCTGGATAATATCAAGGAGAGAGAGAGAGAGAGAGAGAGAGAGAGAGAGAGAGAGAGAGAGAGAGAGAGAGAGAGACTGGAGTTATAACATGACCTTGTTTTTAAGGGTAGTTTATTTGTGAATTTACTTTTGATAACAAGAGTTTTGGCAAACGAGAGAGAGAGAGAGAGAGAGAGAGAGAGAGAGAGAGAGAGAGAGAGAGAGTTATAACATGAACTTCATGAACTTGTTTTTAAGCATAGTTTAATTGTGAATTTACTTTTGATAAAAAAGAATTTTGGCAAACGAGAGAGAGAGAGAGACTGGCTGACGAGCTATAACATGAACTTCATGAAGTTGCTTTTAAGCATAGTTCATATTTGCGAATTTACTTTTGATAAAAAGAATTTTGTCAAACGAGAGAGAAGGAGAGAGAGAGAGAGAGAGAGAGAATTATAATCTTTTCATAACATTTAGCATGTTTTTAAACTTAAGATTGTTAATTTACTTAGGTATAATAAAGCTGACAAACGTGTCGTGCATACCGAGAGGTTTGATAGATAAGTAAGAGTTTGTGACGAAAAAGATGGATAGGGGAGTGAAAAGAAAAGCGATAGAGAAATGGGGCGAGTATTGAAAAGAGACGGGCGAATTCGAGCAAGAATTTTGGGGGAATAATGTCTACTTAAGGGAAGTAACTGCAGGAAGTTTAATGAACTAACTAAAAGCATTGAAACGGATGGTGTGATTCTCTCTCTCTCTCTCTCTCTCTCTCTCTCTCTCTCTCTCTCTCTCTCTCAACTGAGAGCCACAGAATTGTTACATACGAGAAGCCAGAAAAAGGACATGAGATGTAAATGCAGAGTTGTATATTTAGAAAATGAATAGTGATTTAATAGTGGAATGGCGTATATTTAGAAAATTATTAATGAATGAATAGTGGAAAGGCGTATATTTAGGAAATGAGTTCTGAATAAATAGTAAAATGGCGTATATTTAGAAAATGAGTAGTAAATGAAAAGTGGAATGACGTATATTTAGAAAATTAGTAATGAATGAATAGTTGCAAGGCGTATATTCACAAAATGAGTAGTAAATGAATAGTGGAAAGGCGTATATTTAGAAAATAAGTTGTAAATGAATAGTGGAATGGCGTATATTTAGGAAATGAGTAGTGGAAAGGCGTATATTTAGAAAAGGAATAGTGAGTGAATGGCGTATATATAGGAATTTATTAGTGGAATGGCATATATTTAGAAAATGAATAGTCGAATGGTGTTTATTTAGAAAATGAATAGTGAAAAGGCGTATATTTAGAAAATGTACAGTGAAATGGCGTATATAAAGAAAATGAACAGTGAAATGGCGTATATCAAGAAAATGAATAGTGGAATGACGTATATTTAGAAAATGAATAGTGGACTGGTGTATATTTAGAAAATGATAAGTGGAATGGCGTATATAAAGAAAATGAACAGTGAAATGGCGTATATTTAGAAAATGAATAGTGGAATGGTATATATTTAGAAAATAATTATTGGAATGGCGTATATAAATAAAATGAATAGTGGAATGGAGTATATTCAGAAAATGAATAGTGGAATGGTGTATATTTAGAAAATGAATAGTGAATGAATAGTGGAATCGCGGATATTTGCAGATGTTACAGTACTGAATGGAGACTCGGTAAAAACTGCAGAAAGTAGTAAATGGGGTTTTGAAATTATTTTAAGAGAAGGTTGATTGTAAATGTGAGCAAGAGGGTAAATGGAAACTAAGAAGGCGGACCAATGACTGTAAATATGGCTGGTGGATGAATGGAAGAAGCTGATTTGCCCCGGTAGGGACTTCAGGGAGTTTGACGTGGTGCTGAGGAGTTTTCCATATAGATGTAAGTAGCTTATAGTAGAGTATTTTCTCCCGTCTCCTGTCTTTTGGATCTCTGAATGTATGTTTGTCTGTAAAAAAAAAAATACCATGGGACCACATCTTACACCCATTTGGAATTGCATTTGATAAGCTATGCCTTTTGGGTTTGATGCAGAGCTTATGAATAGGAACATAATTTAATTTTTACTCCGATGATGTTCCTCGCCCTTTTTCTTCTCCCTGATTGCAACCAGTTACCTGATCTTGATTTGCGTATTGGGACAACAGTCTAAATTTGGTTTTAAAGAGAGACTTGCAACGGTCTGCAACTCCAAGTCTGTTGTGTTTTATGTGTGTATACATATGTATATATATATAATATATTATATATATATTATATATAAGTATATGTATATATATATATATATATATATATATATATATATTATATATATATATATATATAGACCGCATGGGAGTGACCCATTTGAAGTTTGAATATCAGCGTTTTTATCAAAATTTCGATATTTATTGTAAATGTTTTATAAGTTTATACTCACTAATATATTCATATTGACATTAACGTTTATATAAGTAAATATATATATATATATATATATATATATATATATATATATATATATATATATATATATAATGCGTACATCCTCGAAACCAGAAGCATCATTAGTAATTCCGTAATGAAATCTTGTATTTCAGCTATTTATTTTTGGAAAAGGGCGGTTATAAATAATACTTCACAATTGAGGATTATTTTCAGACAGCATATTATAATATGTCATTGACGCCATAGTGTAAATAACACCCACATTAGGTTGGCTTCCATTATCTTTGTTGCTCTGACGCCACGTTATAAAAAACCAGTTTCTAGCATAAAAAGCACATGATGCCAGATGTATTAAGAATCTGCTAAAAATTCCTAAAAGTGTCCAAAGTTTATATGGTTGTTCTATTGTTTGATATCTTTCTCCCACCAAATTATTCATCGATTCTGTAGCTTGTTTTACCGTTGATATTAATATTAACATTCGTTATTTAATTTCTGCTGTTTTAGCTTTAAAGCGTTTAAGTGTCATTCTGAGAAATACTGCCTAAATTGCCCACCGCCAGTCCAGGACATCCGTAGACCTCATCAGTGCATAAGTCTAGACCTACGTAAATCCAAAATCCGGGTTTTCCAAAGATTTCTATTGTAACCGCTAAGGGATTTTTCCCCGACTGTGTGGAAGGAATGGCGGTTGCTGTTTTCCTTTTTTATTCGACGATATAATCGACCTAAGACCTGTGCCCAGTCTTGAATTGCTTCTCATGCGGTTAAGGATAATGCCCGTAAGGCTCTCTCTCAGCTCCGAAATTCTACTCAAGAGATAATAACTGTATTTATTATGCAAGAGGATATTGCAGAAACGGAGAAAATTGCAGATTCAGACACAAAATGAATAATTATGATGAAGGAAGATCAAATATTATGGAAAAGTTGGATTTTTTAATGTCAGAATTTCTGGAAATGAAAAAAAAGAACAACATACCAGAACAGGAAAGACACATGGGAAAATCCTTATTACTATCAGTATTAAATGAAGGAGAAAAACACGCAAACCATCATAGTGATGAATGCGCAGGGTTTAGTTACGAGTAACTCAGAATAGAGTACTTAGAAGAACTAACCCCAAAATGAAAAGAAAATAGATATAATGAATATAAGTGAAACCTGGTATTTCCCAAGAGACTGGGAATGATGATCAAATAAAAGGGTTCCAAACTTATAGATCAGATAGAAAAAATAGGAATCAAGGGGGAACCGCAATATATGGGAAAGACAAAAAACAAAGGAAAAAATATATGAGAAATATAGTAACTCAGAAGTGAACTAATAGCGGTAGAATTTGAATCTGAAAAATTGATGAACATAGTATATATAGACCTCCTAATACTAAAGAGTTTGACTTAATAAATTGAAAAAATTGGATGATATATGTAGAAATCACAAGGACTGGACTATTCCTCCTATCTGGTGACTTCAACTTTCCTTTCGTAGAATGGAAAGAACGAATAGGAGATTGTGGTTGTACTTATACATATAAAAAAAGAGAGTAATAGTAGTGCAGAAGATAAGAGGCAATTTGAAAAGCTATTAGTATGCTACTAGAATACAACATTCAACAAATAAATCACCTGCCAACAAGAAAGGAAAATACTTTAGACCTAGTATTTGTGAACGAGATGAATTATGTTAAAGAAATAATAGTTTATAATGCGAGTATTTCAGACCATAATGTCATAGAATTAACAGTTCATTCCAAAGCAAGTGAAAATAGAGATAAGCAAGAAATGAAAAAGTGGGAAGGATATGGAAAATACAACTTCTACAGTAAAAATATAAAATGGTCAGAAATTAATGAAGAATTAAACAAAGATTGGGATAACATTTTCGTAAGTGATGGACATAAGGGTAAATACGGAGATATTATATAAAATATTGGAGATAATAGTGGAAAAATATATACCGAAGAAGAAAAGTAAACATCATTCATGCATACCAAGAGACAGAAGAATCTTGTTCCAGAAAATCAGAAAGTGGAAAAAAGGTCTTGCAAAAGAAAAAAATGCATGGAAAGTTTATAGAACTAAAAAGTAAGATAGAAAATGCAGAAAAAAAGATTATACAATCAAAAGAAAATGAAAAACGGGACTTGACTTGGAAGAAAAAACCCTATTAAATATCAAGCAAAAACCCCAAACTATTATACTCATATGCGAAGAAGATGAATAAAAGAAGAATAGAAATAGGCCCTCTGAGAATTGAAGGGAGATTAACGAATGAAAAAAAGGAAATTTGCAACATACTGGCAGAACGATATAAGAGAGAATTCACCCCTAGAATAGATAATGAAGATAATGATATAGAAGTAAGGATGAAAATAGTGAATATTTAGCTGACATAGATATTAATGAAGCTGATATTGTGCAGGCTATTAATGAAATTAAAAATGGAGCTGCTGCAGGGCCTGATGGATTCCTGCTATTTTGTTAAAGAAAGTAGTTCATTCTATCGCAAAGCCACTTGCAATATTATTAAGACAAAGTGTAGATACAGGCAAGATATATGATGAGCACAAATTAGCGTATATTACCCCTACTTTCAAAAAGTGGATCAAGACTAGAGGCAAGTAATTATAGGCCTGTGAGTCTAACATCACATATAATGAAAGTGTATGAAAGGGTAATGAAGAAAAATATTATGAAACATTTAATAAAAAATAATTTGTTTAATAAAGGACAACATGGTTTCGTACCCGGAAAAAGTACACAAACCCAACTGTTAGTCCACCGTGAAAACATATTCAAAAATATGAAAAGCGGAAATGAAACAGATGTGGTTTATTTAGACTTTGCAAAAGCTTTTGATAAAGTAGACCATAATATATTAGCGAAGAAAAGAGAAAAACACATATCGTGGATAAAGTAGGAAGATGGTTAAAAGAATTTTTACACAACAGAAAACAGATAGTTATTGCAAACGACGAGAAATCGATGAAGCCAAGGTAATATCCGGTGTGCCGCAAGGTACGGTGTTAGCTGCAATACTGTTTGTTATTATGATTGAAGACATAGACAATAATGTTAAGGATTCGGTAGTGAGTAGTTTTGCAGATGACACAAGAATAAGTAGAGAAATTACTTGTGATGAAGATAGGAACGCTCTACAAAGAGACCTTAACAAAGTATATGATTGGGCAGAGGTAAATAGGATGGTATTTAACTCTGATAAATTTGAATCAATAAATTATGGAGACAGAGAAAGAAAGCTATATGCATATAAGGGACCTAATAATGAGACCATCACAAATAAGGAAGCAGTTAAAGACCTTGGTGTGATGATGAAATAGGAACATGTTATGCAATGATCAAATAGCAAAATCTGTTGGCAAAATGTAAAGCAAAAAATGGGAATGTTGTTACGGCACTTCAAAACAGAAAAGCTGAACACATGATTATGCTTTATAAAACATATGTTCGTAGTCCCACTTGAATATTGCAATATGATATGGTACCCACACTATCAAAAGGATATTGCACAAATAGAGAGTGTACAAAGGTCCTTTACAGCTAGAATAGAAGAAGTTAAGGACCTAGACTACTGGGAAAGACTACAATTCTTAAAATTATATAGTCTGGAAAAGGAGAAGAGAACGCTACATGATAATTCAGGCATGGAAACAGATAGAAGGAATAGCAGAAAATATCATGGAACTAAAAATATCAGAAAGAGCAAGCAGAGGTAGATTAATAGTGCCCAAAAATATACCAGGAAAAATAAGGAAAGCACACAGGACATTAATCCACTACGCACCAGCATCGATAATGCAGGGCGTCTATTCAA
>NC_087208.1:60295599-60300599 GCF_015104395.2 Macrobrachium nipponense | reverse complement strand
AAATAGAACTATTATGTAAGCCTACATTTGCATACATACATAACATATTTGTATACACGCACACATTTATATATATATATATACTATACATATATATATGTGTGTGTGTGTGTGTGTGTGTGCCTCTCCTAATAGCCAGCGCGCGTTCGTATTTTGACTTTGAAAAGAGAGAGAGAACGTATTGTAAAGTACTGGCCGTCATTGAATTTTTTAAGAACTTTCAACTCTTTTTCTCGCAACAGAAAATCTCCTTTGCTCCCTCTCTCTTACCTTATCCCTCTTCCTCTCCCTTCTTCCCTCTCCTCTCTCCTCTCTCTCTCTATCTCTATCTCTCGCTCCTCAAGATACTAATTTATTTGCGGAGGGGATGGGAAAAAAGTATGATGTGGGTGTTTGTGTATGTGTCAAAATTGCCTCGGGACCCGCATGCATCATTGCTTATTCCATGGACTATATATAGATGGCGTGCGAGTGGAGAGAGAGAGAGAGAGAGAGAGAGAGAGAGAGAGAGATTGACTTTAGCAGACAGGGAAAGAGAACGGGAGGAAGACAGAGAAATAATAAAATAGAGAGAGAGCTAAACAAACATAGAGAGAGAGAGAGAGACCTTAGCAGACAGGGAAAGAAAATGAGAGAAAGAACGGGAGGAAGACAGAGAAATAATAAAATAGAGAGAGAGAGAGAGTGAGAGAGAGAGAGAGAGAGACTTAAACAAACAGGGAAAGAGAACGTTAGAGAGAGAAAAGAGATAAAAAAACAGACACAAACAAACAGACGACGAACAACATTGAGCAGATGTATAACACAAGACCACACATGTATGACGCAGTCAGTATATTGGCAAACGCTTGATATACGCTTCCATTTGTTCCTAAAGTGTAAACACATTCGAAAGCAAATATCATGAAGTTTCGACACAGCGCAGTATTTTAACGGGTTCTCGTAACGGCGGTTTGACAAAAAAAAAAAAATAAATAAAAATAAATAAATAAATAAAAAACCATTTTTGTTTTCCTCCTTCGCTGTTGTCGTCAGCGGACGAAGTACTCGTAGCGGCCGGGACCTTGCGTAACTTGACGCATCGGTCGTCGAGTGACGCCGCTGACGTAACGGACGGGAATGACGTCAGCGGTTCTCTTCGCTCGAAAGGATTACCAGCGTAAACATCCCCTGATGAATGTGATTAAAAGGATTAGTTGGCCAAGGAGCGACGCGTCATTAGCCGTATGTAATTATGAGCTCCGTACGATCGAGAGACAGGCGTTGACAAGATAGCAACGTTTGGCGCACAGATGTAGAGAAGCAGCCATTACATGATCGCTATATTCACGCCGAAAGTTGTTCGATGGTTTCTTGGACTATCACAAAAATAAAAAATTAAAATCTTAGACTGTCACAAAAAGAAGAAAAATTCTTGGAATGTCACCAAAAAAAAAAAAAAAAAAAAAAAAAAAATCCTGGACTGTCACAAAAAATAATTCTTGGACTGTTACAAAAAATGAAAATAATTCTTGGACTGTCACAAAAAATATCTTGGACTATCACAAGAAAAAAATTCTTGGACTGTTACAGAAAAAGAACAAAAAATTCTTGGACTGTCACAGAAAAAGAACATAAAATTCTTGGACTGTTACCAAAAAAAAAATCTTGGACTGTCACCAGAAAAAATTCTTGGTCTGTCTCAAAAAAAAAGAGAAAAAATCTTGGACTGTCACAAAAAAATTCTTGGACTGTCACAATAAAAATTCTTGGTCTGTCACAAAAAAGAGAAAAAATCTTGGACTGTCACAAAAAATTCTTAGACTGTCACAAAAAAGAGAAAAAATCTTGGACTGTCACAAAAAATAGTTCTTGGACTGTCACAAGAAAAAAATTCTTGGACTGTCACAAAAAAATTTCTTGGACTGTCACAAGAAAAAAATTCTTGGACTGTCACAAAAAAAATTCTTGGACTGTCACAGGAAAAAAATTCTTGGACTGTCACAAAAAAAAATATATATATATATCATTTCAGCTCCTTGAGAAAAACAAGTACTTTTTATTCAGTTGGCTGAACCGTTGTGTTTGTATTTTGAAGAATACTATACATTATTGTGGCTTCTAACTCATCATCCCTTAAAGATAACCTCTTAGTTCAAAGTAATATTTAACTATGTAAATCTTACTATAATGGGCGTAATGTCTGTCCGTCCGTCTGTCATTCAATCACGGCCAAACGGCTGGTCTGATGGGCATGAAACTTAGCAGGGTTATAGTGGGGACCCCTATGATGGTTTATAATGGGATTTCATCCTACCTCCCCCACCTCCGAAGGGGATGAGGGTGAGAAGGGATTCCCTGAAAGGAGCTGGTTCTGCCCGTGAAACGAGGCTGGTTATGTCTGTAGACTTAGTTACTTTACGGATTTATCATACATAATTTCTGTATACATATGTTTGCTTGTGTAAATAATGGGTGTTAGGGTTACTCTTTAATGTTCAAGGTGATAGATATTAGCGCTTTCATTCGACCATTTAGTCGTAAATTCAGTCGAGCGAATCCAGCGTAGCATCTGGTGATCTAACATATTCCTATAAAAACCATTATTCTTACATATCATATCGTCGATGTATTTTGAGATTATACATTTTGTATGTAAAACCTTTATTAATCTTATGGAAGGACACTCCTGTTTTAGTGGAAACGAGACGTATCGGAAACGAAGATAATTACGAAGATAGTAGATAAGAATATCAGCAAACGGCAGGGTCCATAAAAAATATCATCTAATCAAATCTTAGGTTTATTCACAAGAAGAAACGTTTCGGACATAATCTCAGTGTATCATAAGTCTGTAAAATTAAAGCATACTCATTAGAAATATTATAAAAAATAACAATAACATTTTACAAAAACATCAAATTATTAATTATATAAATATAGAAAACGTAAGCGTTAACTTTACTTTAAAAAAAAAGTCACAAGAATTGTTTATATAGTAAAGGATAGACCCAGTGCTTAACAACCTGTTAGTGTTGTATATGTGTATGTACATATAAATATATGTGTGTATGTACGTACGTATGTATATATGGATGTATATACGTATATGTGTGTGTGTTTGTGAGACAACGCTCACGTTATCTGGGCCTCAGAATGCGTCTTCGAAGCAGTGAAAATAAATTGTTATCTTTCTTTTGTCTTCAGGCAAATACTGATTCTTTTTCTGTGGGGAAAAAGAGAAAAAATATGAACTAATAAACGTAACGCCTCGGTGGCATGATCGGTTTGATCTTGGCCTGCCACCTCGTTGGACGCGAGTTCGATTCTCGGCCATTCCATTGAGGTGTGAGAGATGTGTATTTCTGGCGACAGAAGTTCACTTTCGACGTGGTTCGGAAGTCACATAAAGCCGTTGGTCCAGTTGCTGAATAACCACTGGTTCCACGCAACGTAAAAACACCATACAAACAAACTTCTGTCATATGCTGGCATGTCTATAAACAAAAGTATATCTGTCGGCGCATTTAGTTGTTTGTTTTTGGTGTGAATTAAACATTTGTATACACGAATTAAAGGTAAAAACGGATCAGATTGCAATAAAATAAAAATATGTGGTGTTAGACGATTCACTGACCATGCTACGTGAGACGCAAGTTTATATATATCTGGTGATTAGAAATTCACTTCTCGATATGTGGCTCGGATCCCACAATAAGCTGTAGGTGCCGTTGCTAGGTCACTAGTTGGTTCCTACCTATGCCAAAAATATCTAATCCTTCGGGCCCGCCCTAGGAGAGCTGTTCATCAGCTCAGTGGTCTGGTTAAACTAAAATATTCTTTATATGTTTTGTGCTTGTGATTCACCTATGACCATACCGTAGTTAATACGAGAGATGCTGATATTATTATTATCATCATCATTATTATTATTCAGAGGGTGACCCCTATTCTGTGGAACAAGCCTACAGGGGTCACTAGCTTTAAATTCACGCTTGCATAGAATGTGGTGTTCATTTGAAAGACCCAAGAAAAGGTAATGATAAATACAGTAAGAAGAGGTAAGTTATTAAAAAAATAATTCAAAAAATTCATATAGATAAATATGTAAGTAAAAGACTAGGAGAATGGTTGCAGCGTTGTAGTGCATTGCATCTCCACTTTAAATTTTGTGGTTCCAGTTGCACATCCTTTGGGCCCCGTAGGGGGGTAGAGCCGCCAGTGGACCTCATGCGGTGCACGGTAGGCATTACTTACGGTCTTTTGCAGCGTGCCTTCGGCCCCTAGCTGCAACCACTTTCGTTCATTTTACTGTACCTCCATTCACATTCTCTTTCTTCATCTTACTTTCCACCTTCTTCTAACATTTTATTTCATTTCAGCGCTGAATGACCTCATAGGTCCCAGGGCTTGGCCTTTGACCTAAATTCTATATTCAATTCAATATTCAATTCAACATCCTCTGCGAGACTGTTCTACAGTTCAGACCACTAAGCTGATTAACAGCTCTCCTAGGCCTAGCCCGAAGGATCAGATATTTGTTAGGTGTCTAGGAACCATTGGTTACCTAGCAACGGAACCTACAGCTTATTGTGGGATCTGAGACACATCATGATATCGAGAAATGAATTTCTAATCACCAGAAATAAATTCCTCTGATTCCACGCTGGTGGCAGAGCTGGGGGAATCGAACTCGCTACTACCGAAAACGGAGTGAGATGGTTGTATTGTTGTTTTTGACTGAGCTGGCCTTATGCTAACACGGGCTCTTGCTCACAGAGCAGCCCGTAAACGGTGTGAGCGATAAAGCACCTTTGGAACTGAGGCACATCTACGTAATGCATATTGGCGCTGCTGTTCAGTTATATATATACGACGAGACGTGAATTCCTACGTGATTTCACTGTTTATTTCCACTAGTCATAAAAGCATAACTCAATCAAACGCGAGCGTCAATAAATGTAAAGCGATCGATCAGCATTGTTGTTTCAGATGGACTTATTTCTGCGAGGGAATTCAAT
>NC_087208.1:60275599-60290599 GCF_015104395.2 Macrobrachium nipponense | reverse complement strand
TTAGGGGACATTTTTTAAACTTATGCATTATGTATTATTTATAGATATAGACAAATGTACGCTAAATGCATGTGTGGGTACGAGCTTCCTATATATATATATATATTATTTATAGATATAGACAAATGTACGCTAAATGCAGTGTGTGGTGACGAGCGTGCCTATATATATACTATATATATATATATATATATATATATATATATATATATATATATATATATATATATATATAGATTTTTAAACCAATATAACTGGTTTCCTGGTGGTAATCATGTTCTTAACGTCCCTTGAAAGCTGGGACATTACATCCCTGTTTGTGCGCGCGTGTGTGTGTGTGTGGTGTGTGTGTGTGTGTTGTGAACGCGCAAGCAAGCAAGCATGAGTACTTGTGACGTCACGCGCAAGCAGCTCGCGGGAAAATTTCACAAGAGGATCTAATTTAGTTTACGTCACAGCGGACTTGTTCCACCATGAGATGAGGAAGTGGCCACCTGCAAACAGTGTCCTTGTTGACGAACTAGAGATATTCTCTCTCTCTCTCTCTCTCTCTCTCTCTCTCTCTCTCTCTCTCTCTCTCTCTCTCTCTCTCTCTCTCTCTCTCTCTCTCTCTCGGGCAAGGCGGAAATGACGCGGAAAGTGTGAATATGAGTTTGTTCTTAATGACCAGGGTTTCTTTAAAGTTTTTTGTGTATTTATTTTCTTCGTGACGAATGCGTGTCTTAATACATGTTGTGGTTTTTTTTTTGTATTCAAATTAGCATTGTTATGGTAGTACCTGCAACCTTAACTAACAAAATTGGTCATTTCGTCGTTCGGTGGTGAGAGGAAATCATTAAAAATAAAAAATCCTTCAAACATAAATCATTTCAAGTAAGTCTTATATTTGGCAGACAACGCTAGCTAACAATAAATAAATGTCATTAAAGTAAATATTATATGTTTGCTAGACAACGCTATCTCATAACTCTGTTTAATTTTATTTAAGTGAGTCTTATTTGTTTGGTAGACAACGCTAACTCACGATAAATAAATGTCATTTAAGTAGTATTATGTTTGCTAGACAACGCTAGCTCACAATGAATCAGTTTCATTTAAGTAAGTCTTATATGTCTGGTAGGCAACGCTGGCTCACAGTACTTGTTAATTCATCATATTGTGTGCGTGAGCACTGGAAAGGTCAGAACATTTCGTCTTGTGTGTGAAAAAAATAAAGTTGAAGAGCATGATAAGTAATTTTCGAGTTATTTTCAGCATTTCAGATATGCGTCTTAAACTGCGTGTTTAATATCTTCGTACCAGAATGCTTAGTTTGTGTTAGAATAAATTAACCTAAGGTACATGAATACTTTAATAAAAAGTTAAAATTAAACTGCGTTAATTCATTTTTATGGTATGCAAAATGCATGCATTTATGTAATTATATATTTATATATATATATATATATAATATATATTATATATTTATATATATATATATATATATATATATATAGAGAGAGAGAGAGAGAGAGAGAGAGAGAGAGAGAGAGAGAGATTATGTAAAGATTAGCGAACCCATTATTTTTCAAGGAATATAGATGTGTGTGTGTGTGTGTCTGTGTATAACACATAATAATATATATAAATCAAAGTGGTATAATATTGTCTAGAAAAATAGTGGGTTCGCTAATCCTGACATGATCCATATGTGTGTGTGTGTGTGTGTGTGTGGGGTGGGTGGGTGTGAGTGTGTATGTGTATGTAAGGTAACTAATGTATAATTGATTCAGGATATCCAACACGAAATGAAACTTCATGGTTATAATTTATTCAGCTCCCCCCCCCCCCCCCCCCTCCCCCCCCCCGACCACCCAAATCCAAATAAGTGCAATTTTCATAAAAATTGTCCAAATATCTCATTCTAAAAGCCAACCACATTGGTTCTCATTATGACTTCTTTTCCGTTCCCCAGAATGTTGTCATTATGGTGTCAAAAACAATCAGTTGTGTGATGTTCAACTGTTTTGTCATTTGTTTCCTGATATCTGACATTTGCACCAATTTATGCTGATATCGGATGAACGAACTGAAATTTTAGGAAATTTATTTGCCATATTTCGTTTACAGTTGTCACCATTGTTTACTATAGTAGATTCACATCAACCGTGCATTTAATGTCTTGGCCAATCCCTTACGACGCTCCTGATTGGCTGTTGATAAGCCAGTCACAGGGTCGGAAACTCTCAGTCTCTCTCGAGAGTTCACATGGGTAGGAGCTATGTGCCACCTCTCCTGAGGGATGCGTCTTTCAAAAGTATCCCTCGGGAGAGGTGGAACATACATCCTGCCTATGTGAACTCTCGAGAGAGTCTGAGAGTTTCCAGCCCTGTGATTGGCTTATCAACAACCAATCAGATGCGTCGTAAGGGACTGGCCTAGACATCAAATGCACGGTTGATGTGAATCTACTATAACTAGGCTGACATCTTGAAGCGTTAAGTCGTATACCCTTAATTTATAATCAGACGCTCTCGTTACGAACTATATATGCTTTTTTATGCGTTGCGTCATTCTCATGATAATAGTAGATATTATTGTATGATAATATTCCACAATTATATAAATAAAGCATAAAAACAGACTTTCAAACATTGAACTGTGCTCCTCAGTATTTACGTTGTTTAATAGTTCCTCGTTGGACGAGTCGGTTACATACTCGCCTACCTATCTCAGGGTCCGGGTTCGATTCTCCGCTCTTCCAACGCGAAATCAGAGGAATTCATTTCTGGTGATAGACATCCATTTCGCGATGTGGTTCGGATCCCACATTAAGCTGTAGGTCCCGTTGCTAGGTAACCAATTGGTTACTAGCCAACGTAAAACTATCTCAGCCTTCGGGCCAGCCCTAGGAGAGCTGTTCATCAACTCAGTGGTCTGGTTAAACAAAGATATACTTACTGACGTTGTCTAATTGTAGATTTTTACTTCATCACAGTCACTCACGACGTTTTCCTAAAATGTGCTCATATCTTGAAGCATTAGATAGCATCTTAACTATATAGCTTTGTGACGTCACTATTAATATGGTCCTCTCAAGGTAAACATTCCTTGACGACTTTTTCTTCCTATCCGTCATTTCCACTGACTCTTCCATTGCTGAAGACGGTAGCTTTTCTTAAAATCCTTCTTTTAATATAATGTTTACATTTTGTTGCATTTGTTTTCTATGACTTTAGCGTATTGTAATTTTGCTATATTGTCAACTTTTGATTTGTATAAACTTTGCTTTAGAGTTTGGCATTTGCTTTTGTATGAATTCGTTTAAAATTTTTCTCATGTAAAATATATCTTTTCATTGTAATTTTTATTTTATTTTATTTTGGCTGGAGTCTTAAGTTTTGTTGGTGGGTGTAACAGCATTCTGCTACACTCCATATGATGTATAACAATAAACTTTTTAAATTTGATTTTGAAGTTGAATTTAAATTTGAATTTTCTCAAGACATAATGCCTCCTTCAGAACCCTGATCAGCAAAACGGCTGCGCACGTTTTTTCAGACGAGAGAATGTCAGGTCGCACGCTCCGTGGGTCTCTCTATGCAACTGCCGTGTAATATAGATATTTCCTCCTCTTAAGTGGCTTCAATTGGGCAGTCATGTCTCCCCCCTGGCCGAGATGGCGAAGCAGCAGCAGCAGCAACAGCAGCAGGGTTAGAGGAGAGACCTCAATCTAGTTTTTCGGGGAAAAGGGTTAGTTAAGACAGTATCACTCGAGTGTTTGCACTGGCATTATGGTGATTGACGATTCACGAAATTCTGGCTGTCAAGCCGGGCACTGGGCCACTTTCGGACAGAGGAGAGAGGGAGTTAGAGGGGTTGAATAGCTCCATAAAGATGCCCAGAAAATAAAATAAACCTACTCAGTTCATGGATTTAAAAGTTAGAGGCGTTGAACAGCAAGTAAATAGAAGCCGATTAGACGCTGCGAACCGCGCTCTTTTTTTTTTTTTTTAATGCTTCAAGTTTCAACACATCTGAATAAAGGGGAAAATGACGCTTTGCTCCATATGACCTGTAATGTGTTTTTTATTGTTTCATTGGCTAATTAGAGTTATCAGTATCATTGATGGTATGTGATTTATATATATATATATATATATATATATATATGATATATATATTATATATATATATATATACATATATAGAGTATATCTACATATATATACTATATATTGTATATATTGTATTTATTGCTATATGTGTGTGTATATATATATATATATATATATATATATATATATATATATATATATAATATATATATAAATGTTTGTGCATATATATACATATAATGTTTATGTCATGTATATGTTTATATAACACACATACATATAGATATATATATATAATATATATATATATACATACATTATATGTGTGTTTAAAAGTATCCACATGCATGTTGAATGTGCACGCACTCTGTAGAGTACGAACATATAATGGAGAACCGTTAGCAAAGCAAATTACTTCCTCGCCCTCAAGATCGATTACGACTGACATTGCCGCTAGTCTTAACTTATATTATTCGAGCTTCGATATTGCTTTGTTCACATTATTGCTGAGAGATTAGCGACGATAAGTTTTGGTTTATTAAAAGACGGAAAGAATACATTACAACAAGTAGCCGAGAGAGAGAGAGAGAGAGAGAGAGAAGAGAGAGAGAGAGAGAGAGAGAGAGAGAGAGAAGAGAGAGAGAGAGAGAGAGAGAGAGAGAAGCACTGTTATGATGAAGTAAGTCTCTCATGTATTATTATTAGATTATTATACTCTTACCATTCTGGTCAGTTAAAAATAATTTAAACTAATTATATGATAATTAAACTGCAAACTGAGTAACCTTATTCTTTAGCATGATGAGTTTGCAGTCTAGTGGCCATTAGTTAATATAAAACATCCATGTCGGTTTTCTATCAGTATTCTCCCATAGAACCCAAAATTGTCTTATTAACGACGAGACGTCTATTTTCAAGACTAATAATTTCCTAATAATTTCCATTCGCTCTGCTAAATTAAGATAAGAAAACTCTAAGTCTATTTTATAGAAAAAAAAAAGGTTTTCACCATGTACCTTTTTTTAAAATTGCTTCACTAGTGGTACTAACTCCAGTTCATCATAACTCCAACATGACGCCAAAGGACGATCGTACCATTGTCTAGCTACCTAATCTAACCTTCAGGCCACGCCCTTCGAGAGCTCGTTCCTCGTCCTCACCCAACACCGCCCCCACCTCCTCCTACTCTGTGGTAAGCTGCTGCTGCCCCTTCTGAAATGCCTCCAGTTCAGAGGTCTATGCTGTAAATGGCACGAAAGGCAGGCCAGATGGTTAACTATGCCAACATAACCATGTGGTTAATGAGGTTCCTAGCTATTGTAGTACTACCTTCATCAGTCTCTCCAACCACACCCCCTGACCATAACGAGAGAGTAGTACTACCTTCCGCAAACAGGAAGCGAAACAACGGCTTCCTCTCCTCTCTTGATCAGGGGAGGTGGCTTTGGTCAGGGTAAGACTTCTAGGCCAGTTAGGCGACTTCACTGCAGTTCATTAAGCATTTTGCGCGCGTTCTCATAAGTTAATAGAGCAGTTGGGATCGTCTGGGTTTAATGAGTTCCTCCTATCTCTTCTCATTAAGTTTCTCAGGCCGTGATCTTGCTGTCAAAAGATGTTCTGCAGGTTAAACAGAACTTCCTGTACTATTAAGATTTTATGATTGGTTAGATGTTTTTTATATCGCTAATTACTGCGTACGTTCTTCTTTATCTTATGTGCTGAATTTATCCTCAGCGATATTATATGATATTTTGAATTTATTCTTAACGAACTTACATGATATATACCTACATTAAATCATTCAAGCATGCTTGCATGAATTGCAAGTGTTTTTATATAGGACAATCTGGGAGGGGACTGGAGACAAGAATTAAACAACAAAGGTATAATGTGAGAACAGGACAGATGTCGAATGCTATATTTTTACACTAATTTTTATCGTAAGATTCATTGGGAGGGGGACAAAAGTTGTGGCTTACTCGGGGAGTAAGCTTACAAGCTACTTTGTTGTAGTTCTTGTTGTTGGGAGAGGGTAGGAAAGCCCTATGGAAAAGCATAAAAAGGTCTGAAAAAGGTGTTTCGTATTGAGTTAAAGATACAGGAATTTTAGGATATGATATTTATAATTTATTTAGTAAAATGGAAATATGAAAAATAAATAATGCGCATGTTAAAGAGTACAGAACAATTATTTCTAATAAAATTTAGCATGAGTATTTTAATTTTCGTTTCGTGAAACAACATACTATTTGACTGTAGATTTTTGCACGCACCATGAATAAGCTGGAGGTCCGATCATGCCTTGTTTTATATTGGCATGGTTGGTATGGTGTTTGCGTCCCACCTCGGTGGTCGCGGGTTCGATTCTCGGCCATTCCATTGAGGAGTGAGAGATGTGTATTTCTGGTGATAGAAGTTCACTCTCGACGTGGTTCAGAAGTCACGTAAAGCCGTTGGTCCCGTTGCTGAATAACCACTGGTTCCATGCAACGTAAAAGCACCATGCAAACAAACAAACATATAATTCGTAGAAATGTTATTGAATCTACTTTGATTAGATATCAAGGTGACTTACTGAATGTAAGCCAGGTAATGCACAAACTAGACGCATTTGTTTGTTAAAGAGATATGTAAGAATGTTTCTTTTTAATCACCCGTTGAGCTGTGTCTGTACCTGCTGTACTAGTTTTAACTGGATTTTGAATATTTGTGTCTACATTTTTTCAGCTTTTATGCTGACTTTGTTTGATATTCTCGGTGTTTTTAGCATTGTACCTCGAAAATGTGTTGAAATAGCACGAAAGAGCTTAGTAGTACTCCTTTCTTTTCTTTTTCCTCTGGCCTTAGGCGAATATATTGTCACACGCTATTTATTGACATAAAGCATATATATATATATATATTATATATATATATATATAGCATATATATATATATATATATATATATATATATATATATATATATATATAGAGAGAGAGAGGAGAGGAGAGAGAGAGAGAGAGAGAGAGAGAGAGAGAGAGAGTGATCTATGGGCATTCATCATTATAGTACATGAACTGTCCGGGCGTAAGTTGCCTACGTAATATAATTTTTATCTTACGTTTAACGGAAAGATACGAACATAATTATTGCTGATAGAACTTGAATGTCCCTGGTGAACTACCGATAGTACTACCACTAAAATAATAATAATAATAATAATAATAATAATAATGATAAATGAGGAATATAGGTCATTTCTTCAGCCAGATCCTCTTCGTCATTGCCCATTGTTGTTTGACAATGTGTGTTGCAAAGTTCAAGGGCAGTCGTCCTTTCTCTTTTATTTCCTTCGTTTATCTCTCTCTCTCTCTCTCTCTCTCTCTCTCTCTCTCTCTCTCTCTCAAGAAAATAAATGAGTAAATGAATATATAAATGTATAAAAAAAACCGTATTTATCATTGTTTTGGTAGACAATCTCTCTCTCTCTCTCTCTCTCTCTCTCTCTCTCTCTCTCTCTCTCTCACACACACATCCCGTCATTAAAAGAAAAGTGAAATCCATAAAAAACAAAAGTATATTGATGCATGTATGTATGTACGTATGTACACAAGATGACATGACAACTTGAAATGTTGACTACCTCCTCCCTGACAATGGAATTTATTAAATGGGGCGTCACTCTCCCCCACCCCCTCCCCTTTTTATTTATTTTATTTAGAAGTAAATTTACATTTTATACGCAGTCACGGCTTCTCTATCCATGAGTATATCTGAATCGCACAATGTACATCCATGTTTCAATCTATATGATTTTGATATTCTTACACATTGCTTTTCATTTACAGACATATCTCAGGACCTAACAGAATTAAGATCTTCATAATATGTAGGTTTGGATCTCTCCTAGATAGTGACCTCCAAGGGTTTAGGATTTTAACCCGGTATGTACCCACCTTTGCGGCGTGTTCAGTACAAGTGTTGGGGATGACCGTAAAAAAAACATAAACAAAAGACTGTCAATATCACAAAGATAACGATCCCCAAGAAATATTGGCATCCCCCACAGTTTTACCTGGCAATTTTATTCCCAAATTCTGTACGAGTTCCTGTGGCGGATCTAGAAATCTTTGATTTTGGGGGGGCGGGGGGAGGCGGCCACTTTAGGATTATCCTTAGCGATGCTTTTTATATATATTTAAAGGGGGGTTGGGGGTACCTAGTCACGTTCCCCCCTCCCATGGATATTAATAATAGAATATTGTTTTCTTTCAATAAATCACCTTATTAATAGCAAACATTTGCTGAGTTAATGATACAAATATAATATATAATATATACATACGTGTGTGTGTGGTTTTATAAAGTATATATTATATCATTATATATAATACATATATGTGTGTATACACACACACACACACACACACACACACACACATATATATATATATATATATATATATATATATATATATATATATGTATGTATGTATATATATATATAATATGCCAGTGTATGTATACGTGAATATAAAAACCATTTATTCATCACCTTACTAGATAAAAGACATGGAACACTGAAATAATCATTGGTAATAGCGTATAGACGAAATTCAGTCCTAGTGAACTCATTACAACGAGAGAGAGAGAGAGAGAGAGAGAGAGAGAGAGAGAGAGAGAGAGAGAGAGAGAGAGAGAGAGACTATTTATAAAGACATTTATTTCTCGTTCAATATGACGTCAGGAGATTACTATGAATAACAGTTTCCGTTCTCTGTGGGGGTTTGTGCTCTAGATTCCTAGACCTCCCTCGCTGGGCATTTTAGTTCATTTTGAATAATTAATGAGGGGAAATGTCGGGGTTTTATTTTTTTTGGGGGGAGGGGAATATTGGGTGGGTGGTATTCCCTTCAAGTCTGCTAAATCCACTGTCGCTTGGATGCGGATGTGCGGACTAATATTAACATGGGAGAACGTAGAGTCATAAGGAAAAGTGAGAAGACTTGATATAAGATTAATTCGCACGTTGCATAAGAGAGGGTCTACTTCTCTCTTTTTATTATTATTATTATTATTATTATTATTATTATTATTATTATTATTATTATTATTATTATTATTATTATTATTAAAATAATCGGTTTTCGTCCTGCCAATATATCATCTGTTATTAATTGTATCTACAGAGATATTGATTACTCTTATTATTATTATTATTATTATTATTATTATTATTATTATTATTATTACATTATTAGAATTATTATTATTATTATTGATTACAATAATCGGTTTCGTTTTTAGTAAATTGCATCTGCTAAGACATTGCATAATATTATTATTATTATTATTATTATTATTATTATTATTATTATTATTATTAAAAAATCTTCATAGTAGCACAAGTCTTCAAATGGAGAAACAAATCCACAGTTATGTAAATGTACATATATTTCAGTTTAAAAACAGCTGTTTTTAAACTGAAATATATGTACATTTACATAACTGTGGATTTGTTTCTCCATTATTATTATTGTTATTATCGGTTTCGTCTTGCATCTGCAGAGACTGCATACTCATATTATTATTTACCGGGTTGCATCCTGCCTCCTTAGGAGTCCATCACTTTTCTTACTATGTGCGCCGTTTCTAGGATCACACCACATTCTGCATGAGTCCTAGCTACTCGCTCTAGTTTTTCTAGATTCCTTTTCATTGGATCTTGGGATCGTGCCTAGTGCTCCTATGATTATGGGTACGATTTCCACTGGCATATCCATATTCTTCTTATTTCTATTTTCAGATCTTGATACTTATCCATTTTTTCCCTCTCTTTCTCTTCAACTCTGGTGTCCCATGGTATTGCGACATCAATGAGTGATACTTTTCTTCTTGACTTTGTCAATCAACGTCACGTCTGTCTATTTGCACGTGCACCCTATCCGTTCTGATACCATAGTCCAGAGGATCTTTGCGTGATCGTTTTTCTATCACTCCCTCAGGTTGGTGCTCGTACCACTTATTACTGCAAGGTAGCTGATGCTTCTTGCACAGGCTCCAGTGGAGGGCTTTTGCCAATGAATCATGCCTCTTTTTGTACTGGTTCTGTGCAAGTGCCGGGCATTCGCTTGCTATGTGGTTTATGTTTTCATTTTTCGTATTGCACTTCCTACATATGGGAGAGATGTTATTTCCGTCTATCGTTCTTTGAATATATCTGGTTCTTAGGGCCTGATCTTGTGCCGCTGTTATCATTCCCTTCAGTTTTCCTTCTTTAGCTCTCCCCTCTGTAGCCACTGCCATGTGTCATCGCTGGCTAGTTCTTTAGTCTGTCTCATGTATTGTCCGTGCATTTGGTTGTTGTGCCAGTCCTCTGTTCTGTCTGTCATTCTCCTGTCTCTGTATATTTCTGGGTCTTTGTCTACTTTTATTAGTCCTTCCTTCCCATGCACTATTTAGCCACTCGTCTTCACTGGTTTTCAGATATTGCCCCAATGCTCTGTTTTTCGATGTTGACGCAGTCCTCTATACTTAGTAGTCCTCTCCCTCCTTCCTTTCGTGTTATGTATAGTCTGTCCGTATTTGCTCTTGGGTGTAGTGCTTTCTGTATTGTCATGTGTTTCTGGTTGGTTTTCTGATCTATGCTGCGGAGTTCTGCCTTCGTCCATTCCACTATTCCTGCGCTGTATCTGATTATTGGCACTGCCCATGTGTTTATGGCTTTTATCATATTTCCAGCGTTAGGTTTTGACTTGAGTATCGCCTTGAGTCTCTGCATATATTCTTTACTGATCGTGTCCTATTATTATTATTATATTATTATTATTATATTATTATTATTATTATTATTATTATTATTATTCCCTTCCTCCTACTGCCCCAAAAGTTGACTGATATCACTATCAACCTCGCTCTTTGAAATCGTCCTGTTCACGCCAGAACCCATTACCTCAGCTGATCCGACACCATCAGGCATTCCTCACCGTTTTTAATTCCCCTCTCCCTCCTTCCCAAATCAAGTCTTTCGTGAGCTCCTTAATCTATCGTCGACCAGGGCGCGTGTGTCTTCTCAGGCGACCAGAAGCCCTCGCTGCCTCACCTGTTTCTGGGAAAACAGATAACATCGCAAAACAGACGATCAGGCGGAAGCGAAGGCAGACATGCAATGTCAAATTGCAGCCTCCTCGAGATGAGATAACCCCGGAGAGAGAGAGAGAGAGAGAGAGAGAGAGAGAGAGAGAGAGAGAGAGAGAGTCTGGCCCCTCCCGTTTTGAGTAATGATATCATGGTATACATTTAGAAGATTCTCTCTCTCTCTCTCTCTCTCTCTCTCTCTCTCTCTCTCTCTCTCTCTCCCCAGTCGTCAAAGTCGAACTCAGGTCTACTCAATTCTGAGCCGTATGCACTACCACGTCTATTACGAGAGAGAGAGAGAGAATCCTTCGCAAAATAACCAAGAATATATAGGGCTCCTAATATGATTTAATATTCGTTCATTTTGGATCTTAGAGAGAGAGAGAGAGAGAAGAGAGAGAGAGAGAGATATTGCATCGCAAAATCACCAAAAATACACAGGGCTCTTACTAGAAATAATTTTTTCGTCTTTTGGACAAGAGAGAGAGAGAGAGAGAGAGAGAGAGAGAGAGAGAGAGAGAGAGAGATATTGCATCGCAAAATCACCAAAAAATACACGGGGCTGCTACTAGAAATCATTTTTTTTCGTCTTTTGACAAGAGGCCGAAGAGAGAGAAGAGAGAGATCGGAGAGAAGAGAGGAGAGAGCGGAGAGAGAGAGAGAGAGGCCTTCAAATACAAAGAGTACAAGGCTATCTTATAGTATATACAATTTCAGTTTATTCTGGGTATGAGAGAGAGAGAGAGAGAGAGAGAGAGAGAGAGAGAGAGAGAGAGAGATCCTCGGGCTTCAGTCGATAAAATTTGTATGTCAGCAGAGGGCAATAAATGACCCAGATTCTCGGGGGGAGGTTGTTTGAAAGGAAAACAAACCATGGGCGGAGGGAGACAGTTATTTCCGCTCCGTATACATTATTCCCGAGATTCTGTGCAGGTATGTCCACAGATATCACAGCTGCTGCTTCGAGATGGGTGTTGCCAGGGGAAAAAAAACGTGTTGACTGATTAAATGAAGATGAAGTTTGTATACTGACTAATAAACGTGAGATTACTATATATTGTCGCGTGGATAAATAAGTAAAGCCATTTAAGACAGCGTAACTGTCAGTGTTATTTATTTAATAATAAGAATAATAATAATAATAATAATAATACATAATAAGAATAATAAAAATAATAATAATAATAATAATAAGCAGGAAGAAGACCTTCACTAATAAAGGTTTTATGGAAAATAATGGCTATTTCAGCCGAGTTTATTTTTATATTTTATTTTATTTTCTATACAAAAGAAACGCAACTGAAATAGCCTTTTTTCAAAAATAATAATAATAATAATAACAATAATAATAATAATAATAATAATAATAATAATAATAGTAATAATAATAATTATGGTGATCAGTTGTTTGATGAGGACCTCCAAGTACCTGACCGTCTTCCCCTTCAATTGGGTTGAATACCTGGTTGCCGGACGAAGCTTCTCTGTTGCCAGAGATTCCATTTACGTCGTTGTTTCGTTTATTTCTTCATTTCTTCCATCATGCTGAGCTTTTGCTATTTAACCCATAGCTGGACCCCTACCCCATCAGGGATAGGTACTCCATTTACAGCTGAGGTAGACTGAGGAAATTATGGTAAGATCCTTTCCCAAGGAATCTACGCCGAGGAGAGCGGTCACCCATCCAAACGACTGACCAGCCCCAATGTTGCTTAACTTGACTTAAGTCCATTGACGACCTAACCCACTCCTCCACGGCGCCACATCTCTCCCATATGTAGGAAGTGCAATACGAAAAATGAAACCATAAACCACATAGCAAGCGAATGTCCGGCACTTGCACAGAACCAGTACAAAAAGAGGCATGATTCAGTGGCAAAAGCCCTCCACTGGAGCCTGTGCAAGAAACATCAGCTACCTTGCAGTAATAAGTGGTACGAGCACCAACCTGGGGGAGTGATAGAAAACGATCACGCAAAGATCCTCTGGGACTATGGTATCAGAACGGATAGGGTGGATACGTGCAAACAGACCAGACGTGACGTTGATTGACAAAGTCAAGAAGAAAGTCTCACTCATTGATGTCGCAATACCATGGGGACAACCAGAGTTGAAGAGAAAAGAGGGGGGAAAAAATGGATAAGTATCAAGATCTGAAAAATAGAAATAGAAGAAGGATATGGGATATGCCAGTGGAAATCGTACCCATAATCATAGGGGAGCACTAGGCACGATCCCAAGATCCCTGAAAAGGAATCTAGAAAAAAAAAACTAGAGGCTGAAGTAGCTCCAGGACTCATGCAGAAGTGTGTGATCCTAGAAACGGCACACTAGTAAGAAAAGTGATGGACTCCTAAGGAGGCAGGATGCAACCCGGAACCCCACACTATAAATACCACCCAGGTCGAATTGGAGAACTGTGATAGAGCAAAAAAAACAATAATAATAATGGTGAACGAAATAAATATATTTTAGATATATTTATTTATTTCAAAAGAGGATTTTTCAAGCAGGTTCTCGACCTTTTGTATGATTCTAATATATATATATATATATATATATATATATATATATATATATATATATACACACACACACACATATATATATATATATATATATATATATATTTGTATTATCACACTTTATGGAATTTCTATTCGCCATTTTCTTAATATATATATATATATATAGATTTATATATATATATACATATATCTAAAATATATAATATTTGTTATATACAAACTTTATGGATTTCTTCGCCATTTTCTAAGCAATATATAATATATATATATTATCATAGATATATAGATATTATACTATACATACAATACATACATACATAATACAACACACAGCTACACCTTTATGGATTTCTTCGCCATTTTAGTGACTCATGCTGTTGTGAAGATTGTTATGAATAATAATGGAATAATAACTGGAGAAAAGAAATCCACAGTTATATTAAATAGAAAAGGGGCGGAACGGAACCCAAAGATCCCGAAAGAAATATTGTTTCTTCATGGTGAAGACTCGTGCTACTATGAGGATTTTTTTTATAATAACTTTATAAGAAGAAAAGATAAAAACGTATATATATATAATATATATATATATATATATATATATATATATATATATATATATATATAATTTTCCCATTGGTGTATAGTAGACTTCAAGAACGTTTATCTCGATATCTGCGAGATGAAATCTCTCAGAGTGAGGTGAATGAACTGTAAAAAAAAAAATCTTTTATTTGTGATTTTTTTCCTCCTTTAATAGTTACGCAGCAGGAAAACACTGGTTATTTGCACTTATCTCCCGATTTGAGATTTTGAAAATATTTGTCTTTGATATCGCTTTCTTGTTTTCATAGTAAATATTACGTGTTTAAGTGGTGTTCTATTTATTATTTGGCGTTATTAGAACTGTATTTTTTCATAGGTTTTGTCTCGAATATTATAACTTTATTTTTTTATTATATTTTATTTTATTGTTTGATTTTTTTTATTTATTTATTTAATTTTTTGCTTGTATTGGGCATGATCTTGCTACTACTTTTAAGTAGCAGATTTAAGACCTTGTTATTTTTGTCGCTATTAATGGAGTTGTTGTTTTAGGTATAAATTCACAAGAAGTCCTGTGCTTATTACTCCTTTACTTATCTCTCTCTCTCTCTCTCTCTCTCTCATTCTCTCTCTCTCTCTACTCTCTTCGCTCTCTCTCTCTCACTTGTCAAATGGCCCATTACACTTTGTTTAATTATTTATAAGTATGG
>NC_087208.1:60130599-60265599 GCF_015104395.2 Macrobrachium nipponense | reverse complement strand
GTCCGCTGGGCGCTGGTTCGAACCCACGAGAGGACGAAATTATTATCAACTAAAAAATTCCCCTTCGGTTAACATATATGAAAATATATTCATTCCGAGTAGAGCGAATTGGATATTAAAGAGTTGTATATTAAAGGACATTTGAAGCTTAATGGATGTATAATGCGGTCAGGAATAATCGTCACTTTTCTTAATATGGTTTATTTTACGACGCCATCATCAAGTAACGAATTAAGTCGTACACTTGCCAACGAAGATGGAGTGATGCGCAGTACATATTTCTTATTATTTATTTTTTTTCTAAGATGCGTTCAATACCGTGCAGCAAATTCACTCCCAAGATGTACAAAGTGTCCATAAAGTCCCAGTACCATTACAAGTATTTATGGCTTGTAATGGTATTGGGACTTTATGGACACCCTGTATACCACATCAACCGTGCATTTGATATCTAGGCCAGTCCCTTACGACGCTCCTGATTGGCTGTTGATAAGCCAGTCACAGGGTTGGAAACTCTGTCTCTCTCGAGAGTTCACATAGGCAGGATGTATGTTCCACCTCTCCTGAGGGATACTTTTGAGAGACGTATCCCTCAGGAGAGGAGGTCATTTGGGTGTGGGAAACATGATGAGATTATTTAAGTTAGGTTAGTGTAGTTTGAAGGGGATTAATGGAGGTCATTTGGGTGTGGGAAACATAATGAGATCATTTTGAAGAAGATTCTGTGGTTAGTTTTGAAGATATGGCGCCCCGCTTTTTTCAGGGAAAGTTTCTGTACTCGGTTACAGATCGGGAATATATGATTCCGGGTAGGAAGGATGTTGAAGTGGACTTGTCTGAGCTGGCGCACTGATTGACTGATGGCCTCTGTGACTGTATATAGTTCGTCGTTTATTCCTGGAATTCTATCGAGGGTGTGGGAGGAAGGGAGGTTGTTGGAACTATGGAAGGTGAGTTTCGGGTCGGAGAGAGAGAGAGAGAGAGAGAGAGAGAGAGAGAGAGAGAGAGAGAGAGAGAGAGAGAGAGAGTTGATGTGTGTGTGAGAGGGAGAGGGATTTATATATATATATATATATATATATATATATATATATATATATATATATATATTATATATATATATATATATATAATAGATATATATATATATATATATATATAAAACAACCTCAACAGTTGATGTCTGAGTGGGGAGAGAGAGAGACTTGATGTGTGTTTTGTGTGTGTGAAGGAGAGGAATTGCAGTGTGTGTCTGAGTGGAGAGAGAGAGAGAGAGAGAGACCTTACCTTACAGACTTACATCTTGTTCGGGTTGCCCCAGGTCCCTCAGTGTGAGGCACCTCTAATGTCTACCAGAGAGTTGCTAGTACATCTTCCGGTATATTTTGCATCTTCCAATCTTGGATGGTCTGGGATGCAGTTTAGATATTTTGTCGAGCTTATTCTTAAACACATCTACGCTCACTTCTGATATATTCCTCAGATGAGCTGGCAACGCATTGAATAGACGCTGCATTGTCGATGCTGGTGCGTAGTGGATTAATGTCCTGTGTTGCTTTCCTTATTTTTTCCTGGTATAGTTTTGGGCACTATTAATCTACCTCTGCTTGCTCTTTCTGATATTTTTAGTTCCATGATATCTGCTATTCCTTCTATCTGTTTCCATGCCTGAATTATCATGTAGCGTTCTCTTCTCCTTTCTAGACTATATAATTTTAAGAAATTGTAGTCTTTCCAGTAGTCTAGGTCCTTAAACTTCTTCTATTCTAGCTGTAAGGACCTTTGTACACTCTCTATTTGTGCAATATCCTTTTGATAGTGTGGGTACCATATCATATTGCAATATTCAAGTGGACTACGAACATATGTTTTATAAAGCATAATCATGTGTTCAGCTTTTCTTGTTTTGAAGTGCCGTAACAACACCCATTCCCATTTTGCTTTACATTTTGCCAACAGAGTTGCTATTTGATCATTGCATAACATGTTCCTACAAACATCCTAAGATATGTCAAAACTACTATGAAATATATGGTAAATGTGCATACTTAGATGATATGGGGATGATTGCAGAGATCTGCATCCAAAAATATGTAAAAACCTAAAAGAAGGAAAAGGATGTAAGTTCGACAAAAAATGCAAATATATGCACCCTGTAAGCCATGAATCATAATCAAATAAATAACCAACCAAGTAATAAAATCCAAAATAAGAAAGAAACAAATAAAGAGAGAAATCAAGAATATCAGGTAAAAGAGAAAAGCAAACACCAATGAGATATGCAGAGGTGTCAGCAAAAAATTTCAAAGCATCAGCTCCGAAATTCTACTCAAGAGATAATAACTGTATTTATTATGCAAGAGGATATTGCAGAAACGGAGAAAAATTGCAGATTCAGACACAAAATTAATAATTATGATGAACGGAAGATCAAATAGTTATGTGGAAAAGTTGGATTTTTTAATGTCAGAATTTCTGGAAATGAAAAAAAGAACAACATACCAGAACAGGAAGAGACATGGAAAATCCTTATTACTATCAGTATTAAATGAGGAGAAAACACGCAAACCATCATAGTGATGAATGCGCAGGGTTTAGTTACGAGTAACTCAAAAAGAAAAATAGAGTACTTAGAAGAACTAACCCAAAATGAAAAGAAAATAGATATAATGAATATAAGTGAAACCTGGTATTCCCAAGAGACTGGGAATGATGATCAAATAAAAGGGTTCCAAACTTATAGATCAGATAGAAAAAATAGGAATCAAGGGGGAACCGCAATATATGGGAAAGACAAAAAACAAGGAAAAAATATATGAGAAATATAGTAACTCAGAATGTGAACTAATAGCGGTAGAATTTGAATCTGAAAAATTGATGAACATAGTAATATATAGACCTCCTAATACTAAAGAGTTTGACATAATAATTGAAAAATTGGATGATATATGTAGAAATCACAAGGACTGGACTATTCTCCTATCTGGTGACTTCAACTTTCCTTTCGTAGAATGGAAAGAACGAATAGGAGATTGTGGTTGTACTTATACATATAAAAAAGAGAGTAATAGTAGTGCAGAAGATAAGAGGCAATTTGAAAAGCTATTTAGATATGCTACTAGAATAAAACATTCAACAAATAAATCACCTGCCAACAAGAAAGGAAATACTTTAGACCTAGTATTTTGTGAACGAGATGAATTATGTTAAAGAAATAATAGTTTATAATGCGAGTATTTCAGACCATAATGTCATAGAATTAACAGTTCATTCCAAGCAAGTGAAAATAGAGATAAGCAAGAAATGAAAAAGTGGAAGGATATGGAAAATACAACTTCTACAGTAAAAATATAAAATGGTCAGAAATTAATGAGAATTAAACAAAGATTGGGATAACATTTTCGTAAGTGATGACATAAGGGTAAATACGGAGATATTATATAAAATATGGAGATAATAGTGGCAAAATATATACCAAGAAGAAGAGTAAACATCATTCATGCATACCAAGAGACAGAAGGATCTTGTTCCAGAAAATCAGAAGTGGAAAAAAGGTCTTGCAAAAGAAAAAAATGCATGGAAAGTTATAGAACTAAAAGTAAGATAGAAAAATGCAGAAACAAAAGATTATACAATCAAAAGAAAATGAAAACGGGACTTGGAAGAAAAAACCCTATTAAATATCAAGCAAAACCCCAAACTATTATACTCATATGCGAAGAAGATGAATAAAAGAAGAAAGAAATAGGCCCTCTGAGAATTGAAGGGAGATTACGAATGAAAAAAAGGAAATTTGCAACATACTGCAGAACGATATAAGAAGAGAATTCACCCCTAGAATAGATAATGAGATAATGCTATAGAAGTAAGGGATGAAAATGGTGAATATTTAGCGACATAGATATTAATGAAGCTGATATGTGCAGGCTATTAAATGAAATTAAAAATGGAGCTGCTGCAGGGCCTGATGAATTCCTGCTATTTTGTTAAAGAAAGTAGTTCATTCTATCGCAAAGCCACTTGCAATATTATTAAGACAAAGTGTAGATACAGGCAAGATATATGATGAGCACAAATTAGCATATATTTACCCCTACTTTCAAAAGTGGATCAAGACTAGAGCAAGTAATTATAGGCCTGTGAGTCTAACATCACATATTATGAAAGGTGTATGAAAGGGTAATGAAGAAAAATATTATGAAACATTTAATAAAAAATAATTTGTTTAATAAAGGACAACATGGTTTCGTACCCGGAAAAAGTACACAAACCCAACTGTTAGTCCGTGAAAACATATTCAAAATATGAAAAGCGGAAATGAAACAGATGTGGTTTATTTAGACTTTGCAAAAGCTTTTGATAAAGTAGACCATAATATATTAGCGAAGAAAATTAGAAAACACAATATCGTGGATAAAGTAGGAAGATGGTTAAAAGAATTTTTACACAACAGAAAACAGATAGTTATTGCAAACGACGACGAGAAATCGGATGAAGCCAAGGTAATATCCGGTGTGCCGCAAGGTACGGTGTTAGCAGCAATACTGTTTTGTTATTATGATTGAAGACATAGACAATAATGTTAAAGATTCGTAGTGAGTAGTTTCGCAGATGACACAAGAATAAGTGAGAAATTAACTTGTGGATGAAAGATAGGAACGCTCTACAAAGAGACCTTAACAAAGTATATGATTGGGCAGAGGTAAATAGGATGGTATTTAACTCTGATAAATTTGAATCATAAATTATGGAGACAGAGAAAGAAAGCTATATGCATATAAGGGACCTAATAATGAGACCATCACAAATAAGGAAGCAGTTAAAGACCTTGGTGTGATGATGAATAGGAACATGTTATGCAATGATCAAATAGCAAACTCTGTTGGCAAAATGTAAAGCAAAAATGGGAATGTTGTTACGGCACTTCAAAACAAGAAAAGCTGAACACATGATTATGCTGTATAAAACATATGTTCGTAGTCCACTTGAATATTGCAATATGATATGGTACCCACACTATCAAAAGGATATTGCACAAATAGAGATGTACAAGGTCATTTACAGCTAGAATAGAAGAAGTTAAGGACCTAGACTACTGGGAAAGACTATTAAACAAATTAAAACTTAGTATATAGTCTAAAGGGGAGAAGGAGAGAACGCTACATGATAATTCAGGCATGGAAACAGATAGAAGGAATAGCAGAAAACATCATGGAACTAAAAATATCAGAAAGAGCAAGCAGAGGTAGTTAATAGTGCCCAAACTATACAGAAAAATAAGGAAAGCACAGGTCATTAATCCACTACGCACCAGCATCGATAATGCAGCGTCTATTCAATGCGTGTTTTTCCAGCTCATCTGAGGAATATATCAGGAGTGAGCGTAGATGTGTTTAAGAATAAGTCGACAAAATATCTAAACTGCATCCCAGACCATCCAAGATTGGAAGATGCAAAATATACCGGAAGATGTACTAGCAACTCTCTGGTAGACACTAGAGGTGCCTCACACGAGGGACCTGGGGCACCCGAACAAGATGTAAGGTCTGTAAGGTCTGTAAGGATCATCACACCAAGGTCTTTAACTGCTTCCTTATTTGTGATGGTCTCATTATTCTTAGGTACCTTATATGCAATATAGCTTTCTTTCTCTGTCTCTATAATTTATTGATTCAAATTTATCAGAGTTAAATACCATCCTATTTACCTCTGCCCAATCATATACTTTGTTAAGGTCTCTTTGTAGAGCGTTCCTATCTTCATCACAAGTAATTTCTCTACTTATTCTTGTGTCCTCTGCGAAACTACTCACTACCGAATCCTTAACATTATTGTCTATGTCTTCAATCATAATAACAAACAGTATTGCAGCTAACACCGTACCTTGCGGCACACCGGATATTACCTTGGCTTCATCCGATTTCTCGTCGTTTGCAATAACTATCTGTTTTCTGTTGTGTAAAAATTCTTTTAACCATCTTCTACTTTATCCACGATATTGTGTTTTCTAATTTTCTTCGCTAATATATTATGGTCTACTTTATCAAAAAGCTTTTGCAAAGTCTAAATAAACCAAACATCTGTTTCATTTCCGCTTTTCATATTTTTGAATATGTTCTCACGGTGGACTAACAGTTGGGTTTGTGTACTTTTTCCGGGTACGAAACCATGTTGTCCTTTATTAAACAAATTATTTTTTATTAAATGTTTCTTAATATTTTTCTTCATTACCCTTTCATACACTTTCATAATATGTGATGTTAGACTCACAGGCCTATAATTACTTGCCTCTAGTCTTGATCCACTTTTGAAAGTAGGGGTAATATATGCTAATTTGTGCTCATCATAAATCTTGCCTGTATCTACACTTTGTCTTAATAATATTGCAAGTGGCTTTGCGATAGAATGAACTACTTTCTTTAACAAAATAGCAGGAATTCCATCAGGCCCTGCAGCAGCTCCATTTTTAATTTCATTAATAGCCTGCACAATATCAGCTTCATTAATATCTATGTCAGCTAAATATTCACTATTTTCATCCCTTATTCTATATCATTATCTCATTATCTATTCTAGGGGTGAATTCTCTCTTATATCGTTCTGCCAGTATGTTGCAAATTTCCTTTTTTTTCATTCGTTAATCTCCCTTCATTCTCAGAGGGCCTATTTCTATTCTTCTTTTATTCATCTTCTTCGCATATGAGTATAATAGTTTTGGGGTTTTGCTTGATATTTAATAGGGTTTTTTCTTCCAAGTCCCGTTTTTCATTTTCTTTTGATTGTATAATCTTTTGTTCTGCATTTTCTATCTTACTTTTTAGTTCTATAACTTTCCATGCATTTTTTTCTTTTGCAAGACCTTTTTTCCACTTTCTGATTTTCTGGAACAAGATCCTTCTGTCTCTTGGTATGCATGAATGATGTTACTTTTCTTCTTCGGTATATATTTTTCCACTATTTTCTCCAATATTTTATATAATATCTCCGTATTTACCCTTATGTCATCACTTACGAAATGTTATCCCAATCTTTGTTTAATTCTTCATTAATTTCTGACCATTTTATATTTTTACTGTAGAAGTTGTATTTTCCATATCCTTCCCACTTTTTCATTTCTTGCTTATCTCTATTTTCACTTGCTTTGGAATGAACTGTTAATTCTATGACATTATGGTCTGAAATACTCGCATTATAAACTATATTTCTTTAAACATAATTCATCTCGTTCACAAATACTAGGTCTAAAGTATTTTTCCTTTCTTGTTGGCAGGTGATTATTTGTTGAATGTTGTATTCTAGTAGCATATCTAATAGCTTTTCAAATTGCCTCTTATCTTCTGCACTACTATTACTCTCTTTTTTATATGTATAAGTACACCACAATCTCCTATTCGTTTCTTTCCATTCTACGAAAGGAAAGTTGAAGTCACCAGATAGGAGAATAGTCCAATCCTTGTGATTTCTACATATATCATCCAATTTTTCAATTATTAAGTCAAACTCTTTAGTATTAGGAGGTCTATATATTACTATGTTCATCAATTTTTTCAGATTCAAATTCTACCGCTATTAGTTCACATTCTGAGTTACTATATTTCTCATATATTTTTCCTTGTTTTTTGTCTTTCCCATATATTGCGGTTCCCCCTTGATTCCTATTTTTTTTTTCTATCTGATCTATAAGTTTGGAACCCTTTTATTTGATCATCATTCCCAGTCTCTTGGGAACCACCAGGTTTCACTTATATTCATTATATCTATTTTCTTTTCATTTTGGGTTAGTTCTTTTAAGTACTCTATTTTTGCTTTTTGAGTTACTCGTAACTAAACCCTGCGCATTCATCACTATGATGGTTTGCGTGTTTTTCTCCTTCATTTAATACTGGTAGTAATAAGGATTTTCCCATGTCTCTTTCCTGTTCTGGTATGTTGTTTCTTCTTTTTTTCATTTCCAGAAATTCTGACATTAAAAATCCAACTTACTTTTCCATAATATTTGATCTTCCTTCATCATAATTATTCATTTGTGTCTGAATCTGCAATTTTCTCCGTTTCTGCAATATCCTCTTGCATAATAAATACAGTTATTATCTCTTGAGTAGAATTTCGGAGCTGATGCTTTGAAATTTTTTGCTGACACCTCTGCATATCTCATTGGTGGTTTGCTTTTCTCTTTTACCTGATATTCTTGATTTCTCTCTTTATTTGTTTCTTTCTTATTTTGGATTTTATTACTTGGTTGGTTATTTATTTGATTATGATTCATGGCTACAGGGTGCATATATTTGCATTTTTGTCGAACTTACATCCTTTTCCTTCTTTTAGGTTTTTACATATTTTTGATGCAGATCTCTGCAATCATCCCCATATCCATCTTAAGTATGCACATTTACCAAGATATTTCATAGTTTTGACATATCTTAGGATGTTTGTAGTAACATCTTTCTCCAAATCTGCAATTCCCTCTTTTCAAAAGGTTGCAGATTTTGTCTTCTTGTCTATTTTTTCCTCTTTCCCGTCATTGTATAGATCTGGGTAGAGCCTCTTCGGATTTTGCTTTTCTGTTGTCATATCGTAATTTATTTCTTCGTAGGTATGCTGCTTTATTGCCTCATATGTAGTATCATGAGTATCTCTGCATCCATACTTTTATCTTGTTCGTTTGTTTTCCTTATTTTTTTCTGTCATTTCATTTTTGTTTACTTCTCTTCCGTTTTCCTCTTCTTCTTTTTTCTTCTTCTTCTTCCTCTTCCTCTTCTTCTTCATCCTCAACTATTTGTACATTCAATCTTGATTTAATAACATTGTCTATCCATGATAGACATGTGTTGAACAAAAATTCTTGTATCTTTTCTCAAATCTTGTATTACCTCAGCACACTGTGGATGGGTCGGAATGTTGCATGCAGCACATTTTCTGATTAGGTTTTGTGGATTGACTATGCTATACCAAACCTTATTACAGTTTGCATGCTTTTGCATTCTTTTTCCTAATGCATCAATTAGGATATTCACAAGATTCACCTTATTCATTTTCTTTGTCGAATATGTTGGTTTATGTATATTTTCTTTATGAGTCTCTTGACCACTTGGATTTTATTTGGAACTTCTTCAATTATTTTCAAGATGTTTTCATTAGATTTGTTCCAGTTTGAAGGATTATATCCTTCTAATTATATCTATGAATGCTTTTGTATCTTTTTTGGCGGTAGGACTGTTGCTGATTTCATAGAGTTGAGAAATGCCAGTTTTTCCCTTCCCTTCCTGCTACCTCATCGTATTGCGAATCTGCTAAACACTGCCAAATTACGCCACCTCTTCCCGCAGTTGGAACTTACTGCCATCTTGTTCTGATTTATAGTATTACACTTGATAAACTAACTTAGAAGAGCGCTTTATCCTACTATTTTCACACTAATCTTATCACCGATAGTTCACGAACACTTCTAGATATTTCTCAAATTCTAGTCGTATGTTAAAATTGTGATATCTGTTGATTAATCTGACTTCACGCGGGTACGTGAGAGAGAGAGAGAGAGAGAGAGAGAGAGAGAGAGAGAGAGAGAGGTACATCTAAAAGTGGGTGTGAGATTGAGATTTTGTAAATCTCAAGTGTGTCTGTGTTGTTGTGTATTTGTAAATGAAGAAAAGAATTTTAATTCATGTGGAGAGAGAGAGAGAGAGAGAGAGAGAGAGAGAGAGAGAGAGAGAGAGAGAGAATAGGGTCTGTCTTTACGTAAAGTTTATAGTGTATAGAGACAGAATTAGAGCGATCGAGAGAGTGACATTAGCGAGAGTGTATGTACGCATGTTTGCATAATTAATTATAGAGAGAGAGAGAGAGAGAGAGAGATGGCTAAAGAAGAGACTGAGTCACTGCAACCGATAGGCATTCCTTTTACGTATCCATTAGTTAGGTAAACTTAGGGTTGCAAGGGCTTGATTTAACCCTTCCTCTCTCTCTCTCTCTCTCTCTCTCTCTCTCTCTCTCTCTCTCTCTCTCTCTCTCCAACAGGTATTGGTAAGTTAGTGTTTAGGGAGGCTTTGGTCTATGTCCGTCACCCGTGGACGCTACAAAAACAAACGAATAGATATGGATGTTTACAAACTCAATTCCTTCCTCCTCCTTTTCGTTGTGAGGATAATAATTTTTGTTAAGTTGTGAAACTCGGTAGAGTTTTCATTGGTTCTGCTACTGATTTATTTTTATTTTTTTATATTTGATTGGTTTTTCCGTGGAATTTGACTAAACATCATTTGAGAAAAGAAAAATTATTCTGAATTTTGTAATTGCTTCTTATATAGGAAAATAATAATAGGAGTTTAAAAAATCCTCATAATAGCAAGAGTCTTCAAATGGAGAAACAAATCCACAGTTTTGTAAATGTACATATATTTAAATTTAAAACTTTAAGGACAGCTTTCGGGAATCTGTTCGGTTCCCCTTATCAATCAATCTTTTAAAGTTTTAAATTTAAATATATGTACATTTACATAACTGTGGATTTGTTTCTCCAATAATGGAGTATAAAGATGATGGAGAGGTTCAATAATACAACAGAAACCTTCTAGTATTGCCTTAATTAAGAACGAATAATATAATTTGAAAAAATCTTTTCTAGAAGGGGAATTAAACAGAAAATTAAGAAGCCTAAAACAATGGAGAAGACTGCAAAGATGAAATGAAAAAAAAAATGATTTTATGTACAGCAAATTTTTATCCACGTATCCTATGACGGTTAGTATTTCCCGTCCTGTCGTAATTGGGCGGACGAGATTATGGTTTAAACTCAGATGTCACTGAGGCGCATATATACCAATTGAGACCCAGCTGAGGGTGATGATGTTGAATAGCTACTCTCTCTCTCTCTCTCTCTCTCTCCTTTAAACATTGGCATGTCTAACCGCCTTGATCCTCCATTAGCAACTTCGTAATTATTTCATCTGCTACGCGGCCCAGTTGGACCAAGATTGTGTTAGCCAATCGTTTTGGGTCATATTATTTCAGCTTCACTGTTAGCCTCTCTCTGATTGGTCCTTGAGGTTCGTGACGTTACGGCCCTAGCGACGTCACGTGATCGATTGTGAACCGACATCGTGTTAGACTTTACGGCACTTGATCAAAGCTGTTCAGGATATAGGTTGTGGACTCAAGAATCAAGCAAGTTATTACAAGATGGGTATTGCATTTTTCCTTCAATAAAATTCAATGAAATTCAAACCTTGAAATGGAAAGAACTAATATAATAGGTTAAGATGTGCTGTTATCTCTTACTTCTTTCAAATTAATGCCATATTCTTTGGAAACTTGAATTGAAAGTCAATGGCCCCCGTGGTGGGCTTGTTTCATATGAAATAGGATTCATCTTCTGAATAATATAATAATAATAATAATAATAATAATAATAATAATAATAATAATAATGATAGTCTCTTGTTCTACCAAGCTTATAATATAAATGACTGCTAACGTATATAAATAAAAAATAAATTAAATATATATATATATATATATATATATATATATATATATATATATATATACATATACATATACATATATATATATATATATATATATGTATACAAACATATGTAATATAGATAATATGTATTTATATACACATACATATAAGTGTGCATGTATATGTGTGTGTGTGGGCGGGGGGACGGGGTATGCGTTGCTTAACTTATGTATGCCCATGCAATAGCTAATTATGAAACCACCAGTTGCAAAGGGTAAAGTGACCTAGTTGAGAAAACTGAAGATTCCGTAACGTGGGTGACTCTCTCTCTCTCTCTCTCTCTCTCTCTGTGAAAAAAACTATATTGCGAATCTCAGTTTACGCTTTAGGTTAAAAATGGAGCGGAAGAAAAACAACGGTTGTAAAAAAAAACAAAAAAAACCGTGGGGTGATGCAGTGCGGTTCATTGGGGAAATCCAGTCGGCAGAATCTTAAAATTATATACGTATATATGTATGTAATTATTATATATAATATTTATGATGTTTTATTATTATTGCATGCCCGTCAAAAAATTATGCAAATATTTAAGTTACGTTGTAAATGGTGTATATTTATTTTTGTATGTATGTATATATACGTACGTATATTCATATACATCATTTGCAACGTAAATGAAATATTCACAATTTTTGACGGGACGGGTGCAATATTATTATTATTATTATTATTATTATTATTATTATTATTATTATTATTATTATTATTATTATGAAGTTTTTGAGCCAGTATCCATGGACTTCATCGGGACCTGGGGCTTTCAAGTTTGGCATTTTCTTTAGTCGGTGTCTGACTGTGTCTGTCGTGATCACAGTGAATCTTCGTTTTATTCTCCCTGTTTCTTCTTCCTTGACTTCCTGGAGCCATGTTGCATGTTTGTTGTGTGATACCGGATTGTTCCATATGTTTTCCCAGAGTCTTTTACTTGGTTAGGCTTCAGGAATTTCTTGGTGGTTGTCTTCCCCTCTTAGTTGGCTGTATAGTCTTTTCTGGTTGGTTCCGAATAGTTTGTTCTGTTGGTATCCCTTATTCCTGTTCAGTACCGTTGGATCTTATGTGCTTTGGCCTTAAGCCTCTGTTTTTACATCTTCTATTGTGTTGTTTAGTCCCCTCTCTTGTACTTTGTATTTCTCGTTGAGTTTCCTCCCTTGTTTTTTCTTGCTTCTTAGCCTTTTTTTCTTGCCATCTCTTTCAGTTTACTCAAGTCAGATCTCATCACCATGATTTTGCTTTTCCAGGCGCCTTTTCCAAGGAGGTTGCTGTTTTGGTTTCTGTTGGTTGTTGGGTGGTTTTGTGTTGGTTGGTCGTTGTTCGTATCCCCATCAGTTCTGCTACTAATCTTGCTCCTGCATATGCCAAGTTATTTGTTTCTGTGATAATGGTGGTGTGTATTATTCCCATTATTTCATTGACCTCACTTGTTTTCTCCCCTAATTTCTTGGTGTTGTAGGCTTTCATGGAGGGGATCTTTGTTCTCCTTATATTCTGTTTTTGCGGGCTCTCAAGTACGGTCTGGAGAACCCCTGGGGGAGGTTGAATATTATTATTATTATTATTATTATTATTATTATTATTATTATTATTATTAAGAAGAAGAATTTCAGTGTCCAAGTACAATAAGTAAATTTAGCAAGACAAGCTTTATGCTACCAAGTCATATACCAACTACATTTATAATCATTCTCGAATTCTCTCAGACCATATTTTTGTTGCATAATTCCTGCAAATATTTTTTAAGTCGAAGAGGGATTATATGGTCTTTACATTGTAGTATGTACACATCAAAATTTGACTTGCTGGAAAAACCCGAAATTATAATTCTGTCGATGTACTTGTGAGCGCTAAACCCTCTAGCCTCAGTAGTTTTAATTTTATGGACGGTTTAAAGTTAGCCATGATCGTGCGTATGGCACCGCTATAGGTGCCAACAACACAGGCCACCACCGGGACGTGGCTGAAAAACTTTTCATTACCCGCGGCTGAGGGTTTCATGGGGCGTGGCTGAGAGTTTCATACAGCATTTTACGCTGTGCAGAAAACTCGATTTTTTTTTTTTAGTTCACTGAAATTCGTTCTTCTGTATAAATTAGATACATGAATCTGCCTCACATTGCTTTGGGCAAGCAATGACCATGAAGCTCCTGTGCTGGACTTCGACTTAGACACGTGCACAGACTGACAGATAGCCGTTTTTCGTTCTTTTGTTTTTGTTGTCTATTTTTCGCTCTTTTGTTTTTGGTTGCCTTTTTTTCTTTCTTTTGTTTTTGGTTGTCTGTTTTTCGCTCTTTTGTTTTTTTTGGTTGTCTGTTTTTCGTTCTTTTGTTTTTGGTTGCCTCATTTTCTTTCTTTTGTTTTTGGTTGTCTGTTTTTCGTTCTTTTGTTTTTGGTTGCCTTTTTTTTTCTTCTTTTGTTTTCGGTTGTCTGTTTTACGTTCTTTTGTTTTGGTTTTGCTTTTTTTCTTGCTTGTTTTCGGTTGTCTGTTTTACGTTCTTTTGTTTTTGGTTGCCTTTTTTTCTTTCTTTTGTTTTTGGTTGTCTGTTTTTCGTTCTTTTGTTTTTTTTGTTTGTCTGTTTTTCGTTCTTTTGTTTTTGGTTGTCTGTTTTTCGTTCTTTTGTTTTTGGTTGCCTGTTTTTCGTTCTTTAGCTTTTGGTTGTGTTTTACGTTTTTACTTTTTGTCTGGTTGTCTGTAATGCGTTCTTTTGTTGTTGTTTGTTGGCTGTTTTTCGTTCTTTTGTTTTGGTTGCTTTTTTGTTCTTTTGTTTTTGTCGTTGCCTTCTTTTTTTTCTTTCTTTTGTTTTTTGTTTGTCTTTTGTTTTTGTTGTCTTTTGTTTATGGTTGTCTGTTTTTCGTTCTTTTGTTTTTGTTTTTGGCTTTTTTTTCTTTCTTTTGTTTTTCCGTGTCTTTTGTTTCTTCTTGTTTTTGGTTGCCTTTTTGTTCTTTTGTTTTTGGTTGTCTGTTTTTCGCTCTTTTTTTTTGTTTTTTTTGTTGTCTGTTTTTTTCTTCGTTTCTTTGTCTGTTGCTCTGTTTTCGTTTCTTTTGTTTTTGGTTGTCCGTTTTTCGTTCTTTTGTTTTTTTTGGTTGTCTTTTCGGTTTCTTTTTTGTTTTTTTTGTTTTTTTTTTTTGTCTGTTTCGTTCTTTTGTTTTTTTTTGGTTTGTTTTTCGTTCGTTTTGTTTTTTTTTTTGTTTTTTGGTTGCCTGTTTTTTTTTTCGTTATTTTTTTTTTAGCTTTTGGTTGTGTTTTACGTTTTTACTTTTTGTCTGGTTGTCTGTAATGCGTTCTTTTGTTTTTGGTTGTTTGTTTTTGGTTGCCTGTTTTTCGTTCTTTTGTTTTTGGTTGCCTGTTTTTCGTTCTTTTGTTTTTTGTTGCTTATTTTTCGTCATTTTTAATTGGCCATCATTTAGCATATTTACAAATATTCTTCCATTTATTTATTAATAACGAAAATCTTCTCGTAATTGGATAGCAGATACTCGTAGACGTGAGGGATTGTTTGTTTGTTTGTATGGTGTTTTTACGTTGCATGGAACCAGTGGTTATTCAGCAACGGGACCAACGCTTTTACGTGACTTCCGAACCACGTCGAGAGTGAACTTCTATCACCAGAAATTCACATCTCTCATTCCTCAATGGAATGCCCGAGAATCGAACCCGCGACCACCGAGGTGAGAAGCAAACACCAAACCAACCACGCCACTAAGGCGTGAGGGATTGCACGGAACAGAAAATCTCAAAGACCCCAAAGGAAACCGATAAATATGCTAACGTAGCGTAAACGTTATACCCCACCCTACAGGAAATGTTTATAGTCAAATGGGTAAGAATAGGGACACGTGGCCAAGCGCTTGGTAAACAATGATTTGGGGAATGAATTGTACGTGCACAAATAAATCTCTCTCTCTCTCTCTCAATTTAAAAATGATCTCTCCCTGTGTATTACGCGCTCGTTTATGTGCCAATATTTGTGTTAGCGCGTGAACGCGTGGAGAGATAATTCAAGTTGAGAGAGATAATTTGGGTTGGGAGAGGTAATCGGGTTGGGAGAGATAATTTGAGTTGGATAGATAATTCTACTTTGGAGAGATAATTTGAGTTGAGAGAGGTAATTTGGGTTGGGAGAGATAATTTGTGTTATATGAGGTAATTCGGGTTGTTTGGTAGAAATAATTTGGGTTGGGAAAGGTAATTGGGATTAGGAGAGGTAATTTGGGTTATGAGAGGTAATTCGTGTTTGGAGAGATAATTTCGGTTGGGAGAGATAAATTGGGTGGAGGCAATTCGGGTTGGTTGGTAGAGATAATTCGGGTTGGCTGGTAGAGATAATTTGGGTTGGGAAAGGTAATTGGGATTGAGAGAGGTAATTTATATTAATTATATGTTTTCAGGCGTAACAACTAATGAGGGTCACTTACGCAGGACAAAATTATTTTAATTTAAAATATTAATAAAAAGAAGTTAAGTAGAAGATATATGAATATTAGGAGTTTATAAATTTTACCTTATATATATATATAATATATATATATATATATATATATATATATATAGTATATATATATAGTATATGGATATAAAGATTGCAAATTTTAAAAAAGGGGGCATGCTAGTACTGCTTCATAAGCAAAAATATACAAGCGTTGTGAATAAAAACTAAATAAAAACGCTACATACCAATACATCATAATTACATTAAGGAATGAAGTATACTTAACCCATATTTTTCCTCAGAAGACAGCTTATGTGATAAAACTTAAAAAGAAAAATATCCGTTTAAAATTATATATAGCAGCATTCCCAAGACTCAGTTGCGCACACAATCTGATGAAATAGAGTGTGGGACTTTCTAACAACACCTTTCACCGCACATCACTCTTAATTAATTCATATACTAGGCCTAAGGGCCTTGTGTCGTGTTCCCCAGCCTCTCTCTCTCTCTCTCTCTATGTGTGTGTGTGTGTGTGTTTAGTTTTTATGCCATTCATTTATTTTATTTTATTTTTACTTTTTAGGCGTTTGAACAAGTGCTCTCTCTCTCTCTCTCTCTCTCTCTCTCTCTCTCTGGCTATACCGCGCAAAGAACGACAACTTCTCTCTGGGGGACTTCTTATTAAGCCTGCCAGCATGGCGGGCAGACCCACCCGCCGCTCGGTGTTGGGACACCAAAGAAATCAGGGAGGTAGCCGGGCTCCCTTTTCAGCCAGCCAGCATCTCCGAAAATACGGTCAATCGGGGGCATTATTCGCTGGGTATTGAACCTCCCTGCCCTGCTTTTGAATGGCAATCTGAAGGAGAGATCTGCTGAAATGCCGCGACGCACGTTTCTGGAAAACGTGTGTGTCTACATCTACGACGCGTGTTGTTGTGTTGTGTTGGTTTGTGGGGTGTGTGTTGTGTGTGTTTGTTAGTGTATGTATGTATGTAAGTATGTGTATATATATTTATACTGGTAAATGTTGCCAAATACCTGAGTAGTTTTAATGGGCATAAAGGTCGCTTAACTTCGTGGCTTCTATATATATATATATATATATATATATATATAATATATATATATATATATATATATATATATATATATATATATATATATATGTATGTATATATATATATATATATATATATATATATATATATATATATATATGCGTGTGTGTGTGTGTAACCGAATCAAGAAAATTGAACGTGATGAATATTACATAAATAAAGACAAATTCCACCAAAGAAGAAGAAACTGTCATTCGACTCCAGCCAAGTAAGGACCACAAATCGAAAGGACTTGCAGTAGTTCTCCGTCGTTTCTCTGTCCTTTGGTGGAATTTGTGTATGTATAAATGTGTATAATATATAAAAATATATCTTTTTTTTCTTCATTGAAACCCAGTATGCAGATGTGTATTTTTCGGCTCACATATTTGACTAGTGAATTTTTCTATGCTGTGCCAACGGGCGAAGATGTGTTTATTGAAATGATGTGAGAAAAACATTGTTAATGGAAAGGTTTATTTTTCGTATGAAGATCTGATTATTCATGATTTGATATCTGTTATCTCTGCCGTGATGAGGTTTCAGATTTTTTTCTTAATTTGCTGTTTTTCCACTCTGATGAGATGGCTTGTTTTGCCTCTTATTGGACGTTATGAAGGGAATATGAGAATATTGGACAGTTGATGAATGTATTCATTGGATCATATATATATATATATATATATATATATATATATATATATATATATATAATATAATATATATAATAGTATATAATATATATATGTATAAAAACTATATATATTATATATATCTATATATATATATATATATATGGTTTTAATATATATATATATATATATATATATATATATATATCTTCCCGTAGGGTGGTAGTGCCGTCAGTGTACCCTCACGCGACACACTGTAGGCATTACCTACGGTTCTTTGCAACGTCCCATCGGGCCCTAACTGCAACCCCTTTCATTCCTTTTGCTATACCTCCATCATATTCTCTTCATCTAAATATCCACCCCCTCCTGACAATTGCTTCAACTCTTTCAGCACTAGATGACCCCTTAGATCCCATCGCTTGACGTAAATTTAAATTCCAATTGTGATTCCATATTTTATAGTGTTTTTGTCTAATTTACTTCCATATTTTTCTAATTTACCTCCATATTTTCATCCTAGTTATAAATCACGTAGCTTTTTACTCTCATTTTATTGAACTGCGGTTGTCAGATGAATATCTCCTCAATCATTTTTTGATGAGAGAAGCCAAGGAATCTACGTATAGGCTTACGTACACATATCCTACCGAATAAAACTCGAAGAGGGGGGGGGGGGGGGCGGGGGGGGGGGGGGGGGACTTGACCCTCTGAAATCACTCCCCGGCCACAAACCCAGCCGAGCGGGTGAAAAACTTAGCAGAAATGATGACAGCCATAATTCGTTTAGGCCTAAGTGGATAGATACATCGCTCCCAGTTGTCATCGTGTGTCAACAATCATTTTTTGAAATTTACTAAATCTTTTTTTTTTTCTTTTTTTCTTTTTTTGCCCGAGTGTTTAGATTAGATCATGATGAATACCTGCTGGACGAACTGTATCCAAGTTCACTGTAGTTTCCCATCGCGAGGTATAAATGTGTAGTGAGCGTGTTCGTGGTACAGATGATAGCATTATCTCCTCATTAGCGACGAACTCTCGTTCGATTCCCGAAAATGTTGGGTCTCTGTGGTCTTAAGCGGTGAATAATGAATTTAGTTGATAGTTGACTGATATGGCTCAAGTTGGAGAGAGAGAGAGAGAGAGAGAGAGAGAGAGAGAGAGAGAGAGGCATTTATACTGCTGTACCGACATGGCACTGAAAACGGAGGGCCTACACACTTAATCATCACCCACTGAAGGGAGAGGGGGAACATTCATAAAATCTCTCTCTCTCTCTCTCTCTCTCTCTCTCTCTCTCTCTCTCCATTTTGTACACGTTCTATCACTGTCTTTCTCAGACTATGCTTTGTGCATACAAACGTCACGTATTCATTTAACATCAGCGCACTACACCAAATCAGACAACAGCTTTTGACCACCTAAAAGGTAATTTCTCACTGAAAGTATCATCCCTGTCTCCTCCTAAATTTAATCACCTGTCGCCATTTACAAGGTCCACCTTTGGTCTAATTATCATGACAATCCACGCGCAACTTTTCATTAAACCAGCTCACAATCAGACAAAGGCACAAACCTAACTAAAATCACACCCTCCTTCTCTGAGGTGAAAGCACAGACCTTCGTCAGCGCCTCTCAGACAAGTAGTCGACCGTTAAATCATAATTCTTCCTTCGTTATGCGTAGGCTTTTGTGCGCGTAATGTAAAGCAGGATATCTGAAGAGAGAGAGAACAGAGTTTGTTGTGACTTGGCAGGTATATATGTACTAGGTGAGTTTTCCAATGATTAATTTTGTGAGATTTCTGCTCGAGTAGCGAAAGTGGCTTGGCATAGATCGTCAGACCTGAGACGATTTTTACCTCAAAATTAATCAAAACCTGTTCATCTCTTCTTTCGGTGTCCTGCTAATCATGAGCATAGTCATGATATTCATAACTAAAATAATAATAATAATAATAATAATAATAATAATAATAATAATAATAATAATAATAATAATAATAATAATAATAATAATGAAAAAGAAACCCACAAATTCAATTGTAACTTGTTTTACTTCTAAGTATTTACATTTAGTTTTACTCCACACTCGAGTACTTTCAGGCCCTTCTGTGGCCATTCTCAGAGATGTTTGGGATGTTAGCCTGGGTCCAAGGCAAGGCAGTCTTCTGGAACTTCTTCTCGGTGTGCTGGTCATTTATGCGATGGCTGTTCTGGTTTTCTTGAGAGTTGCCAATCCCCTCTTGTCGCTCTGATATCCTGAGCTGATGGTCAATGGATTCACCCTTGTGGTAAGGGTGTGGTCACCGAAAGTCTGTTGGGCAGGAAACCTAATCTCCAGGTCAGCAGGGTCAATCTTAGATATTTTAAAAGAGCTAAGATTGACCCTGCTGACCTGGAGATTAGGTTTCCTGCCCAACAGACTTTCGGTGACCACACCCTTACCACAAGGGTGAATCCCATTGACCATCAGCTCAGGATATCAGAGCGACAAAGAGGGGATTGGCAACTCTCAAGAAAACCAGAACAGCCATCGCATAAATGACAGCACAACGAGAAGAAGTTCCAGAAGACTGCTGGGCCTTGACCCAGGCTAACATCCCAAACATCTCTTGAGAATGGGCCACAGAAGGGCCTGAAAGTACTCGAGTGTGGAGTAAAACTAAATGTAAATACTTAGAAGTAAACAAGTTACAAATTGAATTTGGGTGGGTTTCTTTTCTTTTTCAATCTTCAGAAAAAACTGAAAGAAGTTTTTGTTTGGTTTAATAAAATATAATAATAATAAGTATCAAAACCTGAAAATATAAATAAGAAGGATATGGGATATGGCAGTAGAAATTGTACCCATAATCATAGGAACACTAGGCACGATCCCAAGATCCCTGAAAAGGAATCTGGAAAAACTAGAGGCTGAAGTTGCTCCAGGACCATGCAGAAGAGTGTGCTCCTAGAAACAGCGCACATAATAAGAAAAGTGGTGGACTCCTAAGGAGGCAGGATGCAACCCGGAACCCCACACTATAAATACCACCTAGTCGAATTGGAGGACTGATGGACCAAAAAATGAATTAATAATAAAAATAATAACAATGATTTGTACTTAGTGTGGAATATTTGAGTCAATTGCTTAGCATGTCTCGTGGTTTTACTTTACCAAATTCTAAAAAGTAGAATGAATGTGAATAATTGTACAATTATGTTTCGACTTGTACAAATATGCAAATTCATTTCCGGGAAATAATCCATTATGTTATGCATTTGGTAAGGATATTGCATGCCCCCCAAAAATATTAAGAAAGCTCTCTTAAAACATGTCAAAGATGCAGTAATATCTTCGTTGAGACAGCTTAGTTAAGACAACTTTTATGAGGGATCAAGAGAAGTAAAACAAGGCGTGATGCGACCTCCAGCCTACTCGGGGCGCGTGCAAGATTTTCCCCTTTCTCATAAGTTGTAAACATTACATTCCTAACTGAACGTGAAGTGGTCTTCGCAATTAATGCTCGTACTTAGTACTACTCATACTAACAACAAGGATCAGATAAAAAGGACACAACTTAAACGTTTATATTTTCTCAGCTATAAGTGGAAACACAAAATAATCGTACAGAAATATAGCCTGGATCAGTACACCAAATATCGCTGAATGGCCTTCTTGGCCCCAGTGCCTGGGCTTTAGCCCTAAATATCGTACATCCATCCATCCAAATAAATTACAACGTTCTAAAATCTACGGTTTCACCAACGGAAATTTAAAATGAATATGCTATATTTTATATTAGAAATAATTGTTATGTATACTGTTTAACATACACATTATTTATTTTTTACATTTTCATTCTGATAAATAAATCATAAATATCCCATCCTAAAATTCCTGTATCTTTAGCTCAACGCGAAACACCTTTTCAGGCTTTTTTCTTTTCCCCAAGTTGGTCTTCTTGCATTGGTCGACAGCAAAAAATTATATATAATGATAATAAAGAATAATAAATCAAATAAAAGATAGCTACATATTTCCTATGTCTAATAATAAAAGTCTACGGGTAATATCGCCCAGCCCAGGAGAGGCTATCTCTCTAAATCTCTCTCTCTCTCTCTTTCTCTCTCTCTCTCTCTCTCACACACACACACACACACACACACAGATATATATATATATATATTATATATATATATATTATATATATATATATAAAGTGTGTCACTGGTGAGATAGGCCTCTCCCGGACTGGACGACTTTCGCTATTATACATAGGAAACATAGAGCTACATTTTATTTTATTTATATATTATTATTCTTGTATTATTGTTTAGCATTTTTTGCTCTCGAGCAATGTAGGGAGCCCAAATAAGGAATTATTTATCTATACTCTGTTTTTTTCCATCTGTCCATCCGCCTGTGGTGGTCGCGCATGGTAACACTACGTCCCGGGCATTAAATAGTTACGCTATATGTAAGTTTTCGGTAAATAAAAGGATATCTTGGTGTACATTTGCAACTGAAAAGTGTTTCGATAATTTACTGTATGCGAATTACACCGTTAATATTCGAAATAGGATGATATTTAAAGCCCGGGACGCAGTGTTACCATGCGCAAACACCACAGGCGGATGGACAGATGGAAGAAAACAGAGTATAGTCACGATTCCAACGGGTTTTTGTTACTGTAATTATTATATATTTTCCATGAGGTAAAATACTAATTTCCTATTTTTTTCATACCAGTTTTAATGCTGTATGGAATTTTGCGGTTGTAAGACGTGGGAATACTTACGATATTTAATGTTATGGGGGATATTTTCATGAAGATTTTGACTTAGTGTAGATTATTTATCTGTTGCAAATATTGTGCATACAACGTCGATGACCATAATTGGTTTTGCACGCCAGATTATAGGAACAGATAAACTGGTATATTTTTTTTTACTCAATTCTTACATGCAAACTATCTAATAAATCTCATTAATGACTGCATACACCTAGTTGAATAATAATAATAATTATTCCTTGATCATTTCAGAAGGACATTGCATTGCGTTTACAAAACCCATATACTTGGCGAAGCTGTTTCATTCATCCACGAGTCCTTAAATTAATTATCTGCAGTTACAATTTTTCCTGTAAATAAGCCATGCAGGACTTAACCAGGGTAGTGTGTGTGTGGAGGTCATTTTCACAACAGGGCACTCACTCTACCCTCTTTAAACCCCCCACCCTCCCACTGTCTGAAGGGCAGTCATGAAATAGCCTTTGAGCAGAGGTCCAGTGTGTAGTTTACCAATCATAGTAACTGGGTAAAACTTAGCTACTTGCGTCTAACCAACAGGAAATCATTTGTTCCTAACACTTTTAATAGCTGCAATTTTTGGATTGTTATTTAACAGCGGTAGGTTGCAATCAGGGTGAAAAATAAAGCACTGGGCTATAACCTTTTACTGTATCTCCGTTCACGTTTTTTTTTTTTTTTTTTTTTTGTCATCTTCTGAGAATGATTTCGTAGTGCAACTGCGAGGCTCTCATCCTGTTACACCTGTGTAACCTTTTACTCTCGGTTTTCCCTTCAGTGCTGAATGACATCACAGTTTCCCAGCTATTGGCCTTTTCAACCTAAATTCTATATTCTTATCCCCAAGTCTTGCCGAGCACTGCATCTGAAGCTTTCTCTTCTGAGAGAATAAATATTGATTTCCTTTTCAGTTTAATCGCTATATGTGACACGCACGACACCGGTCATAACACAAAAGGCGACTGATGACAACGAAAACAGTCGCTGGCTTGACGCTCGGCGTTTGCGGATCTCTGATATGTCTGCTGCTGCTTTTTGGTGGTGGCTTTCACTGCCATTGTTCCTACAGAGTATCCTGTTCAAGGATATTGTTATGCACTGTCGAACAGAGGCGGATTTGGTGGTGCTGAGCCTGACTGCATGTGACCAGAGAATATATTATATACTAGACTTCGCGTGACTTGAAAGAAAAAAGTGGTTTTGGCTTTTTAAGGTCGATCGCCTTCTTCTTCTTCTTCTTCTTCTTCCGCGAGTAAAATGCAATCATTAGCGTTGCTCTAGTTTTTAGTCAACACTGGAAATTCTTGAATGCTTGTGTTCTCGTTATATTTGTGTATAATATATGCATTAATATATATATATATACATATACATATGTACGTATACTATATATGTAAATGTATATAAATAAATAAAGGATTATTATATATATATATATATATATATATATATATATATATATATATATATAACATAGATATATGTATATATATATATATATATATAGATATATATATATATATATATATATATATATATATATAGTTTGCGCGCAAGAAACAGAAAAGGTTTCGGTACACAATGCATCTAAAATTAATCCCTTTTTGAATGTCTCTGAGAATATTTTTCTTGTACTAGAAATTCTTTATTGAAACCGCCTAGAAACTCTTATCCTTAACGCATATACAACAAGGCGTGATCTGACCTCCAACTTACTCTGGGCACGTGCTAAAATCTACAGTCAGGTGAAGCGTTGTTTCATCAACGAAAATTAAAATAAATACGTTATGTTAGATTAGGATGAATTAATATGTACTGTTTAACATGCGCAGAATTTATTTTTTACATTTTCATTCTCATAAATAAATCATAAACATCCTATTCTAAAATTCCTGTATCTTTAACCCAACTCGAAACACGTTTTTCAAACCCTCTTAGGTTTTCCTAATCCCCCAACAAGAACAATGAGAGCAAGAACAGCAACAGCAACAGCAACCAAGTAGTTTGCAGGCTTACTCCCCGAGTAAGCGAACATTCCTTCCTGGACACGTAGAAATTCCGTCACTTACGAATCTAGAAGAATCCTTGAACACGACTATAAAATCTTTTCTCATACGAAACTAAACATTTTCTTGAATTTCCTTAAAAAAAAAGGAAAAAAAAAACGCTCGTAAAATGCACGTTTCCCCTGAGGTTCTGTCTACATGAAGTTAAAACTCAGCTGCGAGAAACTATATTTAGTCCGATTTTATCGGAACTTTATCAGACATTCGCTGACATCCTGTAGAGAAAGTGGAGATGAATCAAGTAGACAGACAATTCATAGCTAGTTGATTTTTATTTAGGAATTTGCCTACAGACATATTTTAAAATATTTCACATCTAGTTGAGTTTTTTTTTAGGAATTTGCCTACAGACATATTTTAAAATATTTCACATCTAGTTGAGTTTGTTTTTTTTTTTTTTTTTAGGAATTTGCCTACAGACATATTTTAAAATATTTCACATCGTAGTGAGTTTTTTTTTAGGAATTTGCACCTACAGACATATTTTTAAAATATTTCACATCTAGTGAGGTTTTTTTTTAGGAATTTGCCTACAGACATATGTTTTAAAACAGTTTATATTAAGGTGATTATTATTCAGTTATTTTCTTGATATAAATATATTCCAAAACAGCTTATATGTAGGTGGTTATTATTTAGTTATTTTCTTGATAGGTATATATTTTAAAACAGTTTATATCTAGGTGATTATTATTTAGTTATTTTCTTGATATAAGTATGGTTTAAAAACAGTTTATATATAGGTGATTATTTTTTAGTTATTTTCTCGACAGAAATATATTTTATAACAGTTTATATCTAGGTGATTATTATTTAATAATTTTATTGATAGAGATATATTTTAAAACAGTTTATATCTAGGTGATTATTATTTAGATATTTTCTTGATAGAGAAATATTTTAAAACAGTTTATATGTAGGTGATTATTATTTAGTTATTTTCTTGATAGAAATATATTCTAAAGCAGTTTATATCTAGGTGATTATTATGTAGTTATTTTCTTGATATATAAATACTCTAGCAATTATTATCTAGTTTTGATTATTATAGTAGTTATTTTCTTGATAGTAAACACTATAGAAATAACAATTTATATCTAGGTATTATTAGTTTAGTTACTTCTGATATAAATATTTTTAAACCAATTTTATGAGGTGATATATTATCTAGTTATTTTCTCGATAGAAACATATTTTAAAACAGTTTATATCTAGGTGATTATTATTAAGTTATTTTCTTGATAGAAATATATTTAAAAGCGGTTTATATCTAGGTGATTATTATTTAGTTACTTTCTTGATAGACATTTTTAAAACAGTTGATACCCAGGTGATTTTTATTTAGTAATTTCCTCATTTTCTGCTAGTCTAGTTCTTTGTTCATTGATCTAACTTATCAACAGTTCCACATTAAAAAGGGTTTTACTGCTTTTTCATTATAAATATTATAGATATTCATTATGTATGTTGAATGTCAAAAATTATTATTATTTTTTTTTTTTCCAATTCGACTGGGTGGTATTCTAGTGTGGGGTCCGGGTTGCATCCTGCCTCCTTAGGAGTCCATCACTTTTCTTACTATGTGCGCCGTTTCTAGGTTTCTAGGATCACACTCTTTTGCATGAGTCCTGGAGCTACTTCAGTCTCTAGTTTTTCTAGATTCCTTTTCAGGGATCTTGGGATCGTGCCTAGTGCTCCTATGATTATGGGTACAATTTCCACTGGCATATCCCATATCCTTCTTATTTCTATTTTCAGATCTTGATACTTATCCAATTTTTTCCCTCTCTTCTCTTCAACTCTGGTGTCCATGGTATTGCGACATCAATGAGTGATACTTTCTTCTTGACTTGTCAATCAACGTCACGTCTGGTCTATTTGCACGTATCACCCTATCTGTTCTGATACCATAGTCCCAGAGGATCTTTGCCTGATCGTTTTCTATCACTCCCTCAGGTTGGTGCTCGTACCACTTATTACTGCAAGGTAGCTGATGTTTCTTGCACAGGCTCCAGTGGAGGGCTTTTGCCACTGAATCATGCCTCTCTTTGTACTGGTTCTGTGCAAGTGCCGGGCCTTCGCTGCTATGTGGTTTATGGTTTCATTTTTCGTATTGGCACTTCCTACATATGGAGAGATGTTATTTTTTTCCGTCTATCGTTCTTTGAACATATCTGGTTCTCAGGGCTGATCTTGTGCCGCTGTTATCATTCCTTCAGTTTCCTTCTTTAGCTCTCCCCTCTGTAGCCATTGCCATGTATCATCGCTGGCTAGTTCTTTAGTCTGTCTCATGTATTGTCCGTGCATTGGTTTGTTGTGCCATTCTCTGTTTTGTTTTTCATTTCTCTGTCTTTGTATATTTCTGGGTCTTCGTCTACTTTTATTAGTCCTTCTTCCCATGCAGTCTTTAGCCACTCGTCTTCACTGGTTTTCAGATATTGCCCATAGTGCTCTGTTCTCGATGTGATGTTGACGCAGTCCTCTATATTTAGTAGTTCTCTCCCTCCTTCCTTTCGTGTTATGCATAGTCTGTCCGTATTTTGCTCTTGGGTGCAGTGCTTTGTATTGTATATTTCCTGGTTTTCTGATATCTGCGGAGTTCTGCCTTCGTCCATTCCACTATTCCTGCGCTGTATCTGATTACTGCATGACATTTGGTTTATGCTTTATCATATTTCCGGCCGTTGAGTTGACTGAGATCGCCTGAGTCTCTGCTATATTCTTCCTGATCGTGTCCTATCTGTTTTTATTATCCCTTATTCCCATTATTCCCAGGTTATTATTCCAGTCTCTCTTATGTGGTTGATGTTGCTCCCCTCTGGTTAGCTTATCCCTTCAGTTCGTTACTTTGCCTTGTATTGGACTAAGGCGTTGCTATTATTATTATTATTATATCATCACGTTTTCCCCCCCCCCCCCCCCCGATGCTGTTTTTAGTCAAGTTGCATTAATAGTGACGACAAAGTAAACCTAAAACAGCCTTTAATAAAATGCCCATTTACTGTTACATTATCTATATGTATATATTCATTAAAGTGTTTTGAATGAAAAAAAAGTTTTAATAGTGATATATTATTACTTATTATATATATATATTATTATTATATTGTTGTTGTTGTTGTTGTTGATGCTGTTTTGTCAATTGCATATGAAGAAAGTAAATCTAGCCTTAATATATATACGTTCATTATTATATATTATTATTATATATGTGTGTTAAAAAAAATGTCAAAAAATGTATTTATTATTATTATATTTTATTATTATTCTTATATTATTATATTGCTGCTGCTGCGTGTTGTTGTTGTCGTTGTTTTCGATGCTGTTTTTGTCAAATTGCATTAAATAGTGAAGAAAGTAAATGCAAAACAGCCTTTAATAATAATAATAAAAAAAATGCCGGTAGATGACGTTGCACCTAACGAATCCAATCCATTCCCCGCACGGTTTTGAGAAGTCCGTCTCGTGCTGATAATTCCTTGACCTTTCGCGGCCATTCGCGTTGATCCGCTTTCCGGTTCAGATAATCCTTTATGAGTTTGTCATGCCGACTGATGTTCGTTTCCTGTCCTGCTTTGTCGCATTTTTATGTTGGCAAATCGTGTTACTTTCGTGTCGCGACTGAGCTGCTTCGTAAGTCGAGATTCGGACGGTTTTTTATATGCTTCAGCGTGCTACTGGTACGCCACAGTGTCCTCATGATTATGTAAGGAAGTTTTACCGTGGTGGGGTTTCATCCGTAATTAGGTAGTTGAAGTGTGAATGTGATAATGGCTGTTGTGTCGTTTCAAAACACACACACACACACGCGCACGCACACACAGACATATATATGTGTGTGTGTGTGTGTGTGTGCTTTTAGATACATTAGTCACTGTGAAACTTTGAATTCCGGATAAATAAATGAAGAAACTCCAACAATTCAGTGCGTGAATTCGAATCTCACCGAGGGGAGGTAGGATTTCTTCATATTTCCTTTGACTTAGATTCAAGGCTTTGCGGTTAGATCGAAAGGTTATGATGTCCTGTTGGCTATTACAAAAAAAAATATTCCTAAAGAATTTGTTGATTTAAGAATAAAGCTGTATGGAGAATATTAGAAGCCAGGTGGCAGGAGAGAGAAATTATTTGAATGGGAAATTATGTATGTAGAAGAGATAATGATGAATGCAGTTCTCTCACATTACAACTGCGAGGTTTTCCTCCCGTTGCAACTTTCAAACCTCTCTACGACCTCATAGGTCCCAGCGCTTGGCCTTTGGCGGATATTCATATACTCCATTCCTGTGGACACCAGAAGACTTGTAAGACCCAGACCTACTGGAATGAAAACCACAAGGGAAAAGTTAAGACTATCTTAGCTTTACCAGACCACTGAGCTGATGAACAGCTCTCCTAGGGCTGCTGGCCCGAAAGGTAGCCAATTATGAGTGGAGATTGGTGAAATATAAAGCGCAGGAAACGCACGAGGGGCGTCATTTCTCACAGAGAGCCTCTGCGTCACGTGGCTTGCTTGTATGGTGTTTTTACGTTGCATGGAACCATTTGTTATTCAGCAACGGGACCAACGGCTTTACGTGACTTCCGAATCACGTCGAGAGTGAACTTCTATCATCAGAAATACACATCTCTCGCTCCTCAATGGAATGGCCGAGAATCGAACCCGCGACCACCGAGGTGGGACGCCAACACCATACCAACCACGCCACTGAGGCGCTTTGCGTCACGTGGCGTTGAAGGATATAGCTACATGACCTTAAACACAAAGAGTCCGACATTGACAAAACCTCAACGTTTAGTGTCGGTGGGTATCGTCAAAGATATCCGGAGTGCGTCATTGTTTTTTTTTTAATGTGCGTCAATGTTCCTGATATTCGTCAAAGGGTTTCCGGGAATGGGCATGGGCATATGCAAGGGCATTGGTAATTAATTCTAGGGTGTTGAGCGGCTGGTCTTTTATGCGTATGTGAATATACCAGATTGTTTTACTAATCGCTTAGTTTGTTACGTATTTGTTGGTTAAATTTAGCGCGCGCACACACACATTATATATATATATTTATTATATATATATATATATATATATATATATATATATATATATATATATATATATATATATATATATATATATATATATATATATATATATATATATATATATTCTTGTCTGTTCGAAATATAAACCGTATGCAAACGTGCATGTATACGTATTGAATATATATATATATATATATATATATATATATATATATATATATATATATATATATATATATACATATAGTAGGATATTAGATATATTTTTTTTACAGACATTCCGTAGGGACTTGCGAGAGCATATTTATTTTCATTAGACAGAGATTACCTTGAGAGAGAGAGACGAGAAGGGAGAAGAGAGAGAGGGAGAAGGGAGAGAGAGAGAGAGAGAACTGGGGTATACGTATTATGACGGTGTCGTAAGTGCCATGAAGCACGTCTACCTCATGTCAGAGCTTCCATGAAACTTTACGTAAATATAAATTCATTGGGAAAATATTGAAACGTTATATAAATAGATTCATGAATATAACGAAACTTTATATATAAATAAATTCATAGTAAATAATGAAACTATGTGTAAATAACTCATAATAAATAATGAAGCTTTATATTAATAGATTCATTGCAAATAATTAAACTATATATAAATAAATTCATAGATGATAAAGAAACTTTATATATAAGTAAATTCATAGAAAATAATGAAACTATATATAAATAAATTCATAGAAAATAATGAAACTATATATAAATAAATTCATAGAAAATAATGAAAATATATTCATAAATATATTCATAGAAAATAATGAAACTATATAAATAAATTCATAGAAAATAATGTAACTTTGTTTATAATTAAATTCATAGAAAATAATTAAACTTTATGTAAATAAATTCATAGAAAATAATGAAACTTTGTATATAAATAAATTCATAGAAATAATTAAAACTTTATATAAATAAATCATAGAAAATAAAAAAAACTATATATAAATTAATTCAAAAAAAATTAACGAAACTTTATATACAAATAAATTCATAGTAAATATTGAAACTTTATATAAATAAATTCATAGAAAATAATGAAACTTTGTATATAAATAAATTCATAGAAAATAATTAAACTTTATATAAATAAATTCATAGAAAATAAAACTATATATAAATAAATTCAAAGAAATTAACGAAACTTTATATACAAATAAATTCATAGTAAATAATGAAACTTTATATATCAATAAATTTATAGAAAATATTGAAACTTTATATATAAATAAATTTATAGGAAATTAATGAAAATATAAATAAATTCATAGAAAATAATGAAACTTTATATATAAATAAATTCATAGAAAATAATGAAGCTTTATATAAATAAATTCATAGAAAATAATGAAACTTTATATATAAATAAATTCATAGAAAATAATGAAACTTTATATAAATAAATTCATAGAAAATAATGAAACTTTATATATAATAAATTCATAGAAAATAATGAAGCTTTATATAAATAAATTCATATAAAATAATGAAACATATAAATAAATTCATAGAATATAATGAAACTTTATATATAAATGTATTCATAGAAAATAATTAAACTTTATATGTAAATAAATTCATAGAAAATAATGATACTTTATATAAATAAATTCATTATAAATAATGAATCTTTATATGAATAAATTCATAAAAAAAATTAATCATAAAAACTGGAAGCACTGTTTTTCGGGTACGAATAGGGCCATCACTATACTTCCCTCCTAAGGGGGTAGTGCCGTTAGTACACCTCATGCGGTGCACTGTAGGCATTATACTTAAGGTTATTTGTAGCGTCCCTTTGGTCCCTAACTGCAACCCTTTCATTCTTTTTACTGGACCTCTTCGTGGTTTTCCTCCTGTTACACATTTTAGACATTTTTACTCTAAATTTCCGTTTCAGCGCTGAATGACCTCATAGGTCCCAGTCCTTGACTTTTGACTTAAATTCTATATACTGTTCTATCCTCACTATACTTCGGAATTTTCTTCCTCCTTCTGTTTCCTACATCCTGTGTCTTTCATTAAAATGCACAGATGCATGAAACGCCGTATTTCTACCTCCCTTCCCCACGTCATCTTCGTATCCGGGCTAGAAAAGGGTCGAAGTATCGGACTGTGTTCCCATTAGTCACTGGGCTTACAAGGAAAAATATAGAATCGATCTACTTGTAAGGGTTACGACGTGGGGTGGGGGTAGGAGGGGGTTAATACCTGGTTAGGATCCTCTCCCTCTTCTCACCATGAATTCGCATGTGTTCTCTCTCTCTCTCTCTCCTAGAGAAAAGTGATCACACGATGTCTCCTCGGCTGAACTAACAAGTCTTTGAGACATCCTAATCCTTGTAACTCTCTCTCTCTCTCTCTCTCTTCTCTCTCTCTCTCTCTCATCTCTCTCTCCAAAAGGATATTGCACAAATAGAGGGTGTACAAAGGTCCTTTACAGCTAGAATAGAAGAAGTTAAGGATCTTGACTACTGGGAAAGACTACAATTTTTAAAATTATATAGTCTAGAAAGGAGAAGAGAACGCTACATGATGATACAGGCATGGAAACAGATAGAAGGAATTGCCGAAAACATCATGGAGCTAAAAGTATCAGGAAGAGCAAGCAGAGGTAGATTATTACTGCCAAAAACTATATCAGGAAAACTAAGGAAAGCACACAGGACATTAATCCACCACGTACCACCATCGACAATGCAGCGTCTATTCAATGCGTTGCCAGCTCATCCGAGGAACATATCAGGAGTGAGCGTAGGTGTGTTTAGAATAAGCTCGACAAATATCAGAGCTGCATCCCAGACCATCCAAGATTGGAAGATTCAAAATATACCGGAAGATGCGTTAGCAATTCTCTGGTAGACATTAGAGGTGCCTCACACCGAGGGACCTGGGGAAACCCGAACGAGGTGTAAGGTCTCTCTCGCTCTCACTCTCTCTCTCTCTCTCTCTCTCTCTCTCCTCTCTCTCTCTCTCTTAACGTTCTGGTTCTTTTGTCCCGAAGGTGTTCAAATGAGCCTGAATTTTCTTCTCTTACCTTCCGGACAAATTTTCTTACGTCCTCCAGTCACCCAGGATATGGGGGATGTCCCTGGGGGTGTGTGGTGGGTGGGGTCCTTGAAGACGTTCGCGTTGAAGCATTAACTTCCAGCTAATTTTTTTTTTTCCGGATGGGGAACCCTCCTGTTATATTCGCTTACCCTAGGAGTAAGCCTACAAACCACTTTCTTGTTGTTGTTGTTATTGTGGTGGGGGGGGGGGGGTTAGGAAAGCCTATAAAAGTCTGAAAAAGGTGTTTCGCGATGTTAAACAGTACAGAAAATTATTTCTAATAAAACGTAGCGTATTTAATGTAATTTTTGGCGAAACAACGCTCTATTTGACCAAAAATTTTAGCATGCGACCGGAGTCGGATGACGCCTTGTTATTTTTATAATTTTCAGTGGGGGGCGGACCTAAGTAGGCAAAAATATGCCCGAATCCAGCTCACTTATTGTGAGGAAGAAAGAAAAAGAGAAAATGTCACATATTTATCTTCACTTACCATATTCTTAGAAAGCTAGGCTAGCATTTATTATTATTATTATTATTATTATTATTATTATTATTATTATTATTATTTATTATTATTATTATTATTATTATTATTATTATTATTATTATTATTATTATTATTAAATCAAGACGTCAAACTAATGAAATAAATTTATTCAAATTTTTTATTAATTTATTTATGTATTCATTTTATAATATTCTTACAGCTCTCAGTCCTACGTAAATCTGTAGTCATTATCTTGACGTTTTCTGTTTCAGAAGCTCTACCTGCGAGTCCATGAATTTTTTATACCACGCGTCAGATTTTTGTCTCTGGCGTCCCGTGAATGTGAATTTACCTGGCTCGTTGCTACCCAGACAACATCTAAAGGTACGCGAGGTATCGTTTGTTTTGCATGCAAATGTATAAGTGGTTGTGCGTTCTTATACAGCGAAGGACGTTTCTCCGTTTGTTACTTGGAAAAACAACAACAAAAATTATATCTGGGTTTGTTTGAGAGTCTCTCTCTCTCTCTCTCTCTCTCTCTCTCTCTCTCTCTCTCTCTCTGTGCGCACGTGTTCCAACCATAACTCACATCAGCCTTCATTGGAAATAGCAAATATAAAATTGATATTGCATTATACGTATCTGAGAATAGTTTATACGTTTGTAAGAATATAGTCATTCTGGATTTCCCTCCACGTGAATATTTCATTCATACCATTCTCATCTCGTCTTCCATTGAACCATTGGGGAATGTGTGCAATAATAAAAAAAAAAAAAGTAATTTGTGGCAACTCCCTTTTTCCTTTCAAGGTATATTTTCCTGTTGAGTGCATGCAATGACTTGGCATCTAAGTCGGAGAGCGCCACTCTCTCTCTCTCTCACTCTCTCTCTCTCTCTCTGAGGAGGAGGAGGAGGAGGAGTGGTTTTGGATCAAAATGTCCCATTATCTCTAATGTTGTCAGTATGGTGTCAAAATAGTTTTAGCTTTTTACTCTTTAATAATAATAATAATAATAATAATAATAATAATGCAAAATAGGACGGGAGAAAGAGGTCATTCAAATAGTATAGATAAAGCAACTTGGAATGTTTGAAGGGATTATTAATCGTAATGAAACTTGGGGAGTAACGTGCAAATAGATAAGTAATGTGAAAAGATGCATAGAACACAAACGAATTGAAAGGTTGCATGCACGATAGAGGTGAGTGGCGCAGTGTACAGGGGGTTATTTGACGATCCTCTAGCGAGCCTTCTTACAAGGAGTTACAAGGATTAGGATGTCTTAAAGACTTGTTAGTCCATCCGAGGAGACATCGTGTGCTCACTTATCTGTAGGAGCAGGTTTTACTGTTCATTCACAGTGTCCTAATGATTTTGTCTAGCTTTCTTTTAAACTCTTCCACACTTTATACGAAGAAGTTTGTAGAAGTATTTTGCACAGGGATTTCATCCACGGCTCTGCTGTATGTATATATAATATATATATATATATATATATATATATATGTGTGTGGTGTGTGTGTGGTGTGTGTGTGTGTGTGTGTGTGTGTATGACAGTGATTACTGTCCGTATCTTATCACTTCCTAATAAAGGAGAAAAATATTGCTCGAAAACTAGGTCACATTTATGACAGTAGTCAGCTGGAGATTCCTGACATGCCTCTATCTGAGAGAGAGAGAGAGAGGAAAAAAAACCGACTGCACTCTGCAACTCCCGAGTCATTGACGACCTTTCCCTTCAGTTGCATTCAACGAACGACGTTCTCTTTCATTACCTTTTGATTGGCTAATGATCTTGACATTCTCTCTCTCTCTCTCTCTGCCTGCGTGTGTGTATATATTTGTATACATGACAGCTTTATAGCAAATTTTTATGGGTAAAAATAATGATAAGGCCGGTCCTGTGTGTGTGTGTGTATGTGCGCGCGCGCTTGTATGAATGACATAGCTTTATAGGAAAAGAATCACATTTGTGTAGGTAAAAATAATGATAGGTCTCTCTCTCTCTCTCTCTCCTCTCTCTCTCTCTCTTTCACATTTGTTGTATGGGTAAAAGTGATGAGCTGATGATAAGACGCATCATATTTTATATCTTAATTCTCATGCTATTCGTCATTATAGTATTCATCAAACGTAGCAGGAAACCTTCCCTGGATATTGATGAATCATCTCTGCTATCGACCTACTGAAACACCTCCTCCGTAACACCACATAATAATGTTTAGTGCTCATGTGTACACGTTTATCACCTCGGCAGATTAGGCATGGAAGGATAGATAGAGTCGGTGTGTGAGCATGTGTTACGGGATTGGTGGAGGGGGGTGGGGAAGGGGGTGTTGTTATCAAGGTCAAACTTACTCCGGCCGAGGGACTTCAATAAAAGTAACATGACTTCCTCCGAGTTATTTGTTTAAGAGAGGATGCTTTTCAATTTTAAAAAATAAATAGATAAATAAGGAAAACAAGTTTTCTGCGTTGTAATGTTAAGAAGCCCTTTTGGCCTCTGCTCGTGACGAAAGAAAATTAAGGATTACGTCTTGTTACCAATCCCGTTATGTGCTTCTGAATTTTCTGCTTATTTCCGTTCTCTCGTTAGACGAGTTGTTTCACAGTATTATTTTATTGTAATCTGTCGTAATTAAAGAAAATTCTTGAAAAATATTCTCAGGAGAATAATGATGAAAACGATATCAATAAATTGATAGATCACAATATCAAACGAAATCTTTCCTGATATCAATATTCTCTTCCAAAAAATGCTCATCTTGATGACCATCAGTCTACCGCCATAATCCACTCCCACTTTTCGCGCGCGCGCTCGCCGACTCGTCCCGCAAGCACACTCCAAGGACGCCGAGACGGGGGTGGAGGAACGGAGTCTGACGCAGCTGAACCTTCGGGTTCCGCGGATTAAAATCACAGAGGACTCCAGATTATCCCCAAGACCTTCTACGTTTGCAGAGTGGCGTTGACGTTGGAGCCTCTAACGCCTACAAAGGTCACGGGGAAAAAACCGTGGTATTTGAGCTTCGTCTAGAGATATTTATATGTGGAAACAGCAAGCATGAGAAACACAGAGGAGGAGAGGGATGTGGCAGAAATGAGAATGCTTAGGTGGTTGTCTTGGGTGACAAGAGAGGATAGGATCAGAAATGACTACATAAGGGGGTCGACTAAGGTGGTGGAAGTATCCAAGAAAGTGCACTAGGGGAGGCTGAGAAGGTATGGACACCTGTTGAGGAGAGATGAGGACCACTCTGGGAAACATACTATGGGGATGGAGGTTCAAGGAAGAAGAAGAAGAGGGAGACCAAGAAAGAGATGGAAGGACTGTGTGAGAGGAGACTTACATGAGAAGGGAATTGATGAGGGAGAAGTGCAAGATAGAAATAGATGGAAACGGCTCGTCCGAAACGACGACCCCATTTAAAAATGGGAACCAGCTGGGAAGAAGATAGAGGTATTTATATGTATTTCAATTCGGGCCATATTCTTCTTGGAAACGGTAACTCCACAATGTTAAATTAAGCTTTTTTATTTGCATAGATACTTGGCATTGTGCCAAGCACTGAGGCAACTAATGGCATTCAGCGCTGAAACGGAAATTGACAGTGAAGGGTTTGAAAGGCGTAACAGGAGGAAAACAAGGTTTCATAGCGTTCTGATGGGTCTCGGTAATACTTTTGGAGAGAGGCGAGCAACTTATCCAGAAATACTAGTTGAGGAGTACGTATGTTTGTGTATATATATTTATAGTTATATATACGTATATGTATATATATATATATATACTATATATATATATAATATATATACATATTTATTCACTTTATCACTGACACAACTGTTCTGTGCATTAATGAAATTACTATTATCATTTTTTAAATAAATATCTCCGCTAGATGCCGTCCAGTTTTAGTGATGTCCTGTTAGTAAATAAATAAATAAATATATACATACACACACACACATATATATATATATATATATAGGTATATATATATATATATATATATATAATTATTTGTAATGCATTTGGTCGTTGTCAGTATTGCTTTCAGTTTGAATAGCTTTTAAATGCTTTAACCACTCATTTATTCTTACCCGCTTTCTTATCTACCTTAATGGTCATTCCCTTTCGTTGTCTCGTATAATAATGACTTAATGGTGGAAGGAAAATGGAACATAAATGAAATGCAAGAGAGAGAGAGGGGTGGGGGGGGGAGTTTAGAAAAGAAAAGAAGTAAGGGCGAATTAGTGATAATTGCTTCAACCGACGTTCCAAGAAGGAAAATAATATCCGGGAAAAATTAAACGAGTTAGGAAAGAAGGCCTCATACGTAGGGAAAATTTTCCCAGTAAAATCTTCGTATTTTTCCGACCCAAACGAATTTGTCTTTTCGTTGACAATAGTCTGCGTGCTCTCTCTCTCTCTCTCTCTCTCTCTCTCTCTCTCTCTCTCTTTCTCGTTTTCAGAGCTTCTTTCTGCTGACAGGAATCGATTCCACGAACTTATATATCCCTAATTTTTTACACTGTAATATATTCAGAGAATCTCTCTCTATCTTCTTCTCGTTTTCAGAGCTTCTTTCTGCTGACAGGAATTGATTCCACGAACTCTTATATATCCCTAATTTTTTACACTCTGTAATATATTCAGATAATCTCTCTCTCTCTCTCTCTCTCTCTCTCTCTCTCTCTCTCTCTCTCCTCTCTCTCTCTCTCTCATCAAAGCGTGGAAAATGAATCATTAATTCAAGTATTTATTTTGTTATATTAAACAACTTATATCATTAACACCATCATTTTCCTTAGCAGACATTTAGTTAACTTTTTAAATAAAATGCACTTTTCAGTTGTTTACATTGACTGTATGTTTATGAAACATAATTTATTAAAACAATGCTATTGAATTTTTAGCTTCGCGTTCCCGTTTGTATATTGCCCATATTTATATGTAGGATGTTTGATCAAAGTAATATGCAAAGAATTTGGTCAAATAGCCATCACTCAGAACTGACATTTTGACAAGAGAGAAAAGCATTACAGATTTAATGAAACAGCTTATATGTAAGACAAACGTTTAACGGGGAGAGAGAGAGAGAGAGAGAGAGAGAGAGAGAGAGAGAGAGAGAGAGAGAGATGGTGAAAGTTGCTCTGAAGGCGTCTCCAGTCAAAAGTCTTGAGGCTAATAGGACCTGTGTAAATGTTTTCTTAGGCAGTTCAGAGACAATGGAACTGTTCAGGATATTCACTGAAGGAATCGAGACAGAGATCCTCACGTGAAGACTAGACGTGCCCCTCGCCCCGCTTGTCCTTCGTTTTGCATGTGTCTGCGTGCTTGTGGTCCAGCGGTTAGGACGCCCCCCTTCGCCGGGGCAAGGTCACGCGGGTTCGGTACCCGAGCGAGACGGGGACCATTTGAGCGCTAAAAAGCTGAGTTGCGTTGTTGCTGCTTTTTTTTTTTTTTTTTTTATAAATAACTTTGTAGTGCATTATGTACTTGACCGTTATTCGTCTGTGCTGGGTATCAGCTTCTTCCCAGCTTTACCTCATTTTTATACAGGGCCGCCATTATGAATGAGTCGTCTCCATCGCTATCTGTCCTGTGCATCGTTCTCGTCCATAACTTTTCATAACAAACCTTCCCCTACGCAATCACTCCATCTTTTTCTTGGTCTTCCCTTCCTCCTTCTACCCCGCACTTCCATTTCCATCGCATGTTCTTCTCTTCGTAACAGGTGTCCATACCATCGAAGCCTTCCCTTTTGTATCTTCTTTGATGTTTCAACTACCTTAGTCGATCCTCTTATATATACATATATTTCTAATCCCATCTTCCTTTGTTACTCCCGACATCCATCTCAACATTCTCATTTCTACTACATCCATCGTCTTCTCTGTTTTCCTCATACTTGCTGTTTCTATTCCATCTAACAACAAAGGTGGAAAAGTAAGTGGGGAGGTGCGTGTGTGTGTGTAAATATATATATATATAATATATATTTATATATATATATATATATAATATATATATATATAGATATAATATGTCTATGTAGAATAAAATATAGTCTATACTTAGCACATATCCGTGGGAAAGTGTGTGCTTGCTTATATAAATATATTATGTATGTAAAATATGTACACACACACATATACATATAATAGTATGTATGTAGTATGTATATATATATATATATATATATATATATATATATATATATATAGTATATATGTACTGTTTATGTAGAATAAAATATATATATTAATTAAACATAAATACTCCTATTAATAGGGCAGGTATGATCGTGGGAAAAGTGCAGACATCCGTTGACGTGTGTGTATAACATATATAATATATAATGTATGTAAAATATGCGCGCACACACACCACACACAACACACACACACACACACACATATATATATATATATATATCTATATATATATATATAATATATATTATATATTATATTATGTCTGTTTATGTAAAAAAAAAATAAACATGTCCTATACTTAGCACATATCCATTTAATATACAGGGCTTGTCCCTTTGTTGTATAAACACCAAATACTAAAATTGCGATTTGACCCTCTTACTCAAATATTATCACGAACGTCCGAGTGCCATATGAAGTTAAGAAGAACCCTCTCATAATTCCCATTAACTCCAGCAGACCTTAAACACCCCTTTCTCGAAAAGTGAGGACGAAGTCTCTCTCCGACTTTATTTTCTCAGCTCTTTTATTAGTTTCGTAGTTGAAAGAGCTCTTTTACCGATGTCACATCAGAACTCAGCCGTTCCGTGTAGTGTTTGCTTTTCATGTGTGTGAAGACGATATCTTACCACTTGACCCTAGAGCAGAAAAATTTAATTCTCTCTCTCTCTCTCTCTCTCTCTGTGGACGAGGGCAAGTACTACTACACTGACTGCTCTTTATATCTTTTTCTTCATATTGTTTCAGGTCGTGCAGAGGCGTTGTTCATTAAGAATGTAGTGGTTTATAGTGTGTGTGTTTTTCTGTGAATTAGGAAGTGTGTCTTAATCAGGATAAACTTTTTTCAGGCTGTGCCGAAGCGTTATTCATTATGCTAAGAATGCATTGGTTTAGTGTGTGTGTGTGTGTTTGTAAATTAGGAATTGTCTTAATCAGGATAACTCTAAATTCATCAAACAGTCATATGTGAAAGTGAATTGCAGTGCTATTCCATTCAGTGAAGCATGAAATTTAATACGTGTGAATTAAAGAAAAATAAAACTTTTTTTTCTTGTAAACTTTCATGACAGTTGTCCCTAAACTTATTGTTTTTTATGTCCCTTCAACTCTGCTAATACAAACTTACAAGTATCTTCTTTATGACATATTTTTTTTTGCGTTTTCATTTACCACTCATGTGAATTGTTCAGTGTTGTCTATAGTAACCTTTCTCAGATTTCTTTTTTATCCATCGCAGTCTTTATATTATAACCATGTTTCTATCACAGTCATTTAAACCTTAAACATTATAGTCCTCTAATTGCCTTCCTGAGTTCACACGGGTAATCCTTCTAGTCTTGTCTACCCACATGTTGGCAACTTGTCATACACACACACCACATACAGGTTTGATACAAGTCTACGACTTGCAGGTAGTCGTCACCATTGCTTCGAATAAGATTGTCCGGCATTATAACAAGGAATCGTTCACCACTTCCGGTCGTTAACTTTGTCGTCAACCTGTTTGTGACATGTGTCGTATCACTATGTTTTACTGCAGTGTTGGTGCACACATACGCAGAAACACAAAGCACACTTACACAACAACTCAAACAAGCACATGCAAACCTGATGCAGAATGAGACGGAGAGATGGGGACATGTGGGTAACCGGTTATGCTTCAACAGACTTTCTTGGGTATTTACCTAGCAGCTTTATATACTGTCCTCCTGCCTGCCCATTGCGTACGACGATATGGTCATCCGCGACCTTGGGCAGCAGATTTGGGATAAGCACGCTTACGGTTCTACGTCATCGCGTGGCTTTGAACCCTCAAATACGTTTAGGACCCTAACCGTCGACCGCAGACAACGTATGAATTCTGATACGGCGTCTCGCGGGGAAGCTGTGACGCCGATGCTCCTCTGTTCGCGCAGTTAAACGGTAAAACTTACGTGGCCGTTTGATTAATCATTTCTCCTTCAATATCTGCAAGGTTGCAGATCTCTTTCTTCCAGCCCTGGTTGAACCTGAGTTTTACAGAGGCCTGGAAAACTACCACCCGGTAGTTTCGCTTACTCGGGGAGTAAGCCTAAGCACACAAACTACTTCGTTGTTGTTCTTCTTTACTTGTAGGGAGGGGGGCCGGTAGGAAAGCCCTATAGATAAGCCTAAAAAGGTCTTTAAAAAGGGTGTTTCGCATTGAGTTAAAGATACAGGAATTTTAGGATACGATATTTATGATTTATTTATTAGAATGAAAATGTAAAAAAATAAATAATGTGCATGTTAAACAGTACAGAAAAATGATGTCTAATAAAATATAGCGTATCTATTTCAATTTCCGTTGGTGAAACAACGCTCTGTTCGACCGTAGATTTCAGCACGCTTACAACGCCCCCCCCCCCCCGAGTAAGCTGGAGGTCGGATCACGCCTTGTTTATCCGGTTTCACTACCGGTTCTTTGTAGTACCGGTAGTGATGCCTTCCGATTCTGGCGCGCTGTATCCGAGGTCACAGTCCCACGATCCAGTATAGCTACTTCGCCTCACCTGCTATATATATTTAAGTTTATAATTGCGAGCTTGCTGATATCTTTCAATCAGTAGCAGCTTTCTGAACAGGTTCATGAATTTGTGGTTTCTTCAAATTCCAGCCTAACTTCTGGTTTGTATTTGGTGTGGAGCGTTAACGTGTGCGTGTGTGTGTGTTTGTGTTATCTTCCACCATGTAGCCTGAAGGCGCTGTCACACTAGCGAAATTTCCGTCGACTTTTTTTGAGTTTGTCGTCAACTTTCCAAAGAAGTCGACGTCATTCCGTACTCTGATTGTCACACACGTTCCTCTTCTACCGTGGTTGTCGTCGTCAAAACGTAAACAAACCATCTAAGCTGTGACTTCCCGGAATGATAAATCAATTATGCTTTATAACACAAAGCAACTAGTGAGTCGTGCTTGCATGTGTTTAATGATGTTGCATAGAATTTAAAAAAAAAAGTCATTGGATTCTGTCCTGGTTAAAGGGACGTGAAAAGTTTCATTTAAAAAAATAAGCTACGGTTATCCTAGATAGGCTATTCGTAACCTTCGTTTACACAACCACAGTCAGACTGTATTATAAATTAAGCTAAAGAAAGACTGCAAAAATTTTAAAGATTTTTGCTTATATTATTTGCTAATGCAAACAAACAAACAAAAAACATAATGAGAGCAGACCTTGACTATATAACAATCTGATATTCACGATATAGCGTGTTTATATATATAAAGATCAGCAAGTTCAGGAAAGTATTCCCTGAGTCGCATGGTGATTTCTTGGTAATTTTTTCATTTAAGACCCTTTTTCATAAAATTATCATCCGTATGGTCCCATACGCACCGTCTCTCCCCATATCTTCGACCAAAAACTGTTCTGGCAATCTTGTCCACTGTACCAAGAACCCTTCTTACATCTGATGACTGGAAATGCGCGCTCTCCGAGATATAAACAAACAATAAAGTCGACGGTAGCGATAGGTTGAATTCGATCGGTACCGTTTTCAAAATTCGTGACGACGACACCAGAAAGTCGTCGCCAAAACATGAAAAGTCGACGTCAAATTCAAAAGTCGACGGAAATTTCGCTAGTGTGACAGCTCCTTAAGTTAATTCGTATCTCCAACTTCCAATCATTCCATTCAACCAGTTCATTTTCGTTTTATCGTGATAAGGGTTTTGCAACAATTGTTTGAAAAATATTCTAGGTAATTGTTTTTTTCCGTCCCTTGTAACATCTTGCATATGCTTGCACAGAACCACAATTTTCCTATTTTTGTACATACGTTTTTTCTTCATAAATAACTTACAACGTCAACACTTTACTTTTTACTCATATTTAACACCAACGAAGACTGCCATTATGTTCATAAGCATTCACAGCGCAGTTCGATGAGTCACTTACATGACGTCATTATTCATAAAAGTATCTGTAAGGATTCTATTTTCAGGTCGAAGGATAGAAATGAGCGAAGTTCCGAGATATTCTCGCTATCGTGTTTTTTTTTTTTTTGTTTTTTTTTTTTTTTTTTTTTCCTCAAATGGAAGCTGACGGGGCAGGCAACCGATAGTGCTCGCGCGGGGTTTTGCGATATTTGGCACCCGAGTAGCCACAGGCCTTTGTCTTAACGTAAGGTATGACAGGAATCAGGAGGACTGGTGTAGACCTCCTGGGTATAACCAACCAGACCTAAATTGGAGATCGTGTTATCTTTATATGCAATTGAAAGTGTGGGTGAATTTGGTCAGATTTTATATTTAGCGATTTCTTCTCTCTTTATTTACTGACAACAATAAAAATGGCGATTGTAATAGTAATACTGATGTTGATGATGATAATGATTGCAGTGTTTTTAACAATAAGGGAGATTTTATACACTGAGGTGCTTTTAATTAAAATAATAACAATAATTGCATTGAAAGCCATGAATTTTTGTAGTGATACCAAGATTCGTCAACAGTGGTTGCGATGACGATAAAGGCCGCAGCAGGGATTATAAAAATACATTGGAATTTTTCCGAATTGTTGTGTTGCAGTGATAGCAAGACTCCTGAACAACAACAAAAAACAACAGTAACAACAACAATTGTAATGACGGTGAAGATTGTATTCTTTATTACAACACTTGTAATGATAGCACAGTTGCGTCACCATCAAGAATGATAAAAAGAATGATGGAGTTAAATTGTAGTCTAAATCAGTAGTGGGAGATATCATTATTATGGCAATGAGCGAAGATGCAGCAATACGCGTAATGGTGGTTGTCGTACACTTGATAGAGAGAGAGAGGAAAGTTCCCCTTCCACGCTGCTAGGCAGTTGCGTAAATTCCAGCGACTAACCTTGGGAGCTCTTTAAATACAAAGTATAGAGATTCCTATCTTTAAGCGGACCGAAGAATATGAAGATTTTCATGTATGCAATTCAGAGTTCCACAAGACTTTGGAGAGAGAGAGAGAGAGAGAGAGAGAGCGAGAGAGAGAGAGAGGAGGAAGAGAGAGAGAGAGAGAGAGGAGAGAGAGAGCTGTCACATAAACCTTCCCTCAATGATGAAAAGCACGTATTCACCAAATATCATTTCCTCCTTCAGTTTCAAAATACTAAGATTTAAAAGCTTTCATTTTTAAGCATCTTAGCATCATATTGCAGTTTGTTTGTTATATCAGGTCGCTTTTTTTTTCGAAAGCGTTGCTATTATAGACTTCTTTGCAACGTCCCCTTCCTAAGGCTCCTAGCCACAACCCCTTTCGTTCCTTTTATTGAGCCTCCTTTCATATTATCTTTCTTCCACCTTACGTCCCACCCTCTCCTAACGATTGATTCATAGTGCAATTGCTTTGAGGTTTTCCTCCTGTTGCACATTTCAAACCTTTTAGTCTTAATTCCCGTTTCATCGCTGAATGACCTCATAGGTCCCAGGCCAGCGCTTGGCCTTTGGCCTAAATTCTATATTCAGTTTAATTAAACATATATATATATATATATATATATATATATATATATATATATATATATATATTATATTTTTTTAGGTCTTTAAATAGATAATAAAAGCTTTCGAACCCTTGTACTAGGTTCATCTTCAGTCAAGATGAACCTAGTACAAGGTTCGAAAGCTTTTTATTATCATAGACAGACATAAATACTCACATGCGATATTATTGTGGACCTGCAACCATTATTATTATTATTATTATTATATTATTATTATTATTATTATTATTATTATTAAGGAACAGATGATCCCCGTAGTCGGGGCCTGCTGTTTTTGGTGAACATTTTCCAAGGATCAAGAAGATCAGAAGAAAGTCATCTGGATAATTTAAAACCAATTCCTGTATCGACGGAGGTTTTGTACAAAGAATAAGACATTTTTTTTCTTTAAATGTGGACGATCAATGAAAATACAAGAACGTACTTACTGACCTTTGGCAATACACTTTATATACTATAATTATAATATATATATATATATATAATATATATATTAAGATATATTATATCAAAGTGTATGCCAAAGGTCAAGTAAGTACTTCTTGTATTTAATATAATTATATTAGTATTTATATTATATATATAATAATTATATATATATTATATATATATCAAAGTGTATTGCCAAAGGTTCCAGCAAAGTACTTCTTGTATTTATACTTTGTATATATATATACATATATATATATATACCTATATATATATATTATATTCCAAAGGGTATTGCCAAAGGTCCAAGTTAAGACCTCTTTTGTATTTTCATTGATCGTCCACATTTAAAGAAAAAAAGATGTCTTACTTTGTACAAAACCTCCGTCGATACAGGAATTGGTTTTAAATTATCCAGATGACTTTCTTCTGATCTTCTTGATCCTTGGAAAATGCTCACCAAAAACAGCGACCCCGACTAGGGGATCATCTGTTCCTTGATAATAATAATAATGATAATAATAATAATGGTTGCAGGTCCGCGATATTATTGTGGACCTGCAGCCATTGTCATCATTTTCGACACAGAAAATTGTGTCCAATAATAATAATGATAACGAAGATACATATAACCGTGTAGATGAACACCTCGTTATCGCTGGGACATTTCGATATAAGAAAGACAGTATTCATCTTGCTTTTAACAGTCTGGAAGCTAAAATTCATCAAAAAATATTCTGTTGTTTATGATACGAACTTGTTCGAAGGCTAAAACAGTAGGGCAGAATAAGTTACAATAGATAAAAAGTAAGATTGCACCAGAAATAATTTAAAACGTACGAAATAAATTTACAGATATGAAAGATGCCTGTGTTATAATAAGATGAGTTTATTTTATTTATTTTTTTTTTTTTTTTTTTTTTTTTTTTTTTTTTATAAAGGCCAGTAGAAATCCCCAGATAAATCTTAGAGAGAGGTCTAGATTGAGATTTACTTATCCCAGATGGGAATTCAGGAACAAAGCGCATGAGACGGGAGACACTGAAGCTAACTCGTGTCACGTCTAACACCGAGGGAGTCTGGCATGAAACTTACGTCTGGCATTTGAAGCCCATTTGGCACGGAAGACTATTTCCTCATAGAAAGTTTGTAGCTTGACACTTGTATTATGATTCCCTTACGTCACTGCATTTAAGCGCCTCAGTGGCGTGGTCGGTATGATGTTAGCGTACCACCTCGGTGGCCGCGAGTTCGATTCTCCGCCATTCCGTTGAGGAGTGAGAGATGTGTTTTTCTGGTGATAGAAGTTCACTCTCTTAACGTGGTTCGGAAGTCACGTAAAGCCGTTGGTCCCGTTGCTGAATAACCACTGGTTCCATGCAACGTAAAAACACCATACAAACAAAAACAAACGTCACTGCATTACCGCTCGATGTCAAGATCTTGTTTAGAAGGTTGGAGATGAACAACTCAAAAACCACGAGTGGTCCTTGGGACAATTAAACTTACATTGCATCTGAATTATACTTTTCCTTTTTTTTTTTCTTTTAAGAGCATTAGCCAATTGAGCTGGCTACTTAATGAATGTCGTAGTCTAGCCCCGACCCAAAGAAAACGAGAGCAAGGAAGGAAGGCAGGGGCAAGGTGCGGGGTAGGTTGAGGGGCACGGCGTTTAACCACAAAGGAACCGATGTACCTGAATTACTATAGTAGATTCACATCAGCCGTGCATTTGATGTCTAGGCCCGTCCCTTACGACGCTCCTGATTGGCCGTTGATAAGCCAATCACAGGGATGGAAACTCTGTCTCTATCGAGAGTTCGCATGGGTAGGTTTTATGTTCCACTTCTCCTGAGAGATACGTCTCTCAGGAGAAGGGGGAGCATGCATCCTGCCTATGTGAACTCTCGAGAGAGACTGAGAGTTTCAATCTCTGTGATTGGCTTATCAACAGCCAATCAAGAGCGTCATAAGGGACGGGCATAGAAATCAAATGCACGGCTGATGTGAATCTACTATAGTAACAATAGTAGTGATGTGCTAGCAGATCAAGAGATGACGTTTTCGATTCAAACTTTACTCAACGAAATCCAATAACAATAATAGTTCATTTCAGCTCATGACCACATTCAAATACAGAATGCAGATACAATGAAGACAGCACAAATTACAGTACCAAGATGAAAAAGAAAATTGTGACTAACATCAGTAACACTGAAAGTTATATTTAAAAAAATAACAGCATATACTGGGTGATACTCTTACCGAATAATTTGGGTAACGTCACTGAGTACTGGTTACAATTAGGACAAATAAAGAGTATATTATAGCAATGACGATGAGTCAAATACGAAGACTTCCATTCGGCCAAGGTTTTAGTAACGGTATTGAGATAACCGTATTTGGATCAGAAAAAAGGGCCTTCAGTAACATCAAATGACTAATATTAATAATGCCATTTTTAGTTTTCTGTAAAAGAAAACTATTGTGCCGGCTTTGTCCGTCTGTCATTCCGCCCTCAGGTCTAAAAAAAAACTACCGAGGCTAGAGGGCTGCAAATTGGTATGCTGACCATCCAACCTCCAATCATCAAACATACCAAATTGCAACCATCTAGCCTCAGTAGTTTTGAGTTTATTCAGGGTTAAATTTAGCCATGGATCGTGCAACTGGCAGCGCTTTCCGGAGCCATGGGCCGCACCCTCACTCTACCGCATCTGGTGAGCAACTGGAGAGTTACCGGTCGTCAGTGGTTTTATACAGCATTATACGCTGTACACAAAACTCGATTGCGCCGAAGTTCCTTCTTTTTTTTTTTTTTTTTCTTTTAATGCTCAGTGACGCCACTCACTACTTCCGGTAGCTTAGTGATGGCCGTGATAAGATTCTTGGAACTCTGGAGCGTCGCGATTTTAATGAGCTCAGATAATTACGGTAACTTGGGTGTGTGAAACTGTCTAGCTAATAAGAGAGAGGTGCATTTGCGATTGGTTGGTCTGAGTGTGATAGAATTGAATTGAATATACGTAGAATTTAGGCCAAAGTACAAATACTGAGACCTATGGATCGAATTTAGAATTTTAGCCAAAGTACAAACACTGGGACCTACGAGGTCATTCAGCGCTGAAACGGAAATTGACAGCATCCGAGTTACAGCGATAATAATAACTGAATAAATTGTGGAGCAGTAAAACGTCGTGCAAGCCACAACAGCAACAAGAGAAGGAACAGCACTAATAATTACAGCAACTGCAAGCAATGGATGAAATGAAATTCCCAAGAGTTTAAACGTAGGCGGCCTAATTAATCACTAATAATACTAATAATAATAATAATGAGAGAGAGAGAGAGAGAGAGAGAGAGAGGAGAGAGAGAGAGAGAGAGAGGACAAATCACGCCAGCAAGGTAAAAAAAACAATCGTAAAGATACATTAATATATATCCTTGATTGTAGCTCATTACTTCAGTTTCCAATTTTTATTCTTCATACTCGCTTACTCGGGGAGTAAGCCTACGAACTACTTTGTTGCTGCCGTTGTTGTAGCTGTTCCTGTTGTTCGTGAGGTGACTGGGACATTAATGATTTGTTTATTAGAATGAAAATGTAAAAAAATAGATAATATGCATAATAAACAGCACAGAACAATTATTTATAATAAAACAGCGTATTTATTTTAATTTTCGTTAGTGAAACAACACGCTGTTTGACTGTAGATTTTAGCACGCTCCCTGAGTAAGCTGGATGTCGGATCAATCCTTGTTTTGTCTCTCTTACCCGAGAACTGGCTGCTAATAACGGCTCTCATTGTGGGTAGATTTTCTGTAAAGTTATCTTCATCCATCTCTGACACTGCTTATTCTATCTATGATTATTATTACTATAATTCTTATTCTTATCAAAGTGTCTATTACAGTTTTTTCTCGTCTGATGTGTTTTGTATCTATTATTATTATTATTGTGAGTGTTTTTTTTTATTATTATTATTATTATGTCCGTTACGGTTTTTTCGTCTTGCTTATGTGTTTTGTATATATTTATTATTATTATTATTATTATTATTATTACTGCATGCGTACCCTCATTTTTAAAGGCTTGTGAACTGGAATAATGGAGCCAGCCAGATCAAATAACATGTCTAACGCATGACAAAATTTTTATATTCTCAAATACTCACAGATTATACATATGCATGCGTGTACTGTAAAAAAAAAATAATAAATGCAAAAACCAAACTTAATCTTTGTTTGAGAAACATACGAAGAGTTTTCCACTATGAATAAATGAAAAAGGTGCATCTTTAAGTTCTTACCAGTAAACAGCAAATATAAAGATCGCACGGGGCCCGAAATGTATAATACTTGGTCTATACATATGAATTTTGATGGAGCCCTGAGGCGGAGAGGCGTTGGTGGGAGGGAAGGGGGGTGAAGGGGGAGGTGGTTAGGTCTAATGTTTGTTTTTCCAACATATATAGGACCATAGCACCGCTTAAACTTTTTTTAATATGAATAAATAAATAAAACAAATAAATAAAACAGGCAGAGGCACTAAGACCATTCTTCTGGTCTCTCCGCGAAGCCTACATTCTCATAGAACCTGAGAGTTTTATTTATATTTTTAATATTTTTATCTGTTTACATTTGTGTTTATATTTCCGTGTCACAGCTTCCGAAGTTGGAATGGCGTGTTTGTATAGTGTCACTCTACGGCGACGGGAAGTTTATTGCGAGTATTTGATACCTACGAGAGAGAGAGAGAAGAGAGAGAGAGAGAGAGAGAGGATAAAATGTTCCGTTGGCCAATTATACGTAAACAACAATAAACAGGTACGTGCAGAACATACTACAAAACCAGAACCATTAAAAATATCACATACCTTTTCCGGAAAAGTTTTTGTTGTGGTCACAATCATTTTTTTTTTCTCTCTCTCCAGGAAGATGAACGACAAATCGGCCTAAACACAAATGTCCTGGAAATGCGTAAACCAACCGTGTCTCTTTTCGCTAGCTTATCGTAAAACACGCCACTGTTATCAATTGTTCCAGCGTTAATGCCCGTTCCAATTGACGGGGCTTAATTACAGACAGAGACACCGCGGAAGGAGATCGTAATATGTCTTCACTCGAACACTGCTAGGTGGCGACTGAGCCTCAGACAATCCGCGGCGGCCGCTGAGGATATGTGTTGTCTTGTGGCTGGCGTGAGAGAATGAGTAGAGTTGAATATCTCTCTCTCTCTCTCTCTCTCTCTCTCTCTCTCTCTCTCTCTCTCTCCAGAAACACCCAAAACAAAGTTGGGCCTGTCTTTCGCCATTCATCCCCTTAAGGTGTCGGCAGAAGCTGAATGGGGTCTTTGATCGTTACTTTTGGAAATTTCCGGAACTTTTTCAAAAGTATTTCAGCTTGAACGTTGGATGACCTCGTACAAAGACGTCCTGCGCTTCCTTTTTAAGTAAATCAAGTTGAATATTAGTTGTCTGTTTTTCGCCACAAACATCTTTGATATAGTTCGGGGCAGGTCATCAACCCCTGAACTCTTAAATGCCAATGTTATGAGCGATGTGAGTTTCTGGTAAAAAAAGGAGACGCCTTTTTTTTCCGGATGGATTCAGGCGGGTGCCATCTCGTACAAATTTCATCGCGGATAAACCAGTTCAGTTACAAGATTATCGTAGCTAGCAAACGTTATATCGGTACTCTTACATTACAATCTGTAGATTATGGACCGAGTCAGGCGGTTCACAGACTCATTTTAAATCCACATGCAACCAGATTTTTTAATTCTGTTCTTGCTTTTTTTTATGATAACGAAATAATGCCATTCCTTCATGGATGTAATCGCGTTATAAAGTCATCATCTGTTATCTTCAAAGACTACTGTAATCACTGATAGACTGATGCTTATGCTTTGGTGTTATCAGTCATTATCCGCTTAATGGATTAAGGGGTTTTGATGCTTGTTACCTTTAGGCCGATAATATCAATAATGTTGTAAAGGGTCCCCAATAATACAGTGTTAAGAGTCCGTGTATAATTTTTAAGACTACAGAAAGGGTTCATCATCAGGGAAGGGTTCGAAAGCTTTCTGTAAAGTCTTAAAAATTATACACGGACTCTTAACACTTTGTATTATTGTGGACCCTTTTCAACATTATAAATACTCTCGCGATAGAGAGTTTTTCCCTACTAATGTCAATAATATTATATGACTGTCACATGATAATGTATCTTTGTTTTTATGTTTCGACAGATTAAAGTTGGAACTAGTTAGGTTTTGTTATCGCACTTTGCGGTTAGCGTTCTTAATTGAGAGAGAGAGAGAGAGAGAGAGAGAGAGAGAGAGAGAGAGAGAGAGAAAGGTATGTTGCTCCCCACAGCTGACTTCGGCGTGTTGATCTGGATCTGTACACGAAGTGACTTGGGTATTGAAAAGTTTATGTTAAGAAGGGGGAAAGGAACGGAAAGAGACCTCTCTCTCTCTCTCTCTCTCTCTCTCTCTCTCTCTCTCTCTCTCTCTCTCTCTCTCTCTCAGTGCTGTGAGTTTGTTTCCTCTATCCCTGGATAGTTTTGCTTGTAAGCAAGATATCGCTAAAATAATGTTTGTTTTAGTTGTGATTAAATGCTCGAGAAGTATCGATGCGTTTATCATTTTCTAACTTAGACATAACTAAGATTAACTGGAATGTAGGGCATTTTTTAAATATATAATATTAGTTCATGGGTTATATTTAATTGCATTACATGTTATGATATTGTGGCACATTTGTTATTTTCCGAGACAAAACATTACTGCAGTTTACTTCGTTTTAACTTGCGTATACACATTCTAACAACACGCGTAGCTCTTTGTATTTTTTGTTTGTCCTATTTCTTAAAATACCTTTTAAACAAAATTAGAGTAGTGTTATGTATTTCCTGTAAGAATTTCATTATTAATAGTTTTTTATCTAGTCTTAGATATCAGTTAACCGTCGGTAGGCAAATAAAATATTTGATCATCCTGTCTGACGTAGCCGGGAGCTGGCTTTATTCTGTCCCAGCCTGGTTACGGCTACGTCTATTGTTTGTTATCAGTATGCATTGTATACATATATATAGATATATATATATATATATATATATATATATAATGTATATATATGTATACATATATGTGTGTGAGAGAGAGAGAGAGAGAGAGAGAGAGAGAGAGAATATTATGACTTAAAACCGGCGTCACAACATCTAGGTTATTGGCGCCAAAGAGAGAGAGAGAGAGAGAGAGAGAGAGAGAGAGAGACGACGCATGTACGGTAATTTTAACCCGAAGGAAACCCAACCCCAATCACAGGTGGACTGTTTGTTCAAAGCATCCATGCTTATCGAAAGTCCATGACAAGTTGCAGATTGTTTTCTCGCTTCATCTGTTACGATAGTTACTATCTTCAGGAGAGAATGTATACTCGTTTCATCTGTTAAGATAGTTACGATAAAATAGGAGCATTAGTACTACTAAGGCTGACGGAAGTCTTAAAACTTTCATGAAGTTAAAAGATGGTACTAATTTCTCCTGTCAAGCTTTGGAGAGAGAGAGAGAGAGAGAGAGAGAGAGAGAGAGAGAGAGAGAGAGGTAGGTTAGTGAATAAAATCACGTCCTCCATTCAAATGATAGTCGGGTATACGCAGCAACTGGTGGTTTTTGAGTCTAGTTATTGTTATAAGATATGGCAAGTTTACATTATTATTATTATTATTATTATTATTATTATTATTTAAAGATGACGTGGTTTTTTAGCCTAGTCGCCGTTGTTATTATTATAAGATATAGCAAGATTATTATTATTATTATTATTATTATTATTATTATTATTATTATTATTATTATTATTATTATCATTATTATTATTATTATTATTTAAAGATGACATTCATTTCTCTCATTTCCAATAAGCTATTTCCGATTTGCTTCGATGAGTATTTTGTCTGACGTCATTAAACAGGCTAAAGTCTCCCCCCCCCCCCCCCCCAACCTCCCCCCAACCTCCGATGTGACGAACCTAACCCCATTAAATCCGTCTTGCGTTACGGAATTTTTATTATGTTCCCTTGTCTCCCTCATTCGAACACCTTTAAAATACGATCGTTTCCCGGATAAGAAACGTTTCAATTATGTGTCTTTCTCACGTTCGTCTAGATTGGCTAATTCTACTGTCCCAACGTTGACAATCAGCTAACTGATTCTGTCTCTGGTTAAGACCTGACTCAGTATACACCGACTCCCCCTCCCTCCCCCACCCCCCATCATCCAACCAAATCCCCCCCCCCCCCACCTTTGTGAAGCGTAAGTTTTCCAGGAAGGAAATGATTGATATTACGCTTCTTTGCAATTCTGACGAACTCACCTGTTTCTAGGTAAAGTACGCGAATTGGAATGATTTGAGTAGTAGTTTTAAAATTTTTTATTTATTATTTATTTATTTTTTCATTCTTTATTTTTTATTTTATTTTTTATTTTGCTTTTTTTTGCACAGATATTCCAGTCCTTCTATAAGTGAATTCGGTGAATTTAATCATGTGATGGAGGGCGTGATTACTCTCTCTCTCTCTCTCTCTCTCTCTTTATATATATATATATATATATATATATAAAACTATGTTATACACGATATATATGTATATATACACAATATATATATATAGATATATATGTACGTATATACGTATATCATATATATATATATATATATATATATATATATATATATATATATAGTATATATACATATATAACAAAACTACATTTGAAAGACCATTGCATTCTATTGTGGACATATAGCCTTTTTTTGTGCTTCCGAGGAGATTCAAATGTAGTAGCGTAGATAGAGTAGATTTTGATGTATGTCCGCACTCCTCCGTGATAAGGAAACGACGTACTATTATAAGGATTGTATGTGTACCCTACAATTATACCTTCAGTCGTGATTGTACATTGAGGATGTGCTCACATTCCAAATGAATAATGCCCTTCCATACATTGTCTAGGCATATAAACATACGCATTCAAAGAGTAGGTTGGATAAGTGTAAAATTGTAAATGCTTATACTTATATGTATACATATATAATATATGTAAATAAATTCTTTTAAAACAGGATACGTCTCAAGTATAAAAGGTCCATTAAAACACTCTTAGCATTAAACTCGAATGTTTTAATGGGTCTTTTATACTTTATATATATATATATATATATATATATATATATTGTGACGTTTATAAGATCGTTCGTCTACCCCGCAATTAACTAAATAATTTTATTTGGAAAACGCAGCCATTTCTTTAGAATATCAGCTGATTTTTAGTAACCGCGGGAAACAAAACCCGCCAGCTAGAGATAGGAAGTTCCCCAGTTGGGGGAAAAGAATTTTATCAGCTGTAGGGACGTATCTACAAAAGGGAAGGGTGTAGGCAGATTGGTACTTCTTAGACCTATACCTTAAGCTCTCTTTCCTGTGACCCCTCTGCTGGCTGTATGCTTGTTTTTCCAGATTTGCCTTTGATCGTGGGGGGTTAAGCTGACCTCCAACCCCCGAGCACCCAAACTGAATTCTGCCTCAGTCGGCCGCGAGACGTGATCTCGGACGGAGGTCAAATTACCTGCCTTCCAATTTAGGCCTACCCAGGGCGTGAGTGGCGCGCCGATGACCCAGGCCTCAGACAAAGGGGCCCCCATACTTTCCTAAAAGAGCCACAATTTCTTCAAAGGTCCACACTGAACACGACATCCAGATTCCATGAGTCACGTGCCGTCTCTCTGCCGCAAGTTGTTAAACAACCCACGTGAATGAAAATCAGCTTGAATTGAATGAGACTATAAGTCCCCAATGTGGGGGCCAATATCATTTAACTTTTCTCCAGGCCAGCACGGGCCTTTTTGTAAATAAATAGGTTTAAAGTAACGAGCTGAGTTTTTCTGGCGACCTCCCTCTAAAGAAAGAAAAATCATAACTATCAGTTACGGTAAGTTCAAGCAATTCCCTCTTGAAATCCCTCAATCATTTCTGTTTACGTATCTAGCTTCTCCACGAGGCCCTATATACGTAACATTGGCGAATCTTGCCTGGATTGAACCTAGCTTGCTTAAAAAGCTTGTAAATCGCGTTATCCGTTGTAAAACGTAAACTGTAAATTATTTTAGAAAGCGTAAAATCAAGCACACTTGCAGGGAAAGAAGACACACTGACTCACGGTAAGGTATTCCATTCATTAATATGATTATTTATAACCTATGTTAGCTTAAGGTACGTTTAAGTATTTTTATTGTAGAAGTGTTTAAAAGAGCGTAGGTAGAAATCTTATTATTGTAACGGCGAACGCGCCAGAGCTTTATTTTAGCGTGGCGAGCAGCAAACAATTTGCCCCGCGAATTTTGCTGTTACTTTGTGCTGTCCCTCGTAGGAGCTCTCACGAACACGTGTGCAGATAGATGCCAGAAAGAACTAGATCAAAACTAGGAAGTGCTTTGCCAGGGTGTATTGCTGTGTTTGAAAGCCTAGCTAGTTAGGAGTGTTTTACTAATAGTTTACGGCAAAAGAAGTGTACAATTCTTGTCTGTGATATGTTAGGGAATCCATTTTTAACTTAGTTTCATTCCAAGTGTTGGTAACCGCTTACCTCTCGGCTAATTCAGCTAGAGCTCTCTCGCGCCTGCGCGGTCTCAACCAACCTTCGTCTCATTCACAGCGGCAGCCATGTTTGTTTCTCTTTCAACATTATCTAAACAATTTAAGCAAAGTAACGTAAGTCTCAAAGTTTTAACGTAAATAATATCGATCTCGGTACTAGTATCTATCGTCCTGCCAGAAAATTAACGTAATTCGCCTTGAATAAGAAAGTAGTATTTTGTGTTGTAAATTGCCTTCGCATTTACAGAGAATCAGCTGATTCGCCCGCGCTGGTCAGCTCTCCTCACATGTTTCACCTCGCATCGCTCACTCGCGCGCTGAGCGAAGTTTCATTTCACTTCGCACTTAACGTAACCTCATTTACAATTGTTTGCTAACATCGTTTTAAAATCCTTACCGTCATTTCACTGTTCACGGGGACCTAGTAATCTTACATAAAGTTAACGTAAATCTCAAGTAGAGTAAATCACAAGAATTGTTAACGTAAAAACGCGTCGTTGTAAAATTCATATTGTGAAAACGCAAATCATTTCGTAAGCGCGAGCCGCTACATTAACGTAAAAATCGTTCACACGAGCGCGTTATCATCATAAAACGTTATCCAAAAGCAATTCTTTCATTAAAAACGTTACGTAAGTAGATAATTTAACGCAAGTTGCGCATATTAAACGAACATTAGTTCAATTCAAATATAAGGGAGTCATTCATATATCATTTTTCACCCTCTCGAAGACCCGAGAGAGAGAGAGAGAGAGAGAGAGAGAGAGAGAGAGAGAGAGAGAGAGAGAGAGAGAGAGAAAACCAGAACCCAGTATTCACGAAGCCAAGAGTACTACATCTTACCATTAATTATAGCATGCCGAATTAAAACCTTATTTTAGTCTCTTGTGTCTTTCATTTACACAGCGTGATACGTACGCGCATGTGTCCATTGCAGTTTGCAACATTTATTTATTTCATTTACCGAGTACTTCAGCGAGTGACTGAGATTTCTAGAATTTCCATCACCTGTCGTTGCCCGAGTGGTCTTTTCATTTTCTTTATCACGAAAGACTTGCGTATACCGCAAGCACAATTCGCACAGTGTGGCACGCCAAATTCATTACTTCCAGACAGGAAGTCGTTACCAGTTTAGGACTGGCCACCACCAGTGCACGCAGGTCTTACCATTTTACAGTGCCACTAATTTCTTGACACTGTCCATCGACTGGCTGCTGAAGTACTCCCACCTTTTACTTTCTCTCCTCCACTATTACCCTCTGCCATGAGCAGTGCCATTTCACTTCAGTATATTTAAGTATACTGCATGTAGTGTCCGGGACACACCAGCACGATACCAGTGCTCCAAGGAACGCCATCCATAAAAATGCCATTGCACCTGTACAGGCCGTACAGGTAGCCCATTAAACCTGCGTGTCCGTCCTTACGAACGCCCAAATAATTAGTGTGTCCGTGTACGAGGATCAGTGATCCTTCGGACCAATCGAGGGAACGCCTCCCGAAGTGCCGCATACCAGCACTACTAGTGCTGCCCAAGGAAACGCCTCCTCATAAGTGCCGCGCACCTGTACAGACGTACAGGTAGCCCTATAACCTGCGTGTCCGTCCTACGGAACGCTCATTCATTATAGAGTATCCGCCATTTTGGATCACTGAACCAAGGAACGGCCCTCCTCATAAGTGCCGTGCACCTGTATTGGACCTACAGGTAGCCCATTCCAACGTCTCCCAAGTTGGGAACGCCCGTAAGTGTGACGTACACAGCACACTTCATTCGATTTTTTCACCTCAGCAGAAGGTGCCATTCACAAAGTGCCACCGAGCACCCAGTCTTTTCACTTTTCATTACCACATTGCAGAACCCATTTCCAAGTGGAGTGCCACTTTCCACAGTAGGCACTCCTATTCCATTCAGTACCCTTTCCTGGCCATTATTTTCATTTTCTTCCGAGCCTCTACTGTAGCCTAAGGGAAATGTCTTCCCCTGCTTCCCGCGACTTCTTTGCCAGAGAGCTAGAGAAGCTCGGAGCCCTCATAACTCGGGCAGGGAGGCTGGTTACACTGGAACCACACCTTGACCAGTGGATAAACGACGCAGCAGGCTGCTGCCGCGCGCCAGCAAGGGAGGAAGGAAAGCGAAGCAGAGAGGAAAGCCGCAGAAGCAGAGAGAAAAGAAAGAGAAGCAGAGAGGATAGCCAGAGAAGCAGAGAGAAAGGAAAGAGAAGAAGAGAGAAAAGCATGAGCTAGCTCTCCTAGATGACGCAATCTCTCTGCTAGTTTCCAAGCCCGAGACCATGAGCTGGCCACCCTAAGAGGTGGTTGCGGAGGTTCTGCACCACTTGTTGTGTGCGTGGCATGCTGTGGATTCCGACCAGTGCCCAAGTCGGTTCTCTACCTTGGGAGGAGAGCTTCCAGGGTGAACTTCTCCAAGGCTACCATGTAGCCCTGCCTGATGAACTGTCTCCTACGCCCTATCGGTGGGTACAAGTCATGGCCGACACCGAAGCCCAGGTCTCCCACCTTATTTCCAGAAAGGCATTGCCTAGGGGTGCCAAAATCCGGGCGGACGAAGAAATTCAGTTCGAATGGGATTGACGGTAACCTCTATTCTGTTCCTTCAGTCCTTCTGAATGTAAAAATGCCCTTTCTGGACCCAGGTGACCAAGGAAACCACATTGTGCCGCCTGGGCGTAGTGGACCAATTTCATAGATGTTTATCAGGTGATATGGGCCGAGATTTACTTAAGCCGTATCTCCCCTGGACGCAGCTCCCACTACCAGATGCACCGGACACCTGCAGCATGCCAGATAATCAACCCTATATTTTAGATTTCAGAGGCTAGTGCCTCCGATGTCCCAGACATCCCTTTTATTTGTGAACCTGGCCCTGACCCAGTGTCAGAGCCAGACGTTTCTCCCGCATCATCTCAGCCTCTTACCATTTTACCGCCTACCTCCTCCACTTTGGAAGAGGTAAGCCCACCAGTTAACCCGGACTTGCTTCCGAGGATGATTCAACGGAGGTTTCCTTAACCTCCCCACGTCAAATCACTGCCAGAGAGGACTCTTCACCTGTGCCAGAGCACACTGCCAGCCTTGGTGACTCCGCAGATTCGCAACCTGTGGGGCCATCTCGGCCTTATCATCCAGTGCCACGGAAGAGGTTCTGGAACAAGTTCTGCCGAGACTGTGGCCGCAAGGGTCACATGTCTGCAAATTACGGAGGGTGCGCGAACCACAATATTCCGGCCATCGCAATGGCCGTCACCAATCCTTCTTCTCTAGGACCCCACAGCTAAGGGCCCTAACCGTCGCACCCCTCCAAAGCCTTATCAGCCAAGCCACGTCAGAGCCTACGACGACTCTGGCGCTCAAATCTCCCTGATTACGGGAAGACCGAATCCCCCGAGGGGCTAACGTTGATAGACGTCGATTGATCACCATTGAAGGTATCAATCACATTAAACTGATCCTTCCGACCGTCCAATTGAGGGTCACCAGACCTCACTTTTCCAGAATTTGTACCCTTGCAGTTGCAAGCTACATTCCAGGAGGTTACGACCTCCTCCTAGGGCAAGACATGAAGTCTCCCTCGCATTCCAAAAAGCCTAGGGGTCCTAACCCCAACAACGAATCACTCCAAAGCAAGGAGTCATCGAAGTTCTACTTCCTCCAGGAAGCACGTCCACCAACAGTCTCCCCCGCTACCAAGGAGGGAGATTGACCATTCACAGTTCCGTTGCAAAACCTGCAACGTAATAGGGCACTCCACGAATTGGCCTAGGTGCCCTAGCAAACTACCAGCAGCGGACACTGTCCATTTTCCACAAGGCCTAGCCTTCAACAAGAGACAGGAGCCTCTGTCTCCCATTTCCAAGGGCACGCTGAGAGGTATTGCACCTCCGGTACCCGTCACAGGTCCAGTCGACCTCAACTCTCTGCCAGTGCCACTTGGCAGCACTGAGCAGTGCCAAGCTCCGTCCAGCCTCGGACGTAGAGCCACCACCGAACTTGACCTCTGCGCCTTGCCCCGAGCTAGCGCCGGCGCCAAACCTAACCAAGGATCCTCCTACAGGAGATCCTCCAACAGGCATGGAGCTTACCGCAGCCCATGGCCAACCCAAAGTCCATGAGTCTTCTTCACCCTCATCACTGTCGCCCGAGGATGAACCTCCGGCAGACCTAACCTTCATACCTCCTCTGGAAAACCAGGAACTGCCCAACCAGGAGTCAGCCTGGAGTTTTCCCCTTACGACGGCTGTCACAGCAGCCGAAGTGAGGGCCTCCCCTGCAGTAGGTTCCACCTCTACGACGGTTGCTGCAGAGACCCGAAGTAGGGTGTTCTCCTGAAATCCTTCAGGCTACCGCTGCCTCAGCTCCTGCCGGCGTTTCTGGCCCTAACCCCAGAGTCGTTGCCTCCGTCTACTCCTAGGACTGGTATAGCCAGGTCCTGGAGGAATAAGAAGAAGAAGAAGGGACGTAATTAACATATTAACAAAAAGAGCCACATGCTCTCCTTGACACCTGTGCCCGAGGTACAGTGTCGCATTCATTTGCAGAATGATCCTGGCACCTACCCAGAGAAGGTAGCCAGCCTGATCTCTGCCAGTAGCACTACCCTCTAACCCCTAGCCATTGTAATACTAACCCTCACTTAAATATAATTACCTCATTGCATTTCCCTCCTGGTAAATTAACCACTCATCATACCCACGCATCATTACTCTCATTATGTATTTTAACAGTTCCGTCGCTGAACTACTGCTGTGCGTACCACACTCTGGAATGATTGCGTCTTCATTTAAACTGTATTGAGTAGGTTAGGCTAATGATTTAGTACCAGGGCATTAGGTTAGTAGCAAGTAGAATTTTCAAGTAACCTTATCTAGGGGTAGAGTAGACTGTCGTCACAAGACAACCCGTAGTTATTAATTAGGCTAGACTACATCACTAAATTAAGTTAGTACACTTAGCATCTTTGCCTATAAGTTAGGTAGGCCATTGTAGTCAGCCGTATCACTGCTCAAAAAACTTCAAGTTAGAGTAGGAGAACGGGGTAGTCGAGACGATCAATTTATTTAAGCCAAGACCTTCACACCCGAAAGGGAGTGAATGCCTTCTTAACAGGGGGAGCTGTGACGTTTATAGATCGTTCGTCTACCCCGCAATTAACTAAATAATTTTATTTGGAAAACGGCAGCCATTTCTTTAGAATATCAGCTGATTTTTAGTAACCGCGGGAAACCCAAAACCCGCCAGCTAGAGATAGGAAGTTCCCCAGTTGGGGGTGAAAAGAATTTTATCAGCTGTAGGGACGTATCTCAAAAGGGAAGGGTGTAGGCAGATTGGTACTTCTTAGACCTATACCTTAAGCTCTCTTTCCTGTGACCCCTCTGCTGGCTGTATGCTTGTTTTCCAGGATTTGCCTTTGATCGTGGGGGGTTAAGCTGACCTCCAACCCCCGAGCAACCCAACTGAATTTCTGCCTCAGTCGGCCGCGAGACGTGATCTCGGACGGAGGTCAAATTACCTGCCTTCCTTTAGGCCTACCCAGGGCGTGAGTGGCGCGCCGATGACCCAGGCCTCAGACAAAGGGGCCCCCATACTTTCCTACAAAGAGCCACATTTTCTTCAAAGGTCCACACTGAACACGACATCCAGATTCCATGAGTCACGTGCCGTCTCTCTGCCGCAAGTGTGCATTAACCCACGTGAATGAAAATCAGCTTGAATTGAATGAGACTATAAGCCCCAACGTGGGGGCCAATATCATTTAACTTTTCTCCAGGCCAGCACGGGCCTTTTTGTAAATAAATAGGTTTAAAGTAACGAGCTGAGTTTTCTGGCGACCTTCCCTCTAAAGAAAGAAAAATCATAACTATCAGTTTACGGTAAGTTCAAGCAATTCCCTCTTGAAATCCCTCAATCATTTCTGTTTACGTATCTAGCTTCTCCACAAGGCCCTATATACGTAACAAATAATAATATATATATATATATATATATATGGCAGTGAATACTGAGTGGATGAGAGGACTAGTATTCCTGTATACAAGAGGGAAGGTGATAAATAGTCCAGTATATCTGAGAAGTGACCCACCACAAATTGCACTGTTTATGTGTGATATACCAAATTGTAGGTAATTTTGTCAGCTTTCATTTTAAAAAAATGTTTACCAAAATTGGTAGGTGCAAAAAAAAGTTATTCAAGATGGCTTCCCGACAATTTCGTCTTCTCCATGAAAATAAATTTGCTCCAAAATTATAAAATCAGACCTTAGAAATTACTGTCAATTTGTACATTTAGACTGAATCTTGGATTAATGATATAGTTATCACATTAATGTGATCATTTGATAAGAATTTGCTTCAAAATTCAAAATGGCCGCCACTAGATTACGGCAAAATAGGCGGTGATAATGTTGCTATGTAATTGTCCAGTATATAAAAAATGACTCACCACACTGAACGTGTGACATACCAAATTTTAGGTAATTTTGTCAGCTTTCATTTTAAAATAAGTTATACATAAACAAAAGGTCGAAGTTGGTCAAAATGGCGGCCAGACATATTTAGCATCCCTAAAAATCAACCCAAAATTGTGAAGGCTCCGATCCTGGAAAGAATAATCATTTTGATTATACTGACTGTATGTAGGATATATTATTAACTTTATATTTATCCCAAGATTTTAAATTGAACTGACCCTAAATTCAAAATGGCCGCTATCAAATCACATCTAAATAGCTATCGTTATTTGATTAATAATTTTTGGTATATTTTGAGTATCTTTTGGTCAGATTTGAAAATCATATATATCCATGTCCATTGATAACTTTAATGCAAAAGCAGCTTTTATATTGTATAATTTCATTTGGAGGAGAAAGTTATATAAGGTAATCAATTTAATTGCAGAGCTAAATATCTATTCATATAAATACATTCTTTCTTATATCCATTACACTATTGGCATAAAAGAAAATCAGGTATCATAATCCCATTTGATTAGTCACTAGCTTCATCAGCTTCATCATTCTCAGTATCAGGAGCAGAGCAGTTTTTGCAGAGCAAGCCCTTGCATAGTATTTGCATGCAAGACTGCTCGGCAAACCAAATTTTCTGCAAGTACATTTCTTATTAGAACAATCAGTTTTACAGCTACAATATATGACATCTAACAAAGCGTCAGGTGCAGCTTTTTTTGTTCATCTTTATTGGCACAAGCTTCTTGAGCCATTTTGTATCCATATTTTGTAGGGTCAAGTTCATTGTTCAACCATTCCTGTACTTGTTGATATACTCTTAGTGAAGTGTAATGAGAAGAGTCTGATGTTGGCGGCAGATCCTTAGGGGAACTGCCTCAGTACTAGATGCTATTTTCTTGTGAAAATATTCCACATGCAGGTTATCAAGGGAATCTTCTTTGGTGTTTCCTGTATACAAGATTGATATGGCTTTTTCTCCTGCAGCAGCAATTTCTTCATGGGAGGCATCAGGACTTTGGAACACAGAAGCAAGCTCTGTTAATTGTGGCACTTTCACTATTCTATTCAAGGCTGTTGCCTTTCCGATTCCGTGAATTCTAGATGTAGTGTCGCAACCAGTGAGGGCAAGTAGAAATAGCAGGTGAGAAGAGACATTAATGCCGAGTTTATTTTGGAGGGAATTGATGTCCGAACACACGGGTTTTTTCTTCTGTGTCTGCTTTGGAGAAGACCACAGGTAAACTTGGTGGGATGTGTTCTGCTCACGCTCGACAGCTAGAATCAGCAAATCAGTATCCTCACCAACTATCACAGTGGTGGATTTTGATGCATTCTGATAAGCAGTGTCGACGATCAGCTTATCCGCATCAGATCCAAACCTGTTGCACGTAGTTTGATAGTAAGAAGATCTACAATTTTGTTCTTATTCTGTCCATTAGTCATGAATACTTCTTTATCAACAGTCACTTTCATGTCAGGTGTGAAATCAGTTCTCTCACAGATTTTCCCTTTGGTGCGCCTCTTGTGAGCAGCGTCTTTAGTGGTTGGTTTATCTGGATAGCCATCGAAGACAACAGTACCTTTCTGTAGTTTCTATCTAGATAGGCTACATGTCTGTCGGTAAGTGTGTCCCATGTTTCTCCTTTCACCCACACTATCCTGTGGAGAAAAGCTCCACCATCGATTACATATTCTGCATTATCTGGAGGCTGATCACTCATTTCAGGGACTAGCTTCAATAAAGCTGGAAGGAAGGCTGACTTATTGGCTTCAAGCATAATATCTTGATGCTCAAACAGAGCCGGGGGATAAGTGCAGAGTTCATATGTTAGAGTATTTCTCACCTCACCACTATTAACACCAGCAGTTACCATCCTTTGAAACAGTGATAAAGGATCAATGCTTACAGTCTCAGAACCTACTTTGACAGACACTTTCTTGGCCATGGTCTTCACTATGTCTTTTCTTTTAAACGAATACTCAGTCACTAGTTTATTGCCCATAGATTTCAGAATTTTTCTTCCGACTTCTTGGCATTTATCTGCATTAACAGATGCATCGGCTTTTACACCAGTAGCTGTATTTCGCAGAGCTTGTTCCTCTCTAAATGGTGTTTTTTCCTTGAGAAAGTCTATGAGTTTGTCGATATCCTTGTGGTCTCGCTCTACACGTGATACTCTGAGATCCTTATGCTGTTCACTAGTCTCAAATCGTACCCCTGTATATTCTTGAATTGCCAGATTTATTTCAGCAAGAACCCGGTTGGCTCAGACACCAAGTGACTCTTTGGGCGTCATCCATACCTCTTCCTCTTGCCATATCGCCATTTGTTTTCATTGCTCTCATAAGGCCCTGTTCAATTATTAGATCTCTGCTTAATCCTGCCCAGACTCGAGCTGACCTTCTGACTGTAAAGACCAGAAAGAAATACCTTTTGATAAATCTCCGGCTGGGTATTAGGTAAATCTAACATTCTGTTGATATGATATAGATATTCAATGACGAGGTGTACTGACAGTGGCCAGTCCCTGCAAGGTATGGAAGCATCTCGATCTGACTTTTGATTCCAAGTTTCCAGTCGCCAACTCGCTCTGACCAAATAAAGGAACGCATGATTTGAGTCATTTCTAGATACTGAAACCACAATCTGGCTGTTCTGGCGTCCTTAAGTTTGTTCTTGAACTCATCAACTTTATTATTGATCCATTTCAAAGACTCTGGGGATTTTACTTCTTTTCATGAAGTATCTCCAGTCAGAACTTTATGGTACAACTTTTTCAGTTCATCAGTAGCATCAGAGGTCTTACTATCTATGTTATCAGTCTTCTCTGGTATTTCTGCAGAAGATGTTTGAGTAGTGTCAGAGATTTCAGAGACTGAGGCAGCAGATAATGCTTTGTTGTTATTTTCATCGATTGAGTGCTGTTCAGTTTCTTCATTTAAGGATGAAGGGGTTTCCTCTGGGATTTTCTCATCATCATTTCTGGTAGTTTCTGACTCTGTCTGGTTTTCCTCATTAATGGGTGGCGAGGTTTCCTCTGGGATTTCCTCATCATCATTTCTAGTAGTTCCTGATTCCATCTGTCCAGTTGTAGCACTGGCATCTTGAACAGGTAAGTCCAGAGGCACTGGCAAACAGCTTGAATGTGAAGCTATGATTTTATCACCAAGGAAGGAGGAGGGTTCATCTGACAATTCAGGGATCGGAACTGAAAGAGCTTCTGATACAATTATGGAGTTCAGAGCTGATGACAGTAGCTGGTGACCTCTGACGGCGCGAGAATATGCCTTGCCAGTGAACATATGTTTGACTGAGGTCTTAGCATAAATAATCTCAAGCAGTTCTTCAAGACCTGATCCTTCCATTACAAATCCAGTGCTTCCAAGGAAACTAACAAGACCATGAAAGCCTCCCATGGATACAATGATGTCATACAAGGGACTGTCAGAAGTTTGCTCAAGGATGATTTGCAAGGCTTTTTTCCACAAAGGCTGATCAGGGATAATGATAGGAACAGTGTCATATCTCTTTGCGTGGTCTGCTACATAATGATGGGTTGAATAAACACAGTCTCTGTTTCCAGAACCCTTGTTAATCAGCTGCATGAATTGGCCAGAAACATATAAGAAATGATGCATTGAGCAATAAATCCAAATATCATTACAATATGGCCTTTCTTATTAACTTTTCATTTAAAATATTTGTTTATTCAGCAAGAATAAGAATTAACCCCATACCATAAATTGTTTGTATTTTACTTGATACATGTAGCTCACCTTTAGATATTAGTAAAGCAGTTGATTTTAGGAAACTTCAATTCTTGACCATACCTGAGATGAAAATAACATGAATTTAATAAAAAAAATAAATCATATATATATATATATATATATATATATATATATATATATATATATATATATATATATATATATATACTAGCAGAAAACCCGTCCTACGGACGGGATTTCCTGCTAGTTCTTGTGGATGCATTTTCACGAGGTCGTGTTTTGGTCAATGCAATAATCAATATCTCAACTTAGGATTGGTCAATTTTCAAAATTTAAAAAGAATCGTAACCTAGACATATTGACCATTTTAATGGTATATTATATATTAACATAGTTAAGAAAAATAATCATTGAAAAATAACAAAATATTGGCCTACCCCTAATTCGGCTATTTTTCACGAGCATAAGCATATTTGTATAGAATCACCTGTGGAATAGCAGTTATAATGTTCTACCAACTAAAACTGCTTTTTTCTTTTGATTTGCAATGTCAGTAATGCAAAACAAACCATTTGCACCTCACTAATGCAGTCTACATGATAACCAGAAAAAATATTGAAATTTACCATTGATTCGAAGATTTTTTTATCATTTCGAAATCTTGCTTCAGGTTGGATGCGATAACTTTTTTTTGCACTTACCAATTTTGGTAAACTTTTTTTTAAATGAAAGCTGACAAATTTTCCAACAATTTGGTATATATAACACAAACTGCAATTTGTGGTGGGTACCTCACATTTCAGGCCCAGATATACTGGACTAAAAGGTGATTTTCACCATTATGGACGTTTAACCAACTCATCTTTACATGAAGAGAAGTGTGATGCTGACTTTGAATGAGAAATGGAGAAAATCTGTTCACAAAGTAACTTCTGTGTTGAAAGTGCTGTTCAGATGGTATGGGAAAGGGGTTGGAACGAGAACGTTTAAATATAAAGTGAACGCAATGATGCGTTCAAAACAAAGGTTTGTGGTAACGTGTTTGTAAAGGGTTTAACGTGTTCATATGAGCATTCTATGTACTACGTATGTGCACGGTCTAGGTCCGTGGGTATGTGAAACTTCTGGTGACATGGAGATTCTTTGTCTTCATCATAAATTACGAATTGAATATATAGCATATATCATTATACACTCTCACACGCGTTGAGCGGTTGAGGATTCTCCCGATAGTCTCAGTGTGCTTTTGTTTCTCGGGAGGGCGCAGATGGCAACACTGCTGCTGCTTAAGGCCAATAGCTCTTCTCTTCTCCAATCTGGTGCAATGTCCATATTTAATTTGATAGGCCTATTTCAAAGGAAACAAACTGCCATTTTCCATCGCGTAAATGACAATGTTAGTTTAAGAAAATGAATACGAATTAATAAAAGGGCCAGAATCGTGTACGGTGAAGAGAGATTTAATTAGCTCCTAACAGAACCCTCAATTTATATTCAAAAATTAAAAGAAAAAAAATGCAAAATCAAGGCATTTGTATTTTACCATCGGCGCGAACGACGCAGAGCCAGTGAGAGATGATTCTTTGAACCGCGAGCCGTTAAAGAGCGACAATAGACTACATAATTTCAGCAATAATGAAGAAAGAATTAATATTTGATTAAGGAGATGGCGTTGCCGCGTTGTCCTCTGATAAGCATGGTTTACCGATTTAGCCGGGAACAGGCTTATTCGGACCTTGGCTGATTCGGACCATGTACTGGCTCATTCGGACCTTTATCCAGGCTTATTCGGACCTTCATATGATTGGCTGATTTTTGTATGCAGTTTTACTTCCTGAACAAGAATTTTAAGTAATATTTATTTGGACGACTGTAATTAACCCCCAGGGGCTCGTACTAAACACGGCGAAATACATCTGACGCCCCAATTCCTGGTGGCTTTCGTATTCGCGGGGACGAACGATGCGGAATGCTTAAATAGAAATACCCATTGCTATAATATAAAATTATTAGTATGGGTCCGAATCAGCCTAGCAAATGGTCCGAATCAGGTCCGAATCATCCACGGTCCAAATCAGCCAAGGTCCGAATAAGCCTGCATCCATTTAGCCTACCAACCTGTCAAGACTGCATAAGACTTCAAAGGTCACCTGTTGTAAAGTTGAGTAATTTACGAGTTACTCGTATCAGCAAGAATAGCAAATGCTCCCGTAAGATCAACTTTAATCAGTCGATGTAAACAACAAACCTTTGTTGCATTAATCGCTTGGGAAATCAAGAAGACGAAATAGCAAGGTGGCAGTTACGGAGTATTTTATTTGTTTATTTATTTATTTATTTATTTATTTATTTATTTATTTATTCAATAATTCTCCAGAATTTCTGGAGTTCAGGATTTTCTCGTCGACATCGACCAGTGAAAGGAGGGATATTCTACAAAAAAGAGAAAAAAGAAACGGTAAGCATTAACCACAATTAGAAATGAAACAGAAAATGAAGAGTTGAAATAGGTAGTGAATAAAAAAAAGTACAAAATGAACACCCCAAGTAAGGGATACTGATTGGGGCACAAAAACTATAGCCAATTGGTATCTATTACAGGGGCAATATTCAATCCTTAATGTCTTGTTTGCCTACCAGCGTTATGTGGCATCTGAAATGATCCCTGGGCTCAAACACAGCTATAAGTATTCTATATCTACTAAAATTCTGGATCATGGGATCCCAAAATCCCGTAGCTACACAAAAGTCAAAAGGACACACTCGAGGGCCTGACCGGGATTTGAACCCGGGACCTCTCGCACCCTAAGCGAGAATCATACCCCTAGACCATCAGGCCGGTGGAAGCAGGAGAAACCGGAGCAAATATAGCTCTAACTCAGGTGTCAAGCCGAAAGTGTCCGGAGTACATATGTAAGTGTTTACATAATAAAAATATGGAATGTTAGTCCATATATATAAAAGATTGCTTGCAGGAATGTGATCAGACTAGAGACGCTAAAGATGACGTATAAGTATGTAGGCTAAGATAACATGCCGTCATCTGTGGTCATTCATTTGTTTTGAAACAGTCCAAGCTCCCTGCTTGAGACAACTACCGCCTACGTGATCTGTAGCGTGTCTCATTTGATTGTGTGTTCGTATGAAACTATGTCATTTGTATGTATGTTCATATGTTCGAACTACTGTCTGTTCCCTCATAACTTGTAACAGAGGTGGTAGACAGGCAGAAACAGAGTTAGCTATCGTCATTAGAAGACCTGTACCTCTTTGTTTACCTAAGCTTTTATCATGTAGAGGAATAGGATTAGCCATCATCATTGGCAGAAGCGATCAAGCTATCGTTATTAGAAGACTTGTACAATCATATCTGATCTTCACCATGTAAAACTTCAGAAGAATATATAATTTTTTATACTTAGTGTTTTCTACAAGAACCTCCTCACCGAACCATGAGTTTAACACATCGTCGTAAAGATAATACCGACTTCGTAAGTGATCTACAAAACCCCAGACACTCCATTGAAGATGGAAGTGCAATACCAACCGACTTAGCGTATAGATTATCGCAAGTCTAACATTACCTCATAGGGCGCCTTATCATACAAGGCACAAGCCCTAATACATATAGGTCTAACTCAGGTGTTAAGAAGAAAGTGTCTTCATAGCAGGAAACTTTGAAATGAAAGTATTATATATTTACGATGAAATATAATTAAATACAATTAAACTAGGCATTTCTTTATAAGCATTCCGCATCGTTCGTTCCCGCGAATACGAAAGCCATCAGGAATTGGGGCGTCAGATGTATTTCGCCGTGTTTAGTACGAGCCCCTGGGACTTAATTACAGTCGTCCGAATAAGTATTACTTAAAATTCTTGTTCAGGAGGTAAAACTGCGAAGAAAAACCGCAGTTGCCATAGTCTAGGCGCCGCGGAATAGTAATATAGATCTACCTTAAACTATTGTAAAAATCATACTTAACGGGTAAGAATGAGTGTATATTAGTGTTTGCTGTTGTAGTAAGGAACACGGTATTATGCTAGCCAGCACAATGGCGAGTTTTATTTTTCAGTCTGATTGTGATTCATCTTGAGATGTGTCCAGAAATAGGTCATAGCTTTTATTTTGTTTATATTTCCAGTTGTGCGAGTAGATCCGCCCTGTGTATGGCTCCAGGCTCCAGCGAAGTCTACAACCTTGGGTAATGGTCCATTTCTTTGAGGATAGCGAAACCTGTTTTCGGGTTTATCTTCCTCACTTTTAGGTTACATTCTTTCAAAACTAAATTTGGTAGCTACCTAGTGAATAATGAATATAGGTGCCAGATCGTAAGCATTGCGTGCCATGAAATTGAAATATTTTCTCATTTCTTATCTCCGTCAACTATAGTAATTGAACGCTTTTCTCTTGTTTGGTGCTATTTAGTTAGTTACTTACTTAACTTTTACTTTATCTTCCCACAACTGGCCAGTGGCATACGGCTGATACTGTTTAGTTATAGGCTAATTTTATTATAATATTATGGTACTACATTGGGTTTTATTATTCTCCTCCTTGCAAAAATCTATATCAGAATCATTCTTTTCTTCGGAGCCTCTTTTCTGATTAACTTTATGGGATATTTATCAAAATCTTCATTTATTCTTTATTACATCTGGATACACTGTTTGATGCAGCCATTTCAGTCATAGCTAAGAACACTATCATTCATAAGTAATAATCCTCTCGTAGACTCAGTGGCTGATTTGAGCCGCGTTTTAGATTATGAATCATTAACTACCATTACTTGTTTCCACATCTTCCTTTAAAGGAAGAAGAATCGCGAAATTGACAATTCTAGAAGACGAACACTACTGTTATTTATTTCCAGATCTTCCTTAAAAAGAAGAAGAATAACCGCATTATTGATAATTCTATAAGAATACTACTTTTACTTATTTCCACATCTTCCTTAAAAAAATAATCACGTAATTGATAATACCAGAAGAACACCACTATTACTGCCACATTCCCACATCTTTGTAAGAAATAATAATAATCACATAATTGGTAATTCTAGGAGGAGAATACTAATATTACTCACATATCTTCCTTAAAAAAGGAATAATCGTGTAATTGACAATTAAAAATTATTGAATTGTCAATTAACCGATTATTCTTTTTTTTTATTGAGGAAGATATGTGAGTAACAGTAGTATTCTCCTTCTAGAATTATCAGTTATGTGATTATTATTTTTTTTACAGAAAGATGTGGCGATGTGGCAGTAATAGTTGTGTTTTTTCTGGAATTATCAATTACTTTACTGTTATTGCAACATCTTTCTTGAAAAAAATAATAGTCATGTAATTTATCATTCAAGAAAATACCACATTATTACTTCCCTTAGAAATAGAATAATCGTGCAGTTGATAATTCTACATATCTTCCTTAAAAATTTATTTTAAAGGAATTATCACGTAACTAACAAGTCCAGAAGAAGAAGAATTCACCGATGTATTAGTGTACTAAGCGACGTCTGGTTTGTTTTGATCCCTATTACGTCAATTTTCTTCAGTTCTCGCCAGTCTCTGTCTCTCTCGTTTATTACTTTATTATTGAATATCAACGTTTACATAGAAGGTAAATGCAAACGCATTTTCAATACCGTTTGATAATGTTTGTTCATTTTGTCATTTCCGATGTTCATTACATTCTTTATTGTAAGGTAGAATCGTACAGGTTGTGGTCAGGTACCCTAGGTCTATAGTATAGCTAGTAGGTACTACCTAGAAGGCCTGAGCTCGTCTACCCATGTTATTAATAGGTAACTGGAAGTTTCTTCGTATCTGTGGTCCTTAGGCCCATTTTAGCCACAAGCCTTTGGTGGAATAGGCCTATGCATAGGGGGGAAGGAAGGCTATAGCCTAGGGTAAAACACCACGGCAGGCCAAACAGGCCACCTACAATCAACGCTTGCCACCCTCCGAAAAAGTACATTAAAATGCGTCCTGACACCAGAGATGGGCATCAGTCGCGACTTGTTGTTGGTGAGAAACGGAGCTAAAGACCTCTACTCTCCTTTCGAAGTAAGTATTTTCTCCAAAGTTAGAAATTGAGGCCAAATTTTAAGATTTAAACAGAAGGTACTGAAAACGGTCTCAAACGTAGTGCAAATCTCACCAAAACGCGTTCAACATTTTTACTTACAACTCGAGGTATTTAGAAGATTGACGCCATCTTGATGTTTACGGAGTCGCTTGTGTCAATAAACTAACCATTTCCTGTGATAAATCCGCACACCACTTGTGCCCACAGACGCTGGGGCACTTTTATCACAACAAACGGAAAACTTTTCCTCACCGAGTAAACAACTGTTTTGTAGAAGACGACGACGAAGCGTGCACTTCGATAATTTTTTAAATAAATAGTAAAACATCAATATTTTATATATTTATGATGATTAATTTGAAAATATTCGTTATTGAAAAAGTAACTCGATTCTGACTCAAATTTAAGTAATTATTTTTTGGAATTCGAACGTTCTTTCAAGTCCTGTATTATGAAGTCACGACATCTTGACTTTCGTATCTATTGTAAATAATTGCTTTACTCAACTTTCTTGCAGAACAGTTTACCAGTTATTCATGCAGATTATCAGCTCTTCATGTAATTGGTATATAATCGTAATGCGCATATATATCTTCATTATTTACTTTTTGGATATATGAAGATGTTTTACTGCCGGATTATCGCTGTAGTGTGACGCAATCGTTTTCGGTCGATGCGCCTCTGTTTTTGCACCATAAGAAATTATGGTGCCGAATTTGCAATGACCAGAAAGTCTTTAAAAGAGGAAAGTTAGCATTGAGGGGCATATGTTTTGATTGAGAAAAATACAAATTTATTCAATAGCTTTTTTGTAAAAAATACTTGATTACAAAAAAACTTGACTGACAACTAAGCAGCATAACCTACTATGGGTTTCAGAGACAGTGCAAGCACGTTTTTGGGCAATACCTATATCGTAACGAACACTCGTATCAGAACAAGATTTTGTATAGTGCATTACACCCAGTGCCGTAATTTATAAGGGTATAGTGAATCACTAATCGTAAAGAATAACGACACTTGTCCTTGTACCAAGAGACAAAAACTCGATTATGCAGAAATGGATACGAACACGTGTATAAAGCTCCACCTACCCTCTCTCCCCCCCCCCCCCCCTCCACCGCCACCCCTTTCCTTCGTTCCTTCGCCTTCCTTTCCTTCTCTCTCTCGCTCTCTCTCTCTACTCTCTCTCTCTCTCTCTCTCTCTCTCTCTCTCTCTCTCTCTGTTGCCATTCGGTATGTGTTGGCCCTCCACCAAACTGGGTATAAGACTACACACAAAATGTTGAAATTGGCGAAATTAGGCTATGTATTGGAAGTATATATATACATAATTATTAAAACAATTTATCACTATTGCATTACTATGACAACTAGAATTCATGGAAACTGTTTTTAATAATGAAACAGCGTATGTGTGAAGCCTCCACTAATGTGGCAACGATGATTTTGCCATTCTTAGCATGCAAACATTAAAGGTTACATTTATTTCTGGCATACGGTTATTAAAGAAATTCAAAATACTAATATAGACTGAAATCTATTAAAAGTGCTAGCAAAAACAAAAAAGCAAAAAAAAAAAAATATGTACAGGGTCCTCGAGTTACGACGTTGATCCGTTCTTACGATGCATCGTAACACGAATTTCAGCGTAAGTCGGAACATTGAAAAATACCACATGATTTTAATGTAAATACCTATCAATAACAACGAGAGAACAATTCCTTACCTTTATTAGTTTGATTGGCTTGCACACTGGAGAGGAAGCTGCGGTGCTGGAGAGACTGGGGAGGTTAGTGAAGAGAAAAAGAACCTCCAGAAGTTGCTGGAGATGCCTGAGGCAGATGATTCTTGAGGTGAGGCAGATGATTCTTGAGGTGAGCAGAACATACTAGTACTGGAGATGCTGAGGCAGGTGATTCTTGAGGTGAGGAGATGTGGGGCAGGTGAGTCTTTAGGTGAGGAGGCAGAACCTACAGAAGGTGCTGGAGATACTGGGGCAGGTGAGTCTGGGTTAGCAGAAACATTCAGAAGGTGCTGGATTAGCAGAGGCAGCTGAGGTAGAGGGTACAGGATCTTCTGCAGGCCTCTCTACCTTCTTAAAATCTGCTCCAGTTAGTCTGAACAGAGAGCGACCTCTTTTCATCCAGATCTCCTTGTAACATGCATCAAATCCATGACGCCTCTGGAAACCCTAGTGAACCTGTCCAAGTTGGATCCGAGCCTCAAAAGTTGACAACGCTTGCTGCAACTCTGCAAAACCTCTTATCAAGTCCTGCCTTGTGAAAGCCTAGGCTCTGGGTGGGTGCTTCTTCTTCTTCTCTATTATCTGCTTCTCCAGTTGTATCAGGTCCTCAGCAGATAACTCCTCGCCATGAGACTCCAGCAGCTCTGTAACATCATCAACCTCCATCTCCAAATTGATTTCCTTACTCAGGGCAACAACGTTCTTGACAACTAGCTGAACTGTGTCCTCAAACCCATGGAAATCATTCACAAATTGAGGACAAATTTTCTTCCAGACACCATTCATGTTTGTTTGCTTAACCTCCTCCCAGGAATTAGCAATGTTCTTTACAGCATCAAGGATGTTGTAGATTTCCAAAAGTTCCTTCAGAGTCAAGTCCTTCTTGGTTTCAGTTGCCTGTAAAGCCATAGCAATTGTCCGTCGTAGGTAGTAGGCCTTGAACGAAGCAATCACTCCTTGGTCCATAGGCTGTAAAAGGCCGTGGTATTAGGTGGAAGGTAACCACCTTGACATTAGGGTTGAAGTCTCCCAGCTGGGCAGGGTGTCCAGGGGCATTGTCCAGCACTAGCAACACCTTAAAGGGGATACCCTTGGAGGCGCAATACCGCTCCACACTTGGCACAAAATGGTTTACGAACCAGTCCTCAAACACTGCAAGTGTCACCCATGCCCTTCTTGTTGGACTTCCAAATTACTGGTAGTTGACCCTTCCAAATGCCTTGAGTGCCCTTGGATTTTCAGCCTGATACACAACAAGGGCTTCAGTTTGAAGTCGCCAGCAGCATTCACCCAAGAAGTAAAGTTAGCCTCTCCTTGCTGGTCTTTATGACCGGGTGCTGACTTCTCCTCCTTGGCGATGTAAGTGCGGTTAGGCATACGCTTCCAAAACAAACCTGTCTCGTCTACGTTAAACACTTGCTGAGCATGAATAACCCCCCTCCTTAATTATCTCAGACAACGCTTTAGGAAATTCACTCGCTGCTTTCTCATCCCCACTAGCAGCTTCACCTTGCAATTTAAGGTTATGGTAATTGGACCCGAGCCTTAATCGCATAAACCAACCCATACTAGCCACAAACTCTTCACTTTCACTTCCCTCCCCCTTTTCTTTTTTCTTTTTTTAACGCTTCAAACAATCTTTTTCGCCTTCTCTGAATCACCATAAGGCTGACTGGGATACGCCGTTGATTTTGGTCTTCCAACCAAAGCACCAATAACCTTTCCATTTTCAATTATTAGACCACTACGCTGCTTAGTTATCACTGTCGCTTTCATAGGAGCAGATCCTTTCACATGTTCAACGATGCGCTTTATTTTCTTTGATAATGGTAGCAACGGTCGAACGGCTAAGGCCAAGCGAGCGGCCAATGTTTGTTGGCGTTTCTCCCTTCTCGGATCGCTTTATAATGTCCACTTTAATTTCCATGGTGATGCCTTTCTTTTCTTCGATGCACTAACCATCAGAAGAGTCCGCCTTGCGCTTGGGAGCCATAACAAAGAGCAAAAAGTTACAAAAACGATACAACACAGAGAGAGAGGCAGTGTAAACAACCAAAATGGCGTATGGACGAGGACTGAGCGTAGCGAAGCGACGCCGCCTCTCCCCCAACAAAGCGTATTCTTCCGCCGTGCGCCTGGAACTAGTTCGCGTTTGTTTACGTTGCTTACGACGCTAAACCGCGTAAGACGGAACGACGCAAAATATTATTTTTTATATTTTTATGGGGGCGCGTTCGTAACCACGAACATCGTAAGTCGAGACCACGTAACCCGAGGACTTACTGTATATAATTCACGTTCTCGCCTAGTCGTTCCTCTATGCTTAGGCCATAGTCCGTTCCGCTAGGTTTTCGGCTGCCAGATGTACGAAAACGTTAGAAACATTTGATTGTATCTACTTTAGAAATATCTGTAATTTTTCGGGGTAATTTGGTTGCAAAAAAGGATAATATACATGAATTAAATTAAAATGTTTAAATAACAAAGTAAATTTAAACTAAATAACGAGTAAAGTAAACAATTTAGGGAATAAAACTTGCTGTTTTCGTCGTCTGCTGTTCGTAACTGTGTGTGCGCGCGCGCTTAGCAACCAGCAACAGTAATGGGTTTAAAGTGCAATGTGGAGTGAACTGAGACCAAAATGTGTATAATAACAATCAAATAAGCACTGTGGAGTTCAGTTGTGATGGCAGTAAGGATAAAAACCGCCGATTACAAGGTAAGATTAATTCAGTTCAAACCATAACCCGGGAATAACAAGTTCATACTTTCACTAATATAGGCAACAAAATGTTGTTTTATTGTGCTGATTACAACTGCAATCTTGAGTAAGATCAATAAATGTTACATATATATGCTAACATTGTTCAAATGAGTGCTGGGAAGGCTGGGGAAAGATGGTGGCCGTCACTGATCAGAACCTTCCATGCAAAACGTAGCCGCCATATTGGATTTCAAAACTGCCTTGAAAACATATTTTACGAAGAGCTCACATGCTTATTTTAGTTCGTATGGGGCTTTCATATATCACATTATGTTGATGAAACTTCAATCTTTTAAATGGTATGCTTAGAGTTGCAATTGTATTCTTGTTTCACCAATTAAATATCGAGTGAAAAAGACCCGTCCACCGTGGTGAGGGTTGGCCTTCCGTGGTGTTTTACCCTATTAGGTAATTAGGTAAACAACCGCATGGACTGGCTCAACACACCGACAGTCACGGCATGCCACCCTCCGAAAAAGTACTTATAAGGCGTCCTGACACTGGAGATGGGGTTAGATCTAGGGTACTTATCCGAGGCGGCCTAGACTATGGCAGTTGTGGTTTTTCTATGCAGTTTTACCTACTGAACAAGAATTTCAAGTAATATTTATTCAGACGACTGTAATTAACCGCCCAGGGGTCAGTACTAAACATGGCGAAATACATTGGACGCCCCAATCCCTAGTGGATGTCGTATCCGCGGTTACGTTCCTTGCAGTCCGTGCGGACTGCTTCTGTAGAAATACCGAGATGGGCATCAGTCATGACTTGTTGTGAGACACGGAGCTAAAGACCTCTACTCTCCTTTCGAAGTAAGTATTTTGGTAGATCTAGGGCACTTATCCGCGACGGCCTAGACTATGGCAGCTGCGGTTTTTCTATGCCGTTTTACTTACTGAACAAGAATTTTAAGTAATATTTATTCGGACGACTGTAATCAACCCCCAGGGTCCAGTACTAAACACGGCAAAATACATCGGACGGCCCAATATCTAGTGGATGTCGTATCCGCGATTACGTTCCTTGCAGTCCATGCGGACTGCTTCTGTAGAAATACCAGTATTTTCTCCAAAGTTAGAAATTAAGGCCAAATTTAAAGCTTTAAACAGAGGGTAGTGAAAATGTTGGCCAATGCAGTGCAAATCTCACCAAAACGCTTTCAAAATTTTAAAATATTTTAGAAGATTGACGCCATCTCGATGTTTGCGGGTCGCTTGTGTCAACAAACTTCCCATTTCCTATGATAAATGCGCACACCACTTGAACCCATAGACGCTGGGGCACTTTCATCACAACAATTGGAACACAGTCCCTAACCACAACGTTTTTAAGGAAACTACTGTTTTGGTGGAAGACGATGACGAAGCGTGCACTTCGATAATTATTTGAATAAATAGTAAAACATCAATATTTTACATATTTATGATGATTAATTTGAAAATATTCATTATTGAAAAAGTAGCTCGATTCTGACTCAAATTTAAGTAATTATTTTTCGGAATTAGAATGTTCTTTGAAGTCCTGTATTATGACGTCACGACATCTTGACTTTCGTACCTATTGTAAATGAATTGCTATACTCAACTTTCTTGCAGTACAGTTTACCAGTTATTCATGCAGATTGTTATCAGCTATTCATGTAATTGTTATAATCGTGACGCGCATATATATCTTTATTATTTACTATTTGGATATATGAAGATGTTTTACTGCTGGATTACCGCCGTAGTGTGACACAATCGCTTTCGGTCCCTGGGCCTGTCTGTTTTCGCACCATAAGAAATTAATGGGGCCGAATTTGCAATGACCAGAAAGTCGTTAAAAGAGAAAAGTTAGCATTGAGGGTCATATGTTTTGATTGAGAAAAATACAAATTTATATAAAGGCTAGCTTGTAAAAAATACTTTATTACAAAAAACTTGGTTGACAACTAAGCAGCATACCTACTACCTATGGGTTTCAGAAACAGTGCAAGCATGTTTTTTGGCATCTGTAACGAACACTCATATCAGAACGAGATTTTGCTTTAGTGTATTACACCCAGTGCCGTAATTTATAAGGGTATCATGAATCACTAATCGTAAAGAATAACGACACTTGTCCTTGTACCAAGAGACAAAAACTCCATTATCCAGAAATGGATACGAACACGCGTAAAAAGCTCCACCTACCCTCTCCCCCCACCTCCACCGACACCCCTGTCCCTCTTCCTTTCTTCACTTTCCTTTCTCTCTCTCTCTCTCTCTGTTGCCAATTGGTATGTGTTCACCCTCCAAACTGGGTATAAGACTTACACAAAACGTGGAAATTGGTGAAATTAGGCTATGTATTGAAAGTATATGTACATGAATATTAAAGCAATTTTATCCTTATAGCATTACTATGACAACTAGAATTCATGGAAACAGTTTATGATAATGCATCTACGTATGTGTGAAGCTCCACTAATGTGGCAACGATGATTTTGCCATTCTTAGCATGCAAACATTAAAGGTTACATTTATTTCTGGCATGCAATTATTAAAAAATCAAAATACTAATACAGGCGGTCCCCGGGTTACGACGGTTCCGGCTTACGACGTTCCGAGGTTACGACGCTTTTTCTTAAATATTCAATGGAAAAATCCGTCCTGGGTTACGACGCTTGTTCCGAGGTTACGACGCTGACGCTTCCGACGCTCCGAGTTAACGACGCTTTTAAAAAACGCATACTATGATAAAAATCCTTTATAGTTTAGCACAGTACGTATATTAATAAAAATAAGTTTCTGGTTAGATTACAACAAAACAAAAATTTTGAGATTATGATGATTTTCGACACTTTTTATGTTGTATTTTTCTATGTTTTTTAGTGACGCCTATATGCGGAACTAGTTTACCTTTGAGCGAATGAATACATACTAGTTTACATATAACAGTCCAAAAGCGCAAATAATGAAAAAATCATTGCTTGTTTCCAGTAATAATAACAAAACGAAGTTTCTGGTTAGATTACAATGCAAATTCCAAGTATCCAAAGAGAGACATTATCCAGTAATTTGATCAGAGAGAGAGAGAGAGAGAGAGAGAGGCGTCTCCGACGCTCCGAGTTAAGGACAGAGAAGTGTTCGTTTCGTTAAACGGCCTCTGACTCATGCCAGTAATGTGTTGTTGATACTATAATATAAGCCTATTTAAAGATACGTTTACTTTAATTAGTCTATATGATACGTAAATAGTAATCAGCTGTTCTTGTAGCCCTCAATTTGTTCCGATACGTAATACAAACCATCGTCGGCCTTTAACAATAGGAAGTAGCTAGCGGCAGCTGGAACGGTCGTAAGCTTCGAACAAGGGAGAACGGTAGTTAACTGCTTGTCCGACAGTCCGCGCGCCGCGCGACTGGGAGGTAAACAAATCACTTTTGCTTTCGGCCGCGGTGTGAAGGGACGTGTTCGTCATCGCTCTCTGCCTCCCGCTTTCATCGTCGTATGCTTTGTTTATATTGTGTTTTTTCTACTAATGGTTTGTTTGACTTGAAATGAAACTGTAAGTACACTGTTTTCATTTTCATTACTTAATATGAACCCCTTGAATTATGTCTCGGTGCCGAGGGCGGGCGCGCTCGCGCCGAGTCATGTATTTGGTCGAAAGGGTAATTGAAAAATGTAAGTACTTTTTCATTATATTTTTGCCCTGTGCGTTCGTTACCGAGAGTGTGATTGCGCTCGGCACGAACTTTTAATTTTGTATATAGAATGCAATGAAAGTGGATTCGCAATTGCAATATTCTTTTTCATTTTCATTTATTGATTGCATGAATTAATCTGGATCAATTTTCGTTCTTACCCGAAGGGAATTTGATCCTTACGATTTTTTATGTGAAATGAAATCGCAAGTGCAGTATTCTGTTTCATTTTCATATATATTTTATGATAGCATCATATTATTGGATCAAGTTTCCGTTCTTACCCGGGAATTGATCTTTTCTCCTTTAGTTTCTATGAAGTGAATCGCAGGGCAGTATTCTGTTTCATTTTTCATATTACTTTTCACTGCTGTGCGGGGGTGGGGGGAAGCGCAAGGTCTGCCAGGAAGTTTGGTAGCCGATTCTTCGTCTTCCTTCCTGCCCCCCGCTCAGCTTCTTCATTGTATTTTGTATTTGGGGTCTTCCTTGCGTTCGGGGGTGGGGCATGTCTTCCCCCCGTGCGTGAGGGAACCCCTCTTACTAATCTATCTATGTTACCGCAGGTGCTACATCCGTGGGAGACGACCTTGGATGTAGATGTAGATCCTCACGAGGTTTGTACTCGTTGTCGGGGGCGAGAGTGCCTGCAACGAGCCCTGTGTAACGTGTATGCATTCGTCAGAGGCGCAGTGGGTGCTGTACGAGGACACAAGAAGTCATCGGAAGTCCAGTTACTCCTTTGGTAACGGACGTCCAGTTGTACTCGGGGGGTCTTTCCGTCCGCTCTGGGTGGGGTTCTCTCCCCGCCCCAGGCGCGAGGAAGCCCCTCTAATTAACCCGACTGTTGCTTCCGCAGGTTTACCCATCAGCGAGGACGACCTGGGACAGGTGTGGGAGTCGCTGGGACTGCAGGGGTTGATTCAGCGGTTGGCGGGGTCGGCAGTGGTCACTCATGATACGGTAACCACTACAACAACCACAATCTCGACACCAGCATATGAGATGTCACCGCACCCTGGTGTACACACCACATGTCATGTCGGTAACCCCACGGCTGCAATCCAGAACCATTCCTCCGTGCCATCAGACGGTGCCACCGCCACCTGGGTTCTTTGTATTGCCGACCCCGGACTGCCGCTGCCCAAAGAGTACCCCCCTGGACCTGCCGCCAGTGCCGAGGATGACGGTAGCTGCCGACAGGACGCCTGTCTCTCCTATGGTACCTGCCGTGCCTGCGTACCTGTTGCGGTCCCAGCCGCTCATTCCCTTTCAGATCAGGTGCCTGCTGCTCATTCACTTTCAGATGTTCCTGCTGTTCCTGGACCTGTTCCTGTTGTTCCTGCTGTTGGTGATGCTGTCACAGTCTCAGGTCTTTCCGGACAGGTGCAGTCGGGCCCTGTTGCTTCGGCAACTGCCCCGGCTCCCTCCTGGATGGAAGACCTGACGTCTGTCCTGCGGAGCCTGGCGAAGAAGAAGAGGAAGAGCCTTCCCCTTCGACTTCTAAGGCCAAACAGCTTGAAAGAAGAAGAAAGTTGCCTCCTTCCCCCCTAAGAAGACTCCTTCGGGATCTTCTAAGGGCCCGGCTCGCTCAGGCGAGCTGGGGAGCTCTTCTGCTGGTCCTCCTGTTTTCCTTCGGGAACGGGGCCCGTCGCTTCTTCTGTAAGAAGAAGTCGACGGGGACCAGAGGGCACCAGCCTCGGCTGGTGCGTCCTCACCTGGTGCTAGCGGTCTGCCGCTAAACCAGGTTCCGTCTCGGCCGCTTCTCGTTCGCGAGAAGCACCGAGTGGACGCTCTTCCAAGAAGACCGTCCAGCCAAAGTTTTGACGCCCGAGCTCGCTCGCCGTCAAGACAGCGGCGCGGAGCAGAAGACTGGCGAGAGTCGTGCACACGACTCTCGCCAGGCCAGTGGACGCTCTCGCAGCGATCAACTGGCTGCTCGGGCTAACGTGACGGTCGCTGATCAGCCACGGGTTGAGGCGAGGAAGGAGTCCCCACGGCGGGCCCGCCGGTACCAGCCCACGGCTGGTACCAGCGACTCGACGCGCCGAGAGGACGCTGGCCGGTCTCGACGCGACACAGAGCCTAGCAGGTCACCCGTCCGCCGCTCCCGATGGGACCGGGCGGAGACGGTGACCAGCGGCAGCTCGCCTGACGCTAGAGATCGGTCTCGACGTTCTCAGCCGAGCCAATCGCCCCAGGCGAGCGGTAAGGCTAGGCCTGCTGCTCGACCGTCACCGCGGGTTGACGATCAGCAGCACCCGCCCTCCACGCACGCTGGTTCCTGCCAGCGAGCGAGGGGGGAGCGTCATGTCTGCCTCTCCCATAACGGGTTGAGGCGAGGAAGGGGTTCCCCGCGCCGTCGGTACCAGCCACGGCTGGTACCAGCGGCTCGACGCGCCGAGAGGACGCTCGCCGGTCTCACCGTGACAGCGAGCCTAGCAGGTCACCTGACGCCGCTCCCATCGGGACCGGGCGGAGACTGTAACCAGCAACAGCTCGCCTGACGCTAGAGATCAGCGTCGACGTTCTCAGCCAAGCCTCTCGCCTCAGGCGAGCGGCAAGGCTAGGCATGCTGCTCGATCGCCACCGCGGTTGACGATCAGTCAGCAGCCCTCCAAGCACGCTGGTCCTGCCAGCGAGCTATGGGGAGCGTCAGGTCTGCCTCTCCTGTACCTTCAACCTCCTCGGGCTACGCCGGGAGGAGCGAGGTACCTATGAGTGATCGCGAGAGGTGCGCCGCTCGCGACCCGCTATGACGCCGTATGGACCAGGCACGGTTCTAGGACCGACCAGGACATACGCGCAATTAGCTGGAGGCGACCGTCAGGGGTCTGCCGCTCTTCCTCCTTCTGAAGGAGGAGTATCTAGGGATCTGTTCTTGTTGGAGGGACTGGACGGTCCTACTCCGCAAGACGCGGTTACTCCCGAGATACAGAGGAATTTGCAGAAGTCATTAAGCTGATTCGTCAGCATAATGACCCTGCGGAAGGATTGCCCCGCTCCCACCAGCAGAGCCCACGTCTCTGCTCGAGTCGTTTTGGGGCCCGCCGAGAGGGAACCCAAACCGACGGTGGGTCTGCCGCGATCGGAGCTTGCCGATTCTGTCTCGAACCAGTGTCTCGTCTCCGGACAAGAAGGCTCTCTTAGTTCTGGCCGGTCGATCAAGCTACTTCCACCTCCTCCTACTGCGACAGCGGCGTTTTCTACGTGTCTTCGACACCGTATTTAAATACTCCTTCGGTCCTCCTGAGAGGTTTCGACCTCGAAGAGGACTGGAATGAGTCGCAGGACGGTATCGGCTCTCTCCTGTCAGGTGTCGATCAGCCCCACCCAGACGACGTTCACAGTGGCGGCAGACCCTTACCTACAGTGGAGAGTTCGTAACCCTCCGCGGAAAACGTTTTTCTCCTGACGATACGTTTTTCCCAGACTCTGAGAGGCCATCGCCGCAAGGCGATGGCTGCTCCTACTCTTCTCCAACTGCTAGTTCCACTGGGAAGGCGAGCGAGTATCCAACCTTCCTTCCCTTCCCTCTCTCCTTACGGCTACGAAGGAAAGGGGAAGGATCCTACAGAGATTTCTTTGTAGGATCCCACGTTTCGGGACTGCGCTACCGGGGGGACCTTCGGGTCCTACCTGACGTAAGCCCCGGTCGTTGAGGAGGAATCCTGCTCCATTCTCGATTTCCTTTCTACGGGAATCGAGAGGACCACCAGCCGATATCGTTTGACGAATTCGGTGGGGGTTTCGCAGACTGCTTAGAATTCTACGGAATTTCTAGCGCATTCAGAGTGTTCGAGTTTTTTACGATCTTCAAACACTTACGCGAGACCACGGTCCAAAGTGAGCGAGACGAGAATCCCCGATATGTTACACGATAATCGGGAACCTCGCCTATGCTCGAATTCCTGGAATTTCTAGCATTGTGAAGAAGAACTGCTGCTGAAGAAAACTATCTCACAGTAGGCGACCAACCTGGAATAGAGGAGATCGGACGGGAATATTCCAGTTTGGCTTGAACTATCGTCTTAGTATTCTGTTCACCATTGAAGCTTTCCTTCGAGGAAGACTTCTCCTTCACTCTCTTTGATAGAGAACGAAGGTGGTCGATCTCCAATCCTTATTTTGTTTTCTTGAAGGAAAGAATTTAGGATGGAGATCGTTGTCAGAATCCTACAAATATACTACGTATATTAACCTCGCGACCTGATTCTGCTAAGCAGTTGACTTGTCCGAGGGGTAGGCGCATATCCTAGTTATTCTACGGATTGCGACTTAGACGAGAAGTATTCTAATTGAACTGCAACTCGGGGTTGCCTGCAACCTTCCAGGAGTTTTTCAGTTTCAATTTTATATACTTATGGTTTTGTCACGACACACCATTTCAACTTTTATATTTACCGAAATTCGTTTCTCCTAAATATAATTGCCCGAGCATATCTTTTATGCTCGGTAGTTTCTAGCCGAACGCATTCCTTCGTGGAATAATGGATTACCTGGCAACTCAGGATGACGAGTCAGCAGGCTCAACCACTGCGTATTGAACTGCCTCATAGCAGCTCAGTATCAGCTGGCCTCCGAGATTCACGGTCATGTATGTCTCTCTCTCCCCTGCTTGATTGACTACCGAACCATATCTCTGCCTAACAATCATGGACTTAGGTCTCTGATTAACGGGGATTCTCGCAATAATGAAGGACCATCTACTGCGGTGACGCTGGATTCCATCGCCTTCGACATTGCGAGAATTTTCAACAGAGTATCTCTTGGACTCTTTCATCTTTCTGTTTACCGCACGGTAACAGAAGTCTGTACAAGTCTCCCGCTGCATCGCACTGCGATAATGCGAATGATTTTGCAGACATCTGAGTTTGTCTTCAAAATATCTCGTATTCGTAGGTGTACAATTGTTCATTGTTCAACCCGAATTACAAGAGTGTCAGAAGACATCGCCTACTCTCCGACTGACAGCTCTACCTCCAAATGTTCAGCCCATGAGAAGCAGTTTCTTCAGGCGGCTTTCACCTGTGTTTTCATTACCGAAGAACGCCCCGCTTTCATTGCAACTACGACTTCTCACCGGACAGCAATGAAATAGCGGTAGCGTTTTCAGCATTCATTTGTAAGCACAGGTTATGAATCTTGAGATCATTCTCTCGATTCATATGTGAAGACGTAGGTTGCATTCAATATCTACCTTCGTCTTCAAAGGTACATAGTGTTGTTTCTCCTTAGCTGAGATTCAACAAACATGAGATGTTTTACCTTCAGGGACCTCGGTCTCTAGAAGGCAATTGACTTTCGCCTGTTGGGTACATGCCTTAAGAGAATCATCACCTCGCTGTCCGGCATTGGTGACAAACAATACATCATTTGTTTGGTCTCTCGCATAACCCTTTAAAGGCGAAGGTCACGTGACTTACTCGGATGCTTTGACAACTTGCCTCCTACCGAACGCAGTCAGTCGGCAGCTGTCAGAGCGCCCGAGTCAGTTTACGAATTACGCTGTTGACTTAGTTCGGTTGTTACACAGCAACCATTACTTCGTTTTAATAGCTTGTCACAGTACCCATACCATTGACACCCACCATGGAGTGTCGGTGTCCTATCCACTACCGAGAAACTTCGCTGCATGGGATAGGAGGATGCGAGAGACTTCGTTGCTAACGGACAGACCAGTATGGGTACTGGACATCACCGAAGTAGAGAAGAGGGATAGGTCATGCGACTATTTCCTTCTTTTCCTCTGAGGAACTGCATGACTTCTCCTGCGAAGTCAGGCACCCAGGGGATGGGGATCCGTGACGCTCGATTTCGTACCGAACTTCGTAGCGAAGACTCAGAACCCTTCGGTCCCTGACGATTGGTTCGAGTCGTTCACAATCCCCTCCCTAATGGACTTCAACCGCCTTCGATGCGAAGGAGATGCTGCCTTGTCCACAAGAACTTCTCCTTGGCGCAGGTACTGAAGGCAGGGGTCTGGTCCAACCAGACCACATGCCCTTCCTTCTACCTTCGGGATATTGCCCACAGGTCCTTGGATCTTTTTCCTTGGGACCCGTGGTGGCGGCTCAACACGTTGTGTAGCGAACCCAGACCCTCGCAGGCTGAACAGCATCGAGTCCTAGTGTGACCGTAGGAATGGATGGTGAATGAGAGTGTGACTGGCTCCTCTTCCCATCTCTTCCCCTCTACCTGTGGTTAGAGGGACACGGTCGTCACCCTGCTGGATAAGGACAAGATGCAGGTTGAGCTACCTCAACAAGAGCCCCCATCCTATCCCTTTCACTAGGATAGGAGCGTATATCCACCACACTTTCCTCCAACAAGGGGGAGGAAGTGGATGCCAGCTTGAGACAACCCATACTTTATGTTGCCTCTTGCAAACAGGAACAAGTTCTTGCTTGCTGGTACGAAGAGATACGCTTGCCTCTCTCTAGTACTCGGCGCCCAGAGGTCTGACCATTGATCCTGCGGTGCACACCCCGATCAATCGGACAGAGGCTTGGATCCCTCCCTCGCTCTTACGACCAGGGAGGCATTCCAGGGATGGACGAACACCAGTCTGTTCATCAAAGACTCAGATTCCTCCCACCAGAAGAAGAGTCTTCCTATTGTTAAAGGACCGATGGTTTGTATTACGTATCGGAACAAATGACAATTTGTCGAAAATTGCATTTTTCCTAACTATACAAACCTGAGGTCCTTTACATACAGTCCCTCCTCATGCCACCCCTCACTCTGCGTATTTTGCATGGGCCAAAAGCAAAAGTGATTTGTTTACCTCCCAGTCGCGCGGCGCGCGACTGTCGGACAAGCAGTTAACTACCGTTCTCCCCTCCCCGTTCGAAGCTTACGACCGTTCCAGCTGCCGCTAGCTACTTCCTATTGGTTAAAGGACCTCAGGTTTGTATAGTTAGGAAAAATGCAATTTTCGACAAATTGTCATATTTGGCAAAATCGAAGTATCCAAAGAGAGACATTATCCAGTACGTATTTGATCAGAGAGAGAGAGAGAGAGAGAGAGAGAGAGAGAGAGAGAGAGAGAGAGAGAGAGAGAGAGAGAGAGAGACGCTTTGGCAACAATGGTCTCGGGGGTTTTTATAGCTTCCTTCTGCTTGATGATCGTGGATATTGTAGAAGGATTTCGACCATACTCGTTTGCCAAATCGACGATACGAACGCCACGTTCATGCTTTGCTATATTTCATGTTTTGCTTCCATCGAAATCATTTTCTTGGGTTTTTTCTTACACTGCTTGTCTTTAGCTTTGAGACCCATGGTTAATAATAAAATAGACAAAATAACACGAAAAATAGGCGCAAATACAACGAACTAAACAACGACGTGTTAACATGCAGCACCAACAAACAAACAGACTGAAACGCCATTTATCGGTCGCCTATACAACTAACACTCATCGCAAAAATCGTATCTCAAATATTTCGTTGTATATCAAAGCTTGTATTTTCGCAAATTTTCTGTTGTATCTCAAAACATTCGTATATTAGGGCAATCGTATGTCAAGTTTCCAATGTAATTTGATCAGAGAGAGAGAGAGAGAGAGAGAGAAAGAGAGAGAGAAGAGAGAGAGAGAGACGCTTTGGCAACAATGGTCTCGGGGATTGACGTAACGTTTATTTTCTGAACAGATAGGACAGAGAAGTGTTCGTTTCATTAAACGGCCTCTGACTCATGGCAGGAAATGTTTTGTTGATACTAATATATAAGCCTATTTAAAGATACATTAACTTTAATTAGTCTATATGATACGTAAATAGTAATCAGCTGTTCTTGTAGCCCTCAAGATTTTGCAAAATCACTCCAGGTTGTACATAAAACTTCAAGAATGTAGTGTCACCAGAGGATTACAATAGTTTTTACCTTCAAGAACCAGCATTCTTTTATGAAAATAACTCCAGGTTGTACATAAAACTACAGGAAACAACATGTAGTGTAACCAAAGGATTACAAGTAAGGTTTTTATAACTTTTTATTAGTTTAAGACATATTTCCAAGCGTCGTTCCGGCTTACGACGATTTTCGGCTTACGACGCGTCTCAAGAACGGAACCCCTGTCGTAACCCGGGGACTGCCTGTATAGACTTAAATCAATGAAAAGTGCTAGCAAAAAAAAAAAAATAATAATAATAATAATCCACTAATCGTCATCTGCTCCGCGATATTTTTCGGCAGCCAGACGTACGACAAGGTTAGAAACATTGGATTGTGTCTGTGTCTACTTTAGAAATATCTATAATTTTTCAGGGTAATTTGGTTGCAAAAAAGGTATAATACTAGACATGAATTAAATAAACATTTTGAAATAACAAAGTAAATTTAAACTAAATAATGAGTAAATAAAGCTTTGCACATCATAAACAGTGTTATCTGGTGCTGCTCGTAACTTTGTTTGTTGAGTGAGCGCAACATGGTTCAAGTGCAATGTGGAGTGAATTAAGACCAAAATTTGTATAGTAATTACAATCAAATAAGCACTGTGGAGTTTCAGTTGTGATGGCAGTAAGGATAAAACCACCTATTACAAGGTAAAATAGAATTCAGTTCAAACCATGACCCTGGGAATAATAAGTTTCATACTTTTACTAATATAGGCAACAAAATGTTGTTTTATTGTGCTGATTACAACTGCAATCTTGAGTGAGATCAATAAACGTTACATATATACGCTAACATTGTTCCAATGAGTGCTGGGAAAGATGGCGGACAGTCTGTGATTAGACCGGCCAGCCACACCACCGTCGCCATATTGGATTTCAAAACTGCCTTGAAAACATATTTCACGAAGATCGTCACATGCTTATTTTAGTTCGTATGGGACGTTCATATATGACATTATGTTGATGAAACTTCAATCTTTTGAATGGTTTGCTTAGAGTTGTAATTGTATTCTTGTTTCACCAATTAAATATCGAATGAATAAGGCCTGGCTAGTGTGATGACGATGGATCATCCGTGTTTGTTTACCCTATATAAATACCTAGTAGGCCATAGTAGTAGCTAGGCTATACTGTTGTGGTATGTTACAGGCTAGTCATAAGATAGTGAAGAAAATTCTTGTAAAAATTAATTAATTTTCATTAAAAAAATTGGGCCTAGGCCATAGGCTATTTTATTGCAGCTAATAATTTTGTCTATATGACAACTTAGTAATACAGATAAAAGTATTTTAGCCTAGATGTGTGACAGAAAATAATGAAGGAAATCTTAAATAAGATAAAAGTAGGGAACAGCTCTACACAGTTTATTACCTTGGAAATTGAATTTTCCTATACTTTTACCATTGCTAATGAAGTACTACTAAGTGGTGTTGTTTAGCTATTGTTAGTCAGTTAGCTATTACTGACCATACATCTTTATTGGGGACCCCGTAGGAGGGTTAGCGCCGTCAGTGAGTAGGCATTACTTAAGGTTCTTTGTAGCATACCTTCGACCCCTAGCTGCCACCCCTCTCATTACTTTTACTGTACCTACATTCTTATTCTCTTTCTTCCATCTTACTCTCCACCCTCTCCTAACAATTGATTTATGGTGCAAATGTGAGGTTTTTCCTCCTGTTATACCTTTCAAACCTTTAACTCTAAATTTCCGTTTCAGTGCTGAATGACCTCATAGATCCCAGTGCTTGGCCTTTGGCCTAAATACTATATTCAACTATTCTTTATCGGGGACCTTTTGGGAACGGTTTTTTTTTGGTGGGGTAAAGCAAAGGGAGAGGGAACACATCATGTTATGATGGCTACCCTGGAATAGTTTTGTGCATATGCATAGGATATGGGAGCCATATGTTCAAGAAGAGATTGGCTAAGAAAACCTAATATAAAAGGAACTATACTAACCTAACTCAACCTAGAAGGCCGTATTACTTAGGTGGGTTCCCAGACCCTCTCAGTGAAAGAAACTCATTTTTTACCAAAAGCTTCCCTGTAAAACTGCATGTGGAATAGCATTCCAGGATGGCCAGCATAAAATACCTAACATATCAGTTTTGTGGTTATGATTACAGTCGACCTACAAAATATAATGGTAAATTTTTAATATGAAAAATTGATTTCCAAGGTAATACCCCATGTGGAGTTTACCACAGCAGCAAATTAAGGTTTTGGTAGTGAAAAACATGAACTAAAGAGCATAATGTAAGGAGTAATCATGAAATATCTATTAGTCTTGTGGTAAGCTGAAGAGCAGGAATGAGAAATATAGGCGACATGCATCATTATTTGCCTAATCAATGGAAAAGAAATAAAACTTCTATAGTAAGCTGCTGCTTGAAAATACTTATCCTAACCTAGTAATCCATTGTTATAAAATACTTATCCTAACCTAACTCTATCTTGTTTTTGACTGAATATTTGTATTATAAGTAAATCCTGTCTTCTCTTCATTGTTATTAGGCAATTTTGAATCAATAGGCTTGGTCATGAGTATTTGTGTATGGTACCTACAAAACAATTGCGAATAAGGACAAACTAGACTAACGGTTAACCATAGGGACACTACTTGTAAAATATATACCATAACTTTATTTCATAATTTAGGTATGTCTCAATATATTAATAAGCTGTTACCCCACAGATCAGTGATTGTTGATTGTAATTATAGCTATATGTAATTAACTTAACGTCATGATTACAAATGACCACTGATCTGTGACCATTGTTAAGGGTAGTCCCAGGAACAAAGGAGACATTTCCTCATAACCTTAGGTTAACTCCCTCGCAAATTTTATAAAAGGAAAAAATAGAACATAAGCGAAAAATAAAAAAATATATATAAAATGTTAAAAAATATTATTTATTTATCCTTCAGTATTTTTATTTTTATATTCATTATAAAGCAGGAATGCTAGATGGCGTGTGAGTTGGGTAGTAGTAGTAGTAGTAGCGGGAGCGAGGGGGGGGGAGTGGCCGTTGCAATGGCTCTCTCCAAGAGAGGGATTTTGGAAAGAAATCCTCTAATTGGCAGAAGACCTGTGAATAGTGGCTTCCACTCGCATTATACTTTATACACGACACCCTTTGGGTGCTTGCGCGAGGGTAGTAACCTCAGCATACCATGCTAGCTTTTTTCTCTGGTATGTTTAGAATCTATTTATACTTAGAAAAGTGAGCTACAGGGACTTTTCACCGGCGAACACAGGTCGAACCCAGAAATTAATTTGTAAAAAAAAATGGTAAATCCCCAAATTAAAAGAATCTAAAACATGACTAATTTTAATATTAAAAAAATAATTAACAATAAAATTTTCAGAAATAAAATAAGTAAAACAAACTTCTCAATGTTAGGTTTCACAGGCAGATAACTCTAGGTTTTACTGGCAGATAACTCCTGAAACATAAAATTCAGAGTAATAGGCACAGGCTCACATGAGGCATTATACTACAGTGAATGGATTGACATAATCAGTTCTGCTTGCCACAGTTTTCTAATTTGTTTTTCTTATAGTTTATCAGTAGCCAATGGAGCCTTGTGATCAAGAGAAAAGACCCAACCTTAAAGAAATGCTGTTCTTTTGTCTGAATGCTTATGCTGAAATATGCATTGTGGTCCTGGTCATGTATGATAGGCCTTTCTGAATGTATGGTGGGATTTTCAAAACAAAGTTGGGACTTACAAATGGCAAAAGGGAGTGCTTTAAACACAGTTTTAATTTTTTATCCTGTTTGTAAGTTGAAAGTTTGTAAGTAGGGTGGTGTCTACAGTTGCTTACATATGATGAGGAACAAAATTCTGTAGTCTTCACTTGCATTGGATGGTCATTTTTTATTTTGACTCCCACTAAAATCATTAATTTGTAATCCTGTACTGTTTTGTGCACTTTACACTACACTACATAGGACACCATGTTTTATGAAGTGTTACTTGTCATTCCAGAAAATGTCAGAAGACCAGGTAAAAGGTGTAGAGGAGAAGTTGTCCAAGGTTGATCTTACAGATACTTCAGAAAATAAAAGATTACGACACCCTTCTCCAGGAAGTGATGCCAGTGCCGATTCTTTCCATTCAGTTGATGCTGAAGAAACAGATCCTGATGACAGCCCACAGCATGTGTAGGAAGTTACAGTATTGTAGTGTGTAAATGATATATTTGATATACCTAACAATATTTTTAGATATTGCATGCTGTAACATACTATTTCCTGTGACTTATCGGATGTTTGTAGTTGTGAATTAATTCAAACTTCAGTCCATTAAGTCCTTAGAGTTTTATGAATCAATGAATCATCAAGTTCCGATTAAGTAATTGTATACTACTGACTTAGATATTTAAGTAACATATTTTAGTAATATTCTAGTCATAATATGCCTTATTTTTTTTAGGGTGGGTAATGACAGATTGTGTGAAGGGTTGAATTTTAATGGTCAGGTTATAGAACCAGATGGCCAGGAAGGACATGTCACAGACAGTACCCCATCAGATGAGGCAAATTTTATCCGTGGTGTCAAGCCAGAAGATATTGGCAATTCGCCTGACGAGGATGATGAGGAGGAAGAATTCCTGAATGAGGAGTATCTCAAAGATTTAGAGTTATCCATGAGTGAAGAGGAGAAAAATGTAAGATCTGGTTGAAGTTTTCTCTTGGTCTGATTTTAGTGTTGTTGCTGTTTGCTAAGTAGTCTTCTTAGGTAGTAATAGCTACATTTACAGCTTAATACAATACTATGATCTCGACCATTGTAATATGTAACTGAATACTGTATACCACACATGAATTTGGTAAGACTAGAGTTTTTTCCTGAAATTTGAAGCTTGGGTTTGTATGACTGATTATAATGAAAGTTAATTATATAAATGTTTGTTCTGGAATAATTTAAGATTTGTCATTTACTTAGTCTTAAAGTAGCCCCCAGCTCATCAGCTGCTTTTGAGTTGTAGGCTTCTGCTGAGCAGCAAAATCAATCATTCAAGTTATAGACCCTACAGGCTACTATAGCCTAACTCTTGAACAGTAATAGTACCATATAATTTCCAGCAACAATGTAAACCTTTACGTACCCATATATCGTTCAGTTTAAGAGATAGCATATATTTTCTAAATGCATCACTTTTAGAAAGGCAGCCTAAAAAACTATGATAAACATAATTGATAGGTAAGAAATTTGGTAGAAGGGATCTGATAGTAGTTGAGAACTACCTTCCTATGGTAATGTTACCTATTTACTAATGAAACTTTTTTTTTTTTTTTTTGCAGGAAAAGAGAAATGAAAGTTTGAAACACAAGGAAACTGGGAACAGTCACTTCAAAGCAGGTGTTTTTACTGAGGCAGTAACGGCATACACAGCAGGGCTCAGAATATGCCCCATTTCATTTCCCAAAGATCGAGCAATTCTCTTTGCTAATAGAGCTGCTGCCAAAGCAAAGATAGTATGTTATACTGAAAATTTTATGTATTATATATTTACCAACCTCTCAATTTTTAGTGTGTTTACTCAGGATAAGGGCAAAGGTATATCTAGTACAACTAAATAGCTGCTCAAACTGTCTTAATTGGTGAGAAGAAACCGTTTCCCCATCAGGGTAGGTCACACTTTTCCTTTCATAGTCTCTCAGTCTTTAGCTATGAATAGAGATGGGTGATTGTGCTAGTGATTTCATAAGAGCATTATGCGTAAGGGATACAATTGTACATAGTGTAGTATTGCTATAATGAAAAGTTAATGTTCTTGAAATTTGAGGTACTTAACAAAGGTTGTTGTACAAAACTTTCAAGTGTTCTTTCAAGATGAAATTGCTGTATTGTTTATAACCCTATAGCAGATATAAGATTGTTTAATAGGAATGCCTAAGGTTTGATATGAGTTCAAGCAGCTATTCAGCACTTGGATTTTCCTCTCTCCATATTTTGTGAACATATAAAAGTAAGAGCATTAAATAAGCAAATACCACAGGAAAATGATAGGCAGAAATCCAAGCGCTTTCATCTTTACTAAGACATTGTCAAGGAAAAAAATGAAATACAGTTGAAAAGAAAGTTATCAGGTAAATAACAAGATCAAGAATACCAGATGGTTAATTGTCAAAAGGGTAAAAATTAAAGAGATAAACCAGGATTATCGGATATCACACAGTCACAAACTTAAATATAGATTTAACCCTAACAGAAATTACAACTTATTGTCTAGTCCAAAGCAATTTTTTTTTCATTATGAGGCAATCAAGTTTAAATAAACCAAGACTTAAATTTAGAACATTTCCATTATTTGACTTGATGAAACAAGATTCAATGATATTCCTTTTAACTTTGTTATTACATGGGATTAAGGCTCTTGTTTGACTCCAGTTAATATTATGATCTAAATCTCTCATATGTACGAATAATGCATTTGATATTTGCCCAGTCCTCACAGAATATTGGTGCTGTTTGAGACTTTGTGAAAGAGATTTTCCGGTTGTCCTGTAATAGACTTTATGTATCACACTTTTTGCAAGGAATTGAATTTCATATATGCAGCCTGGAAGATCTTTAGGAGGAATTTTTTATTACTAAACACTTGACATTAATATTACTGAAAACAACATTTATGTTAAAAAGCTTTAAGCTTTAAAATTCTAGGAATTCCCAAAAACCTTTCATCATAGGGTAATTTTAGAATGTTATGCTTACTAAATTCAAGTTTGTCATTAGTTAAATAAAATTTTTTTCTAGCTCTTTTCTATGCCACATCTACAAAAGTCCTTGGGTATTTAAGTTTCAAGGCAATATTATAAATAGTTTTAATATCAGCGTCAATAAACTGTGGGCTACAGACACGTAAAGCCCTTAGGAGCATCCCAGAAAAAACAGAGAATTTAACATTTTGATGGTGGAGTAGTAATGAACAAAAGAGACAATGTTAGCTGATTACTGAGAGACTGAAAAGGTGAAATTTCTATCATTTCTATGGACAGTTTCATCAGGAAAATTCAAATTACAATTTCTTTCTTCCTCTACTGTAAATTTTATAGAAGAGACTAAATTATTGAGATTATTAAGGAATTCCTGGAGATTTTCGTGAACTGGCCAAATACAAAAAATATCATCCACATTCCTAAACCATATAACTCTTACCAAGAATTTTGCCCCAAAAAGTTATATTGCCTCTTTTGTTCATTACTACTCCAATCATAAAATGTTAAATTCTCTGCTTTTTCTGGGATGTTCCTAAGGGCTTTACATGTCTGTAGCCCGCAGTTTATTGACACTGATATTAAAACTATTTATGATATTGCCTTGAAACTTAAATACCCAAGGACTTTTGTAGATGTGGCATGGAAAAGAGCTAGAAAAATTTTTTATTTAACTAATGACAAACTTGAATTTGGTAAGCATAACATTCTAAAATTACCCTATGGTGAAAGGTTTTTAGGAATTCCTAGAATTTTAAAGCTTTTTAACATAAATGTTGTTTTCAGTAATAATGTCAAGAGTTTAGTAATAAAAAATTCTCCTGAAGATCTTCCAGGCTGCATATATGAAATTCCTTGCAAAATGTGTGATAAAGTCTATTCTGACAAACCGGTAACCTCTTTCACAATGTCTCAAACAGCACCAATGTTCTGTGAGGACTGGGCAAATATCAAATGCATTATTCGTACATATGAGAGATTTAGATCATCCCATTAACTGGAGTCAAGCACGAGCCTTAATCCCATGTAATGACAAAGTTAAAAGGAATATCATTGAATTTTGTTTCATCAAGTCAAATAATGGAAATGTTCTAAATTTAAGTCTTGGTTTATTTAAACTTGGTGCCTTCACAATGAAAAAAGTTGTAGATAAATAGAATAAGCAACAAAAGTAATATATTAAGTTTTTACATGTTTTGGACTAACAACACGTAGTTTCTGTTTGGGTTAAATCTATATTTAAGTTTGTGACTGTGTGATATCCTATAATCCTGGATTATCTCTTTAATTTTTACCCTTTTGACAATTAACCATCTGGTACTCTTGATCTTGTTGTTTACCTGATAACTTTCTTCCCAACTGTATTTCATTTGTTCCTTGACAATGTCTTAGTGAAGACGAAAGTGCTTGGATTTTCTGCCTATATATATATTATATATATATATATATATATATATATATATATATATATATATATAGATATAGATAGAGATAGATATATAGATATAGAGATATAGATATAGAGATATATATAGATATAGAGATATATATAGATATCTAGATATATAGATAGATATAATAGATATCTAGGTAGAATTATATAGATAGATATATAGATATAGATAGATATATATATATATATATATATATATATATATATTATAGATATAGATATATATAGATATATAGATATAGATATATATAGATATATGATATAGATATATATATATATATATATGAGTATATATATATAGATAGATTATCAGATATATATATATATATATATATATAGATATATATATATAGATATATATAGATATATATTATATATATATATATATATATAGATATATAGAATATATAGTATATTTAGATATATATATATATATAGTATATATAGATTATATATCTATATAGATATATAATAATATATATATATATATATATATATATATATATATATATATATATAAGATATATATATATAGATATATATATATATATATATATATATATATATATATTATATATATATATATATATATATATATATATAGATTATATATATAGATATATATATATATAGATATATATATATATATATATATATATATATATATATATATATAGATATATATATATATATATATATATATATATATATATATATATATATATATATATATATATATATATATAATATATATATATATATATAGATATAATATATATATATATATATTATATATATATATATATATATATATATATATATATAGATAGATCTAGATAGATATAGATAGATATATATATATATATATATTTATATATATATATATATATATATATATATATATATATATATATATATATATATATGTAAGTTAATGAATTGTTTTAGATTAGGCAAGCATGGAAAGCACTTTCTGGAAATTTACATTTGATATAGAATTGTTGTAAAATTCTGTTTAAATTGTTATGCATAGCATCATTTAACAAACAGTAGGTTAAAGTTTTGTATTGAATTTCTAATGTAAAAGATTTAATTGATGTTTTGTTATATAAGACAGATGAAATTGTGTTGTTTTTCTGACAGTAGTCTGTCTGTATTTTTCTTTGGTGCAGGATCTTAAAAAGGAAGCTATAAAGGACTGCAGCAAAGCAATAGATCTCGATGAAACGTATTTGAAAGCTATTCTTCGGCGAGCAACTCTTAATGAAGAAACTGAACAGTTAGACGATGCACTTCAAGACTTTAAACGAGTTTTAGAGCTTGATTCCTATAACCAAGAAGCACTTCAGGCTGTTAGGGTAAGAATCATCATGTTTTATCACTGTAACCCTGATTTATGATTTGTTGTGGGTGTTTGAAGTTATTCCACACAATTAAATTAATAATAAACTTATGTTCACATGTATTGTGTACAAGAAATATGTCTCTGTACTGCCAAAAATGATGTTAAAGTAAGGTAGGATTGGGAAGATGAATCCTGAACCAAGGGACATTTTATACTGTCTTGTAGCTTGGTCTTTAATACTATCTTCCTGCATAGCTGTATAAAGGCCTGTGGTGATGGGCTGGAGGACAGCAAATGTAAACATAGAGTTTGTTACCCATACTATTGTTACACAGAAAATCAATATTGTTTCAGTAAAATACCTTTTCTGCTAATGCATTAATCATAGATTTTCCTTACTATACTCTGTTTTTTTTCCATCTGTCCACCTGCCTGTGGTGTTTGCATCTGGTAACACTGTGTCCCAGGCTTTAAATAGTTACACTATGTGTAAGGTTTAGGTAAATAAAAGGATATCTGGGTGTACATTTGCCACTGAAAAGTGTTTTAATAATTTACTGTATGCGAATTACACCATTAATATCGAAATAGGATATTTTTATTATTGTTGACTGTAAGCTGCGAATGGAACAGCCAGACGCAGTGGCAGGAAAATTGCTTCTCTCGCTGTTCACTACGGCAAGATGTCAACTTATTGGACCACACCTACTCTGCTACTAAGCTACGTATTACAGTAGTACCTCGAGATACGAAAGGCTCAACTTAAAAGGTTGTTGCTGTAAAGTCCCGAGATTCGCCCGGACCACCGAGAACAATTTTAAAACTCCCGCGCCGCTAACTGAGTAAACTCGCCACCATCCTCCCGCTCTCCCATTGGTTCCTGATGCTAGTCACCCCATAAGGTCCTGCTCTCCTATTGGTCAGCATCTACCCCTTGTGCTTTAAGTATTCTATTGGTAAAAGGTTGCTGTAAATTGAAAAACTTATTCATGCAATACATTTAATAAAGAAAACATTAGGTAAAGATAGAATAAAGAATAGAAATGAATGGTTATTATACTGTTTGGTAGTTTCAGTAGTTGAAGAGAGATAATGAAAATTTATGGCTTACTGTGTAAAAGTGATTGCTTGGCGATCGTTCGATACTCGTAAGTGCTGGATGTAAACAGACGTTTGGAAGCTTTTTTTTGTTTGTTTATTATAGTTAATGGTTACTTAATAATTATTTGAAATGAGTACATGCAATACATTTAATAAAAAAAATTGTGAATTAGATATCATAAAATATAAAATAAAATCAGACTGCCAACAAATACGTATTTTTTAGAATTCTCTTCTGTTTATTATTACGTTACTTATACGCATGTTTCATTATAGCTGTCAGTAACTCGGTATCTTCATTAGGTAAAGATAGAATAAAGAATAGAAATGAATGGTTATTATACTGTTTGGTGGTTTCATTAGTTGAAGAGAGATACTAATGACAATTTATGGCTTACTGTGTGCTAGGAAAAATGATTGCTTGGCGCACGTTCGATACTCTAAGACTGGATGTAAACAATCGATCGGAAGGTTTGTTTTTTGTTTGTTTGTGTATTATAGTTAATGATTAATTAATAATTATTTGAAATGAATACATACTGATTATTTATACATTTTATTGGCATATTCTAAGCTTTTAGCTCATAGGTTTAGATGTCAGAATCATAGACTAGGCTACAGTAGCAACCGCTAACCATAGGCTAGGCTTATTGTCTAAAGGGGGACATATGCTATAAAGTCCTAATATATGCAGTAAAAATGGGATTGAACATTACATGCAGTTGAATATTACTCAAGTATGTACAGTATTTTGCCTTTTTGGAGTCCTATTTCTTCCGTCGTAACCCTAGAACATGTGTTTTAGGCCTGGAAATATAATTTACTGGGGTGTTTTTGGAGGGCTTGGAACGGATTAGTCATTTTACATGTAAAATGTGTTCCAAGTTACGAAAAACTCATAATACGAAGGCCGTCTCGGAACGGATTAATTTCGTATCTCGAGGTACCACTGTACTTCATTACACGTAAGTATAACAGTATATACTTTTAATTTTTATAAAGTGCATTTTAACCAGATACGATACGTCGTAACTTGATTTAGCATCTGTTTAATGGAATTGCGTGTCGGCTGTTCCATTCGCTACCCCGAAAAGGCAGCTTACGTTCAACAATAATAACAATAAATCCGATTTGAAATATTGAACGGTGGTTAAATTCGCGATACCAGTAAATTAAAAACACTTTTTCAGTTTTGCAAAGGTTTACACCCAGATATCCTTTTATTTACCTAAAACTTACACATAGCGTGACTATTTCAAGCCCGGGACGCAGTGTTACCAGGCGGGAGGACAGGTGGAAAAAAAAGAGTATAGTCGTACCAACTTGGAATATCTTGCAAGGAGAAAAGACCCATAGTGCATGCCCAGCCATTGCTCCTTCAGAGTTATTGTGCTTTCCATGTTTTTCACTGTTTTCCCATAACTGATGTCCATTAATTATTTTTCGTTCACTTACATTTGTTTGCTTAATGCTTCGTTTTGAGGTATTATACAGTCATTGCTGGTGTTGCATCTGAAGATAAGAGCAAAGTTCAGGAGGTTGCTGGTGTTGGAAGGAAAAGCACTGACTTTCCTCTTGCATTAGAGCGCAGCACTTAGGGAAAATTTTTCTTGAGAACGGTCAGGTTTAGGGAACTTCCTAACTGTTTCTGAAGGGTAAGGGAGAGGCAGGAGTGAAGAGGAGACACACACAGCCAGAAGTTTGTGATCCTCTGTGGTCTTCAAACCCTCCATTGCAGTGAAGAGAGCTGAAGCTTTCTTTATGTCCTGTGAGGGGGCCTCACCTCCAGAAAACCTTGGCAAGAAACTTAGACCTCATAGGTGACCAGTCTCCAGACTAACAGTTGCCTCTTTAACTAGATACTGGTGTTGATTCCCCTCCAGTTGAACAGGTTTCCCCTTCAGACTGATCAAGATGAAAACAACACAACCTATGTTGAATTTTATCGGATTGGAAGACTTCATGCTGTCTGTGAATCAGGAAAGTGCTCGTCCATCACTCTTCCCGGAAGCATGTCTGTTTACAAAATCGAAAGCTGTGTATTGTCAACTGCCCTTCAGGTGTTCACACAAGGGTTCACCTTGGTATTGGCTTGGCCCCATTCGTAGGGTACATGCTTGTTGCTTTACCTGGACAAATGGCTAGTTTAGTTATCCTCGGAGGCACAGTTCCTCCGGAACATAGACCATCAACTCCCATTAGGTCGCAACTTGGGGATCATGATAAATTGGAAAAAGTCAGATTTCATGCCCAAGCAGTAAAGTACCTAGGCATGCTTATGGACTACAGGCAAAGGAGTCTTTTGTTTGAACTCTTGTATCAGCAGGCTCAGGGAGATGTATCCACCTGTGTTCACTTGAGTGGCAAATGATACAACATTGGTTAGCCTCAAATTATTCTCCCTCCCAGTGTTTAGCTCCCTTGTGCCAAACCCCAAGGTGGCCTTTGCCCGGGAGACACCTTTCAGCACATCTAGGACAATCTGGATGTTTATGTCTTTCCTCCATTCAGCATGATCCATTATGTTGATGATACCAAGTGGGCCATTTTGTGATTGGAACACTTCCATGTCAACCTTTGTTGAGACAAGCTCTTCTTAGGTTCTACGTTAAAAGGCTATCACCCTCTCAAGCCAGGTCTTTAGACTGAAGGACATAGATATCTTTGTTTCTGTGGAATTATCAGTGTTTGTGAGGAGTTTTGTGCAGTATAAACCCTTTGGAGGATTTGTGACCGAGATCTTACACTCAACGCTGTCTTCCTGCTGGGCCTTTCTTATCTTGCCTGGACCTCAGAGGGTTGGGAATCTCTTGTTCTCATATATTCCTGAGTTGGTAGTGAAAACCCAGAACCCATCAGTTTCTGACAGGAGATAAAAGAGTTTCTCATTTCCCTCTCTCCTGGGACTTTGTTTATGATGTTCTGGATGAGTTTTTATTTCTGGTGCAAGGCATGTGGTACTACCAAAGAAAGACCCAGGCTCTTGTTGTACTGGCAGGCTCAAGAAGTGGCTTCATGTTGAAATCGGGTGGGCTTATGACTTGTCCAGTGAAGTGAAGTCATACAGTTCAGGGGAGTGTTCACAAAGTCAGGGGAATGGGACTACCCCTTACAATTTAGTGACTTATGGCAGCATAGGTAATGAGAGCAGGTGTCTGGAGATGTCAGACTAAATTTCACTGTAACCAAGGGACATCACCCATAAGTCCTAGAATATATTATCCTTGGGACCAATGATGGCTGCTTAGTAGGTTGCGTAGACACCCAAGCTCATCTCAGACAGGAGAGCATCTCTTATAAGGTACTGCAATGGCATAAGGCTTGTTTTAATGGAAAGAGTGACTGGTTCCTCTCATTCTTCTTCCTTTTTTCCATTTTTGAGGCAAGTTGCCAACTAGTATATTTTGGGATGGTGACAGATGCAGGTAAGCTATACAATATAGTAGCAAATCTTACAGATACAGTTTATAAAATACAACTCTCACAGTTCTTGATTTAAGTAGGGGTTGAGGGGCAGGAATTATGATTAGAACCCATCAATTTTTAATGACCAGATTTTAGCTGCCTTCCAACTTGCACCCCAAATAGGGGTCACACTTGGCTCTCTGAAATTTTCCTTTATGAGTGAAGATCCAGAAACTTCTCTCAAAACCAGGGCTTTATCACTTTGGTATCTTATACAAGACTGAATATGTATTAAGTTACGGGAGTCAGTATATCCCCACTTGCTGTCAGGGCATTTTGGGTGGAGATTCACTTCAACAGTCAATTCAGACCCTTCCTCTTACCTATGGTGTGAATCTCCTGCATATAGGAAATGGTTTGTATTCCCATAGGTACAGATCCTATATTTATAAAGTGAATTTTTTTTTATAGCTATACAAACCAGAACCTTTGATCATCCTCCAGCCCCAACTACCCAGCTTAGTACCTGTTGCCAAAGGAAAAAGTGCTTGATTCCAGCTCATGCTGAAGAATATTCTTGCATAAAAGGCTCTGGTTTATATATCTTAGAAAACTACAAATTACTTGAAAAAATTGAGATAGTCAAGCTATATGGCTGTACTATTGCAGTTTACTGTAGTACTATAGAATGCAATTTGCCATTTTTAGAGATTTCTAATGGTAGAGCTTCCTGCAAATGTATGCGCCTATGTTATTAGAAATTATATAGATTGAAGATTTATATTAAATGAATTAAAACATTTACGAAATTGGGCCATATGGCCAAGTGTTAGGATAGCTACACAGATTTTATTACTCTGTTGCAATTTACTCTGTTATAGAATACAATTTGCCATTCGAGATTTTGAATGTCAAGGGCTTTATGCGAGTGTATGCACGTGTTTTAGTATATGAAATTATAAATACATATCCTTGATTATTGCAGATCTCAACTATTTCAAATAATATTGATGTACACTTTGGTTCTATGTTGTCTTTTATGCTTTCAGCGTCTTCCAGACATGATTAATGAAAGAAATGAAAAGTTGAAGGAAGAAATGATGGGTGAGTACATTACCCTTTGAGGATTTTTCCAGCTAATTGATGCAATTACTCCTTCACTTTTATGTAGACTGTAGTAAAATTCTCTCTCAGTATATTAAAAGTAAAGTACATTGCTTATATTTCTGATAGGCAAATAGATGAACAAACCAATTAATTTAAGTAGCATTATTCCATGCTAATGCTTCCCAGTCAAACCAGCTTGAAAGATGAAACCCTCCATTACATTTTCATTTACCCGACTTTAACTCACCAAAAACAGGGATGCAAATGATAAACATCTCTTTCATCCATTCAAGCTTACCATTTATACTTTCCCATTGCGTAAGTAAAATACCATGTAGTGCATATATATATACAATCTAAAAAATTGGCCAGCTTCTGGGTAGCAAGGTTCTGCCTATATTCAGTATTATTTATTTTATTTGTGGATTTAAGAGTTTTATTGTGTATTTTATATTTATTTTTGTTATTTTTATTTTGTATGTATCTGTATTAGTATATATATTTTTTCCATGTTTTAATTTTTATATATTTGTTAATTTCATTTTTATTTTTATGCCTTATTAGCTAGCTAAGCCATTTGCTACATACACACAAAAAGATTTTCACTTGCCATTGCCTAAATGAAGTGCATCGCATTGAATAATTTCCTTATTGTCAGTATTTTTGGTTTGAGCCTCTCAGACACGTTGGATCCAGTTTATTATGAAGCTGATTATGGAGAGTCACAGCTTGTGTCATTGGCGTACAAGATGGTTAAATTGACATCGAGTGATGATCAAACATCGAATGATGATCAAAGATTTTTAAATTTCCCACAAGAATAAGATAGTACTTAGACTTAAACTTACATAAGTTCCTTTCCCATAATATGCACTGCCAGACGGACAAACACTGTTCCACTATACTACTGAATGACCGAGTATGGAGCCAGAATGATGCAATTGTCTGGTAACTGCTTCACAAGCGAGAGAAAATATAAATAGATGTTAGTGTCTGACATGTCAGTCATGCCCACTAGTGTGGACAGCCCTTTAAGCCCTGTTCACAGAGTCGAACTTTGCTAGACAGACTTTGTTCGATGTGACGCCAAGTGAAGAAACCGCGGATAAGGTGGACTTTTCCCACTTCTGACATCACATCGAACTAAGTTCGACCATGTGGACGAAGCTTTACTCCTTGGTCCTTTTCCACAACACTACCTCCTGCAGGGTTGTAGTTTCAAAATGTTGTAGTTGTAACAGTTCTCCAAAGACAGTTTGACCTACTGATATTGCGTAATTGTAAAGGACTTTCCTACAAGCTAAATTGTTTATTTGTTCATATACGGAACAAACCTTCGGTCTTAACATTAGGATTTACTAGCACCAAGCTGGAAACCGGTAGAATGAAAATTACACTTGTGAGATCCAGGGACTATTGGCATCTATACCAGGTCATGGGGCATGTATACCCAGAATGCCCTCGGCGTCCTGTGACCTACCAGTTATATTCCTACCGCCTTTAAGATAAGACGTGTTTACTGTCTATCTGATTTAAAGCCATTTTTCAGTTTGCTCGTTTTTTTATCCATTTCATTTTTCATTTTTCTTATTACTTTTTCTTTCTCCGAGTGTGCTCAGTGTGAGTGTGATCGGTAAGAGCGTATAAGTGGTATGATGGAAATTTTTGCTTCACCATTGGGATCTTCTGCCGTTTCGAAGAGGAGACAAAGGAAATGCCCCAGAGTCAGTGGCTTTCCATGTTCTAGATTCCTAACTTCGGTGTCGACAGATCCTCATCCAACGTATAGTAGGTGCAGGGAAAATGTATGTACGATTACCAATCCATGTTCTGTTTGTCGGGGCTGGTCGGTGGAACAGTGGAACAAGTTTTATGAGAAAGGCCAGTACAAAAGGGAGGAGGTGACGCCATCTTTGGATGACCAAACCTTACCGGCTTCTTTTGTATCGGCAATAAACCAGACTGCTCCATATGTTTTGCTACCTGCATTGATTTGTCCCATACCCCTTCGGTTTCTCCTAGCGATTCGTTATCGGAAACGTCAGGAGGGGTTTTGGGTAATTTTATGCATAATATGTACGCTCCTTTGTTCCCAGCAGGTAGGGGGGGAGCATCGCCATCTTTGTTCCAGGTGCCAGCTCCCGAAGCGCATAGGATGGAAGGTACGTGGGCAGCGCTAGGCCTACCAGGCGTACCAACCTTGGAGGGTTTGCTGGCGCATTATATGGTGTCAAGATTCCAGCAGGGTCCGGCAGCACTGAATGTTCCTCATACCCCTGGCTTGCAATTTATGGGAAATAATGCCGCGGCTACGCCATCAAATTCTATGTTTACAGCGATGCAGAATGTGGGGGGTAGTTTGGCGGCAAACGTGCAGATGCCAGCAGAAGCCGCACAGTCTCTCCCTACAAGATTGGTGACGTCACAACATACGTCACACACCGATATGGCAGACGCGATGATGTCACAGACTACTGCTTCTTGGCCTAATTCGCTGCACCCGGACTCAAATATGCTTTCTGACTCGGCAGTACACACTGTAATGAAGAAATTACAGAATATACAGAAGAGAATGGCTAAGAAAGACAAAAAGAAAAGGCGTGATTCGTCTTCTTCCTCTAGTTCGGCGTCATCGCTAAGTTCGGTGACGTCACGGCGAGCGCCAGTCAAGCATTGGAGGATTCGGGATTTCGTGACTGATCCTCGGGCTAAGAGGGGAAGAGTGAATTCTTCTTCATCTTCAGACCAGGACTGTCGTATCCCAGTCAGCAGGAAAGTCGGGAAGTCAAGTGGCTGGTAAGCACAAAGCTAGCGGACGAAGCCGTTTGCAAGAGTCCGAACAAGCAAGAGAGGCGACGGCCAATGGACTAGCGGCCGACGCGGAGTTGCCAGTACAGATTACAAAGACTACGATACCGCTGGCAAAATCAACGTTGGGGGCGAAAAGGGGCAGCAAAGAATAGAATGCAGGTTCCAGTTTCGCCCGTAAGGCCGTTCAAAATACGAACAAAGGATGATAAGGCTCCTATTAAAAGAAGGAAGAATAGAAAGTTGGCAACCTCGTCTGATACGTTCGTGGAAGGCATTGTCCGTCTGGATGAAAGATCGAGGCCGAATTCTCCGACGCTCGGAAACGATAACAATCCCAATAGAGACGGAGTTATCTCAGTTTCAAGGGAGCCTTCATCTTGGAGGTCTAGACGAGATTCTCGCTCTAGACCCGTGAGCAGAGAAAGAGTGAGGCGTTCTTGTTCCCTTGCTGACAATTAGGGATTGAGCCGGCAGCGGCCATCAGAGATCAAAGAGGCCAAGGCCGTAGGGGCAGGCGGCTGCGAAATTCCCGGCCGTTTGTCTGAGGATAGGGGTGAGATAATATCCCCTGTGGCGGAGAACAGTATGTTAGAGCCGGAGGAAGGAGAAAACCAAGAGTTTCTGGCATCATATGCGGAGGTGATTGATTTGATTCGTCAATTCAATAACCTTTCGGAGAAGACAGAAAAACCTACCAGTATGCTTCCTCCGGGAATTGACATGGTATATTTGGATTGAAAAGGGATACCAAGGTGTCGTATGAATTGCCATGTTTTACAACACGTAAAACGCACGGATTGCAGGAAGAGATAATTCCTTAAGATCTAATAGATCATTTAAATTTATTCCTCCTCCAATGATGAAACAAAGGAAATATTATACGACACCGACGGTCCCTTTGCTGTCTAGACAAGTGAACCCTAATGTGGTAAGGTTAAGGCCTGGATTAACCTTAGATCAGGTTAAAATGGAGTGCCCTTCGATGACTTACCAAGAGGCTGCTACGTTAGAAGCAACAGCTTCTTCTGTCTTTCAGCCTGCTTCTTGGTTAGATCTTTGGTCAACAGCAGTGGCGAAGATTGCATCCTCAGAAGTGACAAGAAAGGTAGTGGATGAATCATTGTTCATTGTACAATCAGGTTCCAAAGCGATTGCGTACTTGACAAACTTAAGTGCCAATGTTTGGGCAAATATCATCTTAATGAGGAGAGATGCAGCATTGGCTAGACTAAGCCGCACTGTTGATTTGGATTCCCTGTTAGCGATGAGGAATGGGGATATCTTGGAGTCGCAATTGCTGTTGCCAGAGGTCATACTGGAAGAGGCTATAGATAGAAGAAGGATGGACACTAACGATAGATTGGTACAGCAGGCAGTTAGGAAAACGTCTAACAGTCAAGCTACCTCTATGGAGGTAAGGCAACAGCAAATACCTCGGAAGAAGACAGTGAGACATAACATCCCTAATAGAGCAACAAGACCCTCTTCCCCAAAGAGGTTAGTTCATCGGCCCTTTCACAATAGAAACAACAGAGGAAGGGGGAGTAGGGGAAGAGGGAGAGGCTCAAGAAGATAGGATGGGCGCCTCTCATCACTCGGCCACACCGGTGGGGGGGTTGCCGGGCAAATCACTGGAAGGTGTTGCAGGAACTGGGAGCAGAGCAGTGGGTGGTGGATGTTCTCAGGGTCGGGTATTTGATCCTGTTCGAGGTAACCCCGCCCTGACAGAACAGCCATTACCTCACTTCGCTTATGCTCAGGAATCTCAGAAGGCCATTATTCTGCAAGGGGAAGTGAAGATGATGATGGAAAAAGGGGCTGTGGAACAAGTATCCAGTTCGTCTAAAGGCTTTTACAGCAGGATTTTCCTGGTACCCAAAGCCAACAGGGAGTGGAGGACAGTAATAGACCTGTCAACATTGAATCTGTTTATAAGAAAAACCAGTTTCAAAATGGAAACTCCAAAAATGGTTCTACAAGCAGTCAGGATCAGGGACTTTATGCTGACAATCGATCTGAAGGACGCATACTTTCAGATACCAGTCCATCAGTCTTCAAGGAAATTTCTCCGCTTCAGCCTTGCAGGGAAAGCTTTCGAATTCAAAGTCCTGTGCTTCGGATCGACAACATCTCCTCAAGGTTTTACAAGAGTGTTCACTCTCGTGTCGATGTGGGCGCATGCTCAGGGGATCAGGCTAATAAGATATCTAGACGATTGGCTGGTGATAGCGAAGTCCAGAGAGAAATTACTCAGGGACAGGGCGACCCTCCTGCAGTTTTGTCACAGTCTAGGTATTGTGATAAATCAGGAGAAGTTGCAGTTGGATCCAAGTCAACATTTGGAGTATCTGGGAATGGTTATTGACACAATAAAAGCCAAAGTATTCCCGAAAGACCAGAGAATAGAGAAATGCAAACAAGTGAATGCCTTTCTGGGAAAACAAACACAGACAGCAAGGCAGTGGCAGGTAGTACTGTGAATCCTAACTTCCCTGGAGAAGCTAGTACCACAAGGAAGGCTACACCTTCGATCTCTACAATGGAGGATGAAGGAGTTTTGGTTACCAATAGTAGATCACCCGTACGAGCAAATTCCCTTGTCGGCAGAAGTGAAGAAAGACTTGTTGTGGTGCGTGTCCCCCTTCAACAACCCTCCCCGGACCCCTTGCTGTTCTCTGATGCGTCACTTGAAGGCTGGGGAGCCCATATGGAGGAGTTGATGGGGTCAGCAAAATGGAGTTGCGAGGACAGAGAACTCCATATAAACGTGCTGGAGTTAAAAGCAGCTCTACAGGAATTCAGGGAGAGAGTGAAGGGACATTAAGTGGTATTGATGTCAAACGTGTTAACACCACAGTAGTAGCTTATATAAACAAACAAGGAGGCCTAGTTTCTCAGCAGTTACGTGTGATGACAGTTCAACTTCATCAGTGGGCTGTAGAGAACCTAGTAGACATCAGGGACAGATATATTCCGGGAAAAAGAAACATAGTGGCCGACAAGTTGAGCTGCAGGGATCAGATACTGGGAACGGAGTGGTCCTTGCACCAACAGGTAGTGGACAGGATGCTCATGTTGTGGGATAGGCCGATCATAGACCTATTCGCAACCAGGTACAACAAAAAGTTGGAAGTGTATTGTTCGGTAGTCCCAGACGTAGCGACAGTAGCAGAAGATGCGCTACAACACCCTTGGGACAATCTGGACGTGTACGCATTTCCTCCATTTTGTCTAATTCGTCAGGTTCTGAACAGGGTAATGCGGTCTCAGAACCTCAAAATGACCCTGGTAGCTCCATTATGGCCGAAGGCAGAGTGGTTTCCAGACCTGCTGGAACTCCTAATAGACATGCCAAGAGAGTTACCCCAATGGAGCAACCTACTATGTCAGCCGCACATGGAGAGGTACCACCAGTCGGTGAAGTCCCTATCTCTTCACGGGTGGAGACTGTCAAGTATCTCTGAGCGAGAGGATTTTCGCAAAAGCAGCAACTCAGATGGCAGGAAATATCAGAAAATCATCTGCGGCAGTATACCAAGGAAAGTGGTCGGCATACTGTGATTGGTGTCGTAGAGGGAACTTGTCTCCACTCGGTACCACTATTCAGCAGTTAGCAGACTTTCTGGTATATCTCAGGACAGAAAGGCATATGTCTGTATCTGCAGTGAAGGGGTACAGGGCTGCTCTAGTCTTAGTCTTACGAATGAAAGGGGTGGACATTTCGTCTTTATGGGAGTTGGCCATGCTGATGAAGAGTTTTGAACAGTCATGTCCACCAAAGGAACTAAAAGCCCCAGATTGGGATCTGACCATGGTACTGAGTAGTCTGACAAAACCCCCCTACGAACCACTAAGGCAGTCCACAGATAGGAGCCTGACCCTGAAGACAGTCTTCTTATTGGCCCTAGCTTCAACCAAAAGGGTGGGGGAGCTACATGGCCTGTCATATCTCATAAAGCACTTGAGAGGTTGGAAGTCAATGGCATTCGAGTTTGTTCCAGAATTCATGGCCAAGACTCAAAACCCAGCAATAATGGACGGCAGATTCGACTCCTTTTCCATACCTTCCTTGGTAGACTTTGTAGACAGTGACAAAGATGAGATGCTTCTGTGCCCCGTCAGGGTACTAAGAGAGTACTTAAGAAGGACAAGGCACCTCAGGCCTGGGTGCCGGAGGTTGTTCGTAAGTACAGGACGGAACAAGAAGGAAGTGTCCAGGAATACAATATCGTTTTGGCTAAGGGAGACGATCAGGAATGCCTACATGACAGAAGACAGGGGGTCAAATAGCCAGGAGAGAGCTAGAGCTCATGACATGAGGGGCTTCAGTGCCTCTTTGGCATTTAAGAACATGTCTGTGGAGAGAATTCTGAAAGCTGGTCTTTGGAAACGCCAAACTTTCACCTCATTTTATTTAAAAGACGTTGCCCATAGATCTTTGGACACTTTTTCCTTGGGTCCAGTGGTGGCGGCCCAACAAGTGATATAGCTCATCCAGTACCCCTGGCGGGTCAGTTTGTGTCTAGTCTAAGATGAAGGTATGAAAGTAGAATGAATGGGATGACTGGTCTTTTTTTCTTTACTACTTTCTTTCTACTCCTTTAACTACGGGCAGTATGGAGAGTACCGTCATATGCTGGAATGGACTAGATGCAGGTGAGGTGGTCAGCCATACTGTGAAGCTATCTCAGGTTATGGTACACTTTTCAGTAGCAACACACCCCTCTACATAATAGGGAAGAGAGGGGTGAAGGTGGATCCAGATACAAGGGACAAGAGTAGTGTGTGAGAAGGGAAGGTTCTCTGTTCTCCCATAATGTGTAAACCATAGAATGGTATCAGCACCCACTGAGGGAAACCAATAGATTCGCTTATCTCTTTGGTTCTAGGTTCATTGTCCATTCTCTTGGAATTCCCCCAATGTATTCGGAAATGGATAAGGTGGCAAACTCCCAGTCAGTTATAGACTTACCTCCCTCCAATAAGTAAGTATCCTAATTTTAAGACCGAAGGTTTGTTCCGTATATGAACAAATACCAAATTTGTAACTAATTTGTATTTTTCATAACTGACAAACCTGAGGTCTTAATAGGTAAAGGCCCACCTTGAACCACCCTTCTAGCAGTCTAAACTGGTGGGTCACAGGACGCCGAGGGCATTCTGGTTATACATGCCCCATGACCTGGTATAGATGCCAATAGTCCCTGGATCTCACAAGTGTAATTTTCATTCTACCGGTTTCCAGCTTGGCGCTAGTAAATCCTAATGTGAAGACCTCAGGTTTGTCATGAAAAATACAAATTAGTTACAAATTTGGTATTTTTGAATACAAAAATATAAAATTAAAGTATTCTTTTTTTCCTTTGCAGGTAAGTTGAAGGATCTAGGCAACATGATTTTACGACCTTTCGGGTTATCTACAAATAATTTTGAACTAAAACAGGACCCTAGTTCCGGGGGTTATAACATTAGCTTCAAACAAAATAGCGGCACCTAGTACAAATATTTTTCTGAAGCATTCTTGTGATACTATAACTATTTACCAATTTTATTTTATATACAAGTCATGCATATTTCCCTTTTAGGAATGTGAAATAGTGACAAATTTCCTTTTGCTTCAGCTCTTAAAACTTATTCTCTGCTTATGTTGTACATACTGGAATTTTGTATGCTAACTTTTCCTTCCAGTAGTCTTAATTTTATATTTAATTAAAACTTTTGTGTCCATATTTTGGGAAGCTGAATGTAAATAGTTTTATGAAATATTTGCACTGGAATCATTGTGATCGTGTAATTGAATAAGTGTCTTCTCTATGACTAAGCTTTGCAAAAATGCTTGAAATGTTTTACATGATGTCTGTGAATTATTGCAAGGATTACATATACGTACGTATATGGAAATTTATTGCTGTTCATGAAATTGAGCAAATTCTCCTGCTGTTCATAAATCAAGCAACATAATGTACAGTTTCATTTGCCAAGCATCAGTAGTCACTGGAGTATTTGAATTTATCTGGAAATTAAAACATTAAATACAATTGAAGACATTTATTAAGTCACCAGTGGGGTGTCCTTTACCTTCATAAAACAATGTTTACGTTTAACAACTTTCAAAAAATAAAACTTTAATATATAAAATTTTATTTGTAATATAGTCATGACTGAAAAATTATTACATCCTACAGTATCTATATTTTTTGTATATACAATATTTTGTCAAAAACATAATGGAAATCCACTATATTGTACATTTACGTAAAAATCACCCATTCGTTATGAGGCCTAGTAACCATTTAGCTACTGTATGGTCGTTTCCATAAATAAATTCAATTCCCAAACAACTAAATTTTTCTTTACAAAGTAACAAATAACAGTAACCATGTTACCGGAAGAAAAAAATTAATAAATATAACAAGGAGCGTACAACCTTGCTTATGACAACAATGAAAACTGGAAAGATTGTTTCCGTTAACACACCAACGTTTTCAGAAAGGTCTAGGAAGCACTGATATAAAAGAACTTAAAGCTACAGGACTTTTAACACTCATGTGTGGTTCAGTACCTCAGAGACATAATTTATATTAAATATTCTGGGTCAAGTGATAAATATTTCAAAAAAGTGTGAGAAATGTCTAGGCATATTAGTTTGAATGGGCTAATTTGCACAAAGACCAAACTTGCTCACACTACCATTAGCTGCGGTCCATCAGTGCCGTTATTTTAAGTTAAAAAACTGAAGCTAATGATATTCATCAGGTTCAGTAGTACCAACTATAAATGGCACTGTTTATGTATTTATTAATGTAATAAAAATTGTTTACGAAGACACTTCAGTCCCTAAACGTTTCATTTCAAGGACACCAAACTTATCACTTAAAAGGCTTTTGTTTTCATAAGCTTGTCACATTCACTTTCATACTTTGTGAACACTTTCTGATGACTAAAGTGAAAAACTGTCCATTTATCGTTCCATGCCAAACTCGTGGGCATCATCGTCTGTGACATCACCGTACTGCCACATACAGCGGTGCTCCTTCTTGGCTTCTTCCTGGGCAGATCGGTATTCAGTAATCTGAAATAATAATGATGCTTTATGGTTTCTACCTAAACAGAAATTAATACAACTTAACCTTCTTGTTGCCAGGGCAGTTTGGTAATCTGAAAGCTATAATTTGACTTCCTGTGCTTTCCAGTAATTAGAAATGATGAAACTAAACAAAATTCTTTTTCTTCTGTAGATTGAAAAAGAAACCCACAAAATCATGTGTATAACGTGTTTACTTATAAGTCTTTACATTTTTTTTTTATTTTACTCCACACACTAGTACTTTCAGACCCTATCTGTGGCCCATTTTCAAGAGATGTGTAGGTTCTTGAAAATGGGCCACAGGTAGGGCCTGAAAAGTACTCAAGTATTGAGTAAAATAAAATGTAAATACTTGTACAAAATTTCTTTTTCAATGAAAAAACTAGCATGTAAATTATCTCAACTAGATAAGGAAAATTAAAAATATTAAAAAACCATTAGGTTCTGTAATTTTAACTAAGTGTATACTATCACACAATCACTCACTGCATAGCCAGGAAAAGTAATACTGCCAGTAGGCCTTGTCAGTTGCATTTAGTATCCTAATGGAAGCTACATAAACTGTATATATGAAACACTTGATTTCTAGAGTAAGTTTTTTATTAATGACACGTGTTACCAGGTGTAAATAAATTATACATGAAATCAATAGCTTAGTCATTTTATTAATTTTTCTTTTACTTGGAGGCTTCCGAGGACTACTAATATACCTAATACAGTAACGCTTCTATGGACAACAAAACTTAAATTTACATCTATCTTTTTTTCAAGGCTACCATTTTAGATAAATCTCAACTTTGTTTAGCTATATTAATGTTGAGTGTAAATTGCAGGTTCATTTAGGTTAGGAACAATGTGGAATTTCTATAAGCAGTATATTTAGGAAATACTGTACTCAAGTGCAGCTCAAATATTAAAATAAATCCTTGGTTACTTATCAGAGAGCCAGACCACACCAAAAACCTCATTAAGCCAAAGTAGTACTGAATCTAGAGAACAGATTGTTGTGTACAAAAAGTATACTTACCACACTCTGCAATCTTTTGTCTTTACGTTCATCAAGTAACACCAAACCTTGGAGTAGGAGAGTTTTTGCCACATCTGCCTTTGTGTCCGATCTCTGGATAGTTACGTAATCAAGTCCTCCAACACGGTATTCCTTGTTCACTAAAACTTCTCTGTCCATGACTTCAGTCATGAGGAGCCCCAAAGCTTCTTCAACAAAATCTTCCTGTTACACAACAAGAATTTATTTTACAGTCTGATTTTGTAATTTTTTATTTTGTAGACATAAAATCTACGTTGCACTAAAGTCTATCCTTTTAAGAGTAAAAATGTTCTCAATGCATTAGCTACTCCTGCAAGAGAACAACCACTACACCTGTACCGGAGTTACAAAAATCTAAAGCTTGATGTGGGAAAAAAGAGCAGGGAATTAAACCTTAAGAAAAGCTTGATGTGGGAAAGAGAGCAGGGAATTAAACCTTGATTTAAAAGTCTACACAAAAACACGTTCCTGTACAACCCCATTATAATTAGCTTATGTACACAGATCCCTGTCAAACCAAATAGCCTTGCACGTAGAAAAATCCTACTGTTCACATGCCACTGGCCATGAAACTGAGGCTTCAGATTACTGAGGTTGTAGAAAAATTTTAAGTCTAAAGGCATAACTTTTTCCTAAAGTAAACCCAAGCTGCAATTTGGGAAGAATAAATTATGGACTGTAAAACCAAGCACTGGGCACTTTCACCTACTCGGTGCTAAATAATGAAAGTGTGAGTTGGAGTGGGTGGACAAACAAGATATTGATACAGAATGAAGTTAAGTACAAGATTCTATAGGTGAAACAGAGAAAAAACTCTACAGATGCACTTAAAAAAAATGGTTAAAAGATGGACCACAAGATGGAAGGAGGCAGGCATGTGTGTAATGTAAAGACTAAGGAGTTGGTGTAGCCAAGGGCCAACAGAAAACTGCAACCACCCATAGCAATGTCTTCAATACAGAGTAAGGTCCACTGAAATCATCAAACCCCCTACAGGGGAAGATGGTGATGTGATTAGTATATAAAGATGCAGTATCCTATCTCTACAGTAATGAGCAGAACTATAAGCAAGGCTCATTTAACTCCAACAGCAACCTCAAAAGCTGATGCGAAACTGCAGGAGTAATAGGTTCTAGCTGTTGATTGATGAGCATACAGGGGATTCTCACCAGCGATGTGCCTACCCCATGAATTATCAAGAGACGAGCATATGTCCACTAATCAATGAAAAAAATATGTAAAGGTCTACAACCAAGCACATGAGTTGGTAATCCCCTAACTCATTAACCACCCTCCATAAAAAATCCTACCTAACAAACTTCAATGACCAAACCATTTTGATGGAAAAAAATACACCTACATGAACTAAATTTTCTCCCCTTGGAACAAAACCTTTCCAAGGTATGGTTCCATCAGATTTTTTATTAATTAAAGAAAATAATTTTTAGTAAGTCTAAAGTCTAAAGATTAACACTTTTCACCCACAACCTTGTCTATCCCCGTAACATGAAAAAATGACAAATACGTAAGGAATTTTTCCAGAACCTCCAAACTCCTACTTACATCTTTGCTGAACTTGATTAGTGCCAAATGCAATTCATGAGCATAAGGAGATGCAGAACTGAAATTTGATGGGAGTGAAGCACATTTCAAGGACTGAGTTACTTCTCTGTTGCCATAATCAATGTACCGAACAGAAACACTGCTGCCAGACACTTTCTCGACCTTTGCTCTGTACCACGCACCATCAACAAACTGGGCAGCACATAGATCACCTGAAATGTATGCTATGGCCTTAGCACAAAGTACAAGAATTTTCCTGTTGGTGTTCATGACAATTATACATAACACAGAAATACATCAAGTGTGTTCCCGAAACACTTACCGCGTTTTGGTACATATGCACCACCAAGGGGAGGTCGAGCTGTGAATTCATGGTGAATGTTTGACATAAGCTGTTCTAGAGCAGGCCCATCTGAGCAATACTGACCATATAAAGTACCATCCCTGGAAACCTCACTGATCATCATGGGCTTGTAATCAAACTTCCGTTCAACATTCGTATCATCAACCTAAAGTAAAAAGAAGAAAGAAAAAAAAAAAAAAAAGTCAAATCTTGACTACTGATGTAAATAAAAATCAGTTATATTTTTAATTTTATACATTTAAGTATTTTTACTCTACAACATCCTCGATGCCTTTCACAAGTCATATATTAATTTCCATTAACCTGGAATTCCATTCTGTAAAATTTTCATTTCTTACTTTCATGTACTCTGTTTAATTACACGATCATGGAAAGTTAGTCAATAAGTAAAACTGATAAGTACCTAGCAATAACAAGGGCACTTCTACAATTTAGAACTTATTTCCTTTTCCTATTTTACATAATATTTATGCTCAATATTATTAATTCACATCAATGTAATTTAGTGTGAAAATTTACTCACACTGTGATAGTGACCTTAGATATATATAACCATCTTAGAAACTTCAGAATTATTACAAACATAGTCTTAAAGGAATATCTTAGCAATTAAACAATTATAAAAATAGTCTTTATGGAATACAGCTAAATCAAGAGAACCACACCAAATAACTCATATTTTCATATCAAGAGATCTACTTGCCAACTAATTATTCTCCAGTCCCTGCAATAACATCGAAAACAGATCTACTTGCCAACTAATTATTCTTCAGTCCTTGCAATAACTACCAGGCATTAATGTTATTTTACACAATAAAAAGATAGCTGATAATGACTATAAAAGGCCTTATTCTACATTTTGTTGGTCAAGTTAGTATTTGGATACCAGCTCATGAGTTCAGGCAATGAAAGAGTAACCGACACTGCAATATTTGTCAATTGAGAGAAAATAGTTTATTATTTTGTTTATTATAAAGCTATCCACTACTTTAAAGACTAAGTTACTCAAAACTTAAATTACTAGCCTTTTCCTCCTTTTCTTCTACAAAATTTGCCCAAATCTTCAATTTTTTACTCTTGGCAGTTTCTTGGGCAGCATTCAAAATGTTGTAGAACTTCGAAGATTCCGCTGTCACATGGACTGTGCTGAGACCTTCTTCAACTAATAAGACTGACAAGTTCTTATTTTCAACATGTAACCAACCAATGAAGTTTCCTCCTTTATCCATTGTATCAACCTGAATAAAACAGTCGTCATTAATATTCCTAGCTCATCCTGTGACAACCAGTCTACTCTTACCTTAAAAATAAATTAAGCTGTGCAGGTATCTCTATTCAGTTTTAAGTTTTAAAATATATTAAAATTTAATGTATTTTCAGCATGTTTTATTACAATACATCATGTACTTTATTTCTGCCCCCCAAAACACAGATATTTTTTTAGCCAATACTAACCTCTATCTCGACTTCTCTTTGTAAAACAAGGGACTTCGTTAACTGGTAGGCCTCTTCTCCGTATGGCTCTGCTGGAATCATACCTGAAACACCTCCTGGCGCAGGTCTAGCACCTCTGGGACAACTGATACCAGCGAGTAGGAATGTGATAAGACAAGTCTCCTTTGGGATAAAGAGTCTTACTCTTGAACCTGAGGCGACAAACTCAACAATAGCTTCTGTGCGGCCAGCACGTTGTAGGAATGGAAGGAAGTTCTTCGCTTTAGCCACATCCTAATTGGGGGAGGAAAAAAAAAAACTTTGAAACCTGTGCAAGAGAACGGGGCTAACCACTATGAATTTTGAAAATGTAGACAATACTTCCATTATCTCAAAATAATACAGCTACTGAAAACTTTTTAAGCAGAACTATAATATAAAACAAAATATATAATTACTAAAACTGGAAAAAAATCAACAATTACTTTTAAAACCGGAAATGTCTTAAAAAAAAAAAAACGATAAATTACTTACACTGGAAATGTCTGCAACTCTGTGAATTGGTCTCTCTTTTTTATTGTGAAGACCCTTTGCAGATTTGATTGCCTTCGCTTCAGCCGACAAGAGATCATCGTAGCAACTTGCCCTTTGGTCATCATCTTGTTTATACCTAACAACTGTTGCAAAACCTTTGCTAACCATAGCTTCTGCAACATTGCTGAAATAAAAGTACTAACTTTGATATTCATATCTTGAGTTGAGTTGAATATAGAATTTAGGCCAAAGGCCTAAGCTGAGACCTACGAGGTCATTCAGCGGTGATATGGAAATTGACAGTAAAAGGTTTGAAAGGTGTAACAGGGTGGAAAGTATGATGAAGAAAGAGAGTATGAAAGGAGGTACAGTAAAAGGAACGAAAGTGGTTGTAGCTAAGTTTTTATAAACCACCATTAATCAGCTGTCATTGTAATTTTCAGCTTAAGCATATTACAGCATCTTTGTTAATTACAGCATCTTTGTTAATTATCTAGTAATACATAGACAAAATTTAATCAATCTGCATAAACACACCATAGGTACCATTGCAATCATAGTTTAAATGAACTACACCATACAATCATCTCTATCCTCGATCCCAAGTCACTGATACCACCACTTTTCAAAATTACGTTGGATGGCAAATTTACAATCATCATAGTTACTTGAATTTCCATCATTACACACAAACTTACACATTCATACGAATGTATGTTTGACAACCCTAAAAGGTCTTTCACTTTCTCACACAAAACTTTGCTGCCAATATTACAATTCAAAGGAGTGTTTACAATGTTCAAAATAAATTACAGCATTACTATTAAAAATGGTACTGTCACATTGGTTAATACAGTATTTACGGTGATCGCAATGCAACTTTCAGTTAAATCATCATGGCAAAAGTATACTCAAATTGTTGATGCTAGTTGTTTCTGAAGCAAATCTTGCTCATGAAACAATACCATCATTACTTTACTTACATGTCCCCAATCTTGACAGTCGCACAACATTTTTCGGGGAAGTTGTTTTGTGCTGGTTGGATGTAATCGACTGTCACATGAACTTTCTGGCCAATAAGTTTCTTGCGGAGGAATTCTCTAGCTTCGAATAACCAAGGTATGTCGTAGAGGGGACGGAAACCTTTACCAGGTACTCTGTTGGTATCACCCTCCGGTGATCTGTAGAAAAAGATAAAATTCTCAATAAACAGTCGAGACTTCTTAAAACCAAACATCAGAAATTTTCTTCTTTGAGAATTTTTCAACGAGAGGTTTTTGATTCTCTAAATAAAACAGTCCCGGACTTCTTAAAACCAAACATCAGAAATTTTCTTCTTTGAGAATTTTTCAACGAGAGGTTTTTGGTCTCTAAATAAAATAGATTCAACCACCCTTCCTTTGGAACTAATGAAATTTAACAAGAATACTGAGAACAAATTTCAATATTCTCATGGGGTTTGCCTAAAGGTTTTATTCATAAACGCATTGTGAAACCTGGAGCGTGATAGCTAAGAGTTAATGAGATTGAACAGGCAGATGGAAAGACTTCATGGAATAGGAGAAAGTAAAAGGCAAAAACAAATCCAGCTGGGGGTGGTGAACCACTGCACAAGAGTCTTTCGTACTATCTACATGTTCACACAAAGCAAAATAAGTGGTTGTGCTTTGGGGTGCAAATGAAAGTGACATAAAAAAATGTTGGTTAAGGGGGCCGGCCAGCTAATCCCATTTTTTAAGGACAGGACTTTGACATTCATACCACTTAATAAGGTGACTTGGGACATCTCCAAACCACATGATTTTCGCCTCTGACCTTCAGTTTTGTGACGCCAGGGCGATTTATCCCGAAAACCACCATTTCAGATTCTATTTATCCCGAAAACAAACATTTCAAATTCTATCTCCTCCCTTGATATTTAATATTAAGACCTGGGATTACTACCATATATAGACCTGATGTAGACCTCCAATCAAATGAAGATTTTTTTTTCCTGAAAGTCATTTTTTTGCTACATATGAATTTTTCTTTATGGTTAAAAAAATAAACCCTATAAATCAGGGAAAAAAAAAAAAAAAACTAAAGGCGAAACAAAAATAGGAAAAAAGGGCTCTATTTGCTTGTTCTATAATTTTTTTCTAAGTTACATACCAAATTTCAACGGTATAGCTTTAAAACTAAGTGAGAAGACAGAATTTGAAGGTCAATAAGTATAGTTTTGAGATACGGGCGTTCAAAATTTTCCTTGTATTTTTATAAAGAATGTTAAAAAATAATAAAGAATGTTAATAAATAATGATTATTATGAATGTATACAGTGGTCCCCCCATATTCGCGGGGTATGCGTACCAAACACCCTGTGAATAGTTAGAACCCGCGAATGTTAGGAACCCCTATAAAAATGCTAATAACAGCCTATTTTGTTAGTTAAAACTCAAGAAAAACCCACTAACAATTTTCATACTTGGTTTTTTATTAATTTTATCACAAAAAGTGCATTTAAAAAAAAAAAAAAAAAAAAAAAAAAAAATTTGTGGATATTTCTCATAGAAAAATACCGTGAAATTGCAAATTTTCCGCGGATAATGCGGGGGAAACTTTCCAGAGAGAAATTAGCGAATGTGAGAGTCCACGAATCCGGAAAACGCGAATACGGGGGGTCTACTGTATTTCTTTTTCAGGTACGTATTAATAAACCAAAACTATGTTATTTATCATAATTTAATAATAAATGATTATCCCTTTGTTCATATATTGTAGCCTGGGGCACTGCATCAGGCAAGACAGGGTACTCCTTCCTACACAAATCTCTCCCTCTCCTTCACTAACTCATCTTATTACAGCGCATTTTCTTGTTCTGTGTGTTAGAGATGTTTTCCTTGTATTTTCCCCTTTGGCATGACAAAATTCTTGCAGAAAAAAAAAAAGATAAACATAAAATCAAGAGAATGTCAGAGGTGAAACTCGAACGTGTACTCTCTTTTTACAAAAATTTTTTTAATAAATCATGATTAATATGAATTTCATATTCCTTTTTGGGTATTAATAAAACAAAACTATGTTATTTATCATAAATGAAGATCGCTTTGCTCAAAGATCGTAGCCTGGGGCACAGTGTGACGTGTGCCTCAGGCAAGACGGGGGCGCTACTACGCAACCCTCCCTCTCTCTTCACTAACTACGCTAATATTGCGTATATTATGATATTCTGTAATCATATTCGAGCGAATTTTCTTCGTCTGTATGTTAGCGAGATGTTTTGCTTGTCTTTTCCTCATTGGTATGATGAAATTCTTGCCAAAACAATTATAAACACGTAAAAGCAAACGAATGTCAGAGGTGAAACTCGAACATGTACACTACATGTGGTTTGTACTCACACTGAACTGTGATTGGTAGCTGACTTCCCTTCTGAGACTCGTGGAATCTCTACAGATGCCATTGCTCACAATTTCTTTGACAATAATTATCAAAATTTACGATAACAGAAGAAATATTACATTTTCTTGTACGGATCAATGTTTTTGGCTTATTGAGTTACGTTTACTAATTAGCCTGTAACTTCGAGAGGAATTTTGAAGAAATATTTCGTATACGTATTCTGCATTGCCATACGAAGCTCCATGAATTTTTTCATGACTGCATTTTTTGCCCGATACCCTCATGTATAACGGTTCCGGCTGGCCCCCTTTAAGCCATAGTTAACGAACGTGACTAAGAAGCCTAAAAAAACTGGATCAGACAATTTGTTTAGAAAACAGATTCGCACAATATTTTTGTTTCTTTTTTAGTCTGCATCTTTTATCAGTACATTACAAGGTTTAAAAAACTAAACTGTATAATAGAGATAAACTTTACTAGAATTCTTTTCTAATGGGAAGCAGAAAATATCATGGGAAAGAAGGCTTGACAAAGAATAAAAAAAATTCTACAGGATTACAAGTACTTGCATATCAGGTGTTTAAAAAACAGATACTACAGAGAAAATTACAGTTCTTGCATAATAAACGCTCTAACAAAAAATTGAGCGACAGATTTATAAAAAGAAAGGTGACAGCCACTTTCAACTTATTTACAGTTAGCTATTATTTTTGTCTCACAAAAGCTATCAACACCTATTACTTACACAATACTGATTAATTTCAAACATTACATTTTGATGTCACCATGCACCGTCATGCAAAGCCACATTTTATACTGTTTTTATGATCTACATATGGACCTTTCATTTGACTTTTCATATTCATTACGATGTATCAAGCCCTACACCGGTAACTTTTCGAGAACACATTACTAGATTTCATGTCTTACACTGATCAAATTGTGGACTAACTCAAATTCATAACTAAAACCCAAATAAATAACTTTTCAAGCATTTCCCAATGAAATTCTAAAAGTAATGTCACAGAATATTCTGGCTGACAGTTGTCATTTTAAACCTGAAACCCATAAGATCAATTTTACTATACTGTAATACAGCAGACAACACACTTATCAGGAACCAAATTCTGCAAACACTACTGTACAAGATTCTTGAAGATTTACTTACCTTGGTGGTCTTACACTGGCTAGGAATATTTTCTTCAATACACCATCTTGTCTCTTGACAACAAGGCCATCTCCATTCACAACCTCAACAACTTTACCAGTGAATTCTCGCTCTTTGTCTGACAGCTGTTGTAAAAGTAAGATAAATACTAAAATGCAAGTTCAGGCCAATTGGAACAAAATGCCTACAAGATATCAAAACTTGACGTTTCTAACATTATCTAAAAAGTGCATGTCATACAACTATAAAGTTTCCTCCAAATAAATATTTCCAGCCAAGAGTGAACGTTCAATTTCCCACCAAAACCACTGCACTCTTAAAACTGATGCAAGCAATTTCAAATGCATACCATCAAGTTGGTAGGTTTATAGTCCGTCCATAACCTTAACTTCTTTTCTTTGGCTTGTCTCTCAGCTGCTCGTAGTTTTTCAGGGCCTCCAGTTACAGTAGCTATAGACCAGTCAACACATCTTGCAAATCCTTCTCTCAGTAGGGCTTCAGCTATGTTACCATTCTGAAACACCAATTACAAATAAACCCTTACAACACAGATTTTTAGCATTTTAAACATTTACAAACTGTCTGAGGAGCTTCCCTGTCAACAGAATTATTTAAAAGTAACACCTTTCTGATTAAAGAAAGTCAAAAAATGTATTAAATGGAAAAAAATCAAATTGGTGCACATGGTATTTAACAATTTAACAGATTCAAAACTCATCATGGTATTTGTTATAGGTGGTGGCAGGGGTAATGTGTTACAAAAGAATGCCAAATTAACTGTAAATACAAGATCTATTATAATCAGAAAACTGATGAGCGGTTCCCAAAGGATTGGCATGAAAAACGAAGGAAAAGCAGCAGCAGTGAAAAGAAATGAGGACATCAACAAGGAATTTGGGGATCTCACTGCTTAGATGCTGAAAAAATTAATAAATTACAAGTGGCAAGGTGATATAAATTACAGGTATAAGAGAATCAAAACAAGAGATGGTATTGGCATTTGAGATGGATGAGTGAGCAAAGGACTAGATGGTATGATAAAGTGAGGGATAATTTGAAGATTGCTTTAGCAGAGAATAGCTAGAAATTCACCATAGAAAACTACCCATTAGCTTAGTGGAGATATTACTGTCAAACTATAGCTATCATACATATTTTTACTTCTCAGAACTGTAATTACTCTTAAGGGGGCCGGCCGGCTAATGCCATTCTTTAAGGACAGGACTTTGATATTCATACCACTATAATAAGGTGACTTGGGACATCTCCAAACCGCATATGATTTTTGCCTCTGACTTTCGGTTTTGTGACGCCAGGGCGATTTACCCTGAAAATAACCATTTTTCAAATTCTATCTTCTCCCTTGATATTTAATATTAAGACCTAGGATGTAGACCTCCAATCAAATGAGGAGTTTTTTTCTAAAAGTAATTTTTTTGCTAGATATGAATTTTTCATTATGGTAAAAAAAATAAACCCTATAAATTAGGAGAACAAAATTAAAAAGCGAAACAAAAATTGGAAAAAAGGGCTTCATTTGATTGTTCTATCACGTCTTTCTGAGTTATATACCAAATTCCAATGCTATAGCTTTAAAAGTTAAGTGAGAAGATAGATTTTGAAGGTCAATAACAAGTTTTGAGATACGGGCGTTCAGTTTTTCTTCGTATTTTTATAACAACAATGTTAATAAATAATGATTATTATGAATGTATATTTCTTTTTTGTGTATTAATAAACCAAAACTATTATATTTATCATAATTTAATCATAAATGATGATCCCTTTGCTCATATGTCGTAGCTTGGGGCACTGCGTCAGGCAAGACGCAACTCACTCTCTCTCCTTCACCAACTCTGCTTATTACAGCGAATTTTCTTCTTCTGTATGTTACCTAGATGTTTTGTTAGGATTTTACGTTTTGGGATGATGAAATTCTTGCCGAAACAAAAATAAACAAACTTAAATGCAAGAGAATGTCAAGAGGTGAAATTCGAAGTTGTACTCTTTTTACAAAGACAATGTTAATAAATCAAGATTATTATGAATTTCATATTCCTTTTTGGGTATTAATAAACCAAAACTTTGTTATTTATCATAAATTAAGATCCCTTTGCTCAAAGATCGTAGCCTTGGGGACAGTGTGACGTGTGCTTCAGGCAAGACGGGCAAGTTTACTTTCTACGCAACCCTCCCTCTCTCTCTTCACTAACTATGCTAATATCGCATATATTATGATATTCTGTAATCATATTAGCACAAATTTTCTTCATCTTTATATTAGCAAGATGTTTTCCTTGTCTTTTCCTCATTGGCATGATGAAATTCTTGCCGAAACATAGATAAGCATATGTAAAAGGAAGCGAATGTCAGAGGTGAAACTCGAACGTGTAGTCTACTTGAAGTCTGTGCTCCTACTGATCATGGTTGAACTTGATACTCCCCTCTGCGACCCACGGAATTTCTACAGATGCCATTTCTCACAATTTCTTTGACAATAATTATCAAAATTTACGATAACAGAAGAAATATTGCATTTTCTTGTACGGATGAATGTTTTAGGCTTATGGAGTTATGTTTACTAATTAACCTGTAACTACGAAGTAAGAGGAATTTTGACGAAATATTTCGTATACGTATTCTCAATTGCCATATGAAGCTCCATGGATTTTTTCATGACTGCATTTTTCACCCTATACCACCATATATAGGGGTTCCGGCCAGCCCCCTTAAACAATTTAAACTAAATATACTTAGAACTGTTCCCTGTTCAACTTCCCATTCAAGATACCAATTCAAAATATATGAAATTCATCATCACATGCTGTTGAGTAAGGTTTAAAAATACTTACAGGGTGAATGATAGAGCCAACAAAATTGTTGTTGTTAAACGTCTCTAAAATGACTTGCACATCTCGTTGCAATAACCTCGATTCAGTAAAGTAACGAGCCTCCTCAGAGTAGGGTTCACTCAAGGACTTGTCTGGTTTGCCTTCGGAATCAAGTTTGTTCATGGGACACTGGAAGATAAGGTACCTATATATATATATATATCTAACTTTGTGAAATCAAGAAACAGGCAGCTGTAACAACATATGGAAGAGTAATCTAATACTCAATTCAATAAAACTCATATGGTCCAAGTAATAATAAATCAATTACCAGAAAGCAACTTAAAAAAAACTTGCCTGAAAACCTTCAACACTTACCCTGATTCCAGATATCATAAGCGTGATGTAATTGAAATCTGGGAGCAAGAAGCATCGGACAGTTGACCCATCCCTCACGTGCTCAACCACAGCTTCAACAGGTTTTCCCTTCACCTTGTCTACGAAGTTTCTAGGGTTGTCACATGTCCACTTGACGTTCCTTACATTCTGGGCATCTTTGCCACTCCATTTACCCTATTAAAAAATGTTTACCATAAAAGACTATACATTCTCACAATAAAATAAAAGACTATACATCCTCACAATAAAATACACAGACAATAACAAAAATGCCAAGGTTTTACAGTGCTTGAATGAATGATACTCACTTTTCCCTGAGACTTGGCTGCATCTTCAAGTTCGACAAGCTTCGACTCTCCACGGATGCTATCCCTCCGAGAAATAGTAACCAAGCCTTCCATCAGCATAGTTTCAGTCAGGTTCTCCCCTGTCATAATATCTAAATAGAAAAAAAAGGTTATTAATAATTGATGATTTATAATTATGTTTTAAAAGAGCCTCAGATATATTGCAAAACCATAAAATTTTAGGAGGTATTGGAAATGCTCGGACACATGAAAAAATTTCCTATTTAACAACTCATTACAAAAAAAAGGTTTCAGGAAAAATAATTTTGTGGGATCATCATGAGGTAGTTTGACCAAACCACAGAGAATATGAGGTTTCTCACTGGAACTAAAATTTAAGTTTTTGGACTTCCCTCAGAGAGGAAAAAAAAAAAAAAAAAAAAAAAAAAATCTACAGGCCAAATCAAAAAAATTCAAAATTCCTAAATACAAAACTCACCTTTCCCCAGGTAAATGGTACCATATTCACGACCAGTAGGGGTCTTAGTCTCAACCGTAAAAAGAACTTCCTTTCCAATCACCTTCTTGCGAAGAAACTCACGGCTCTCCCAACCATAAGGTTCATCGGGTGTTTCAGAGGCACTTTAAACAGAGCAAAGAAATACAACATTGATACCTAATCTGAGGAAATATGTTCACAGGAAAAAAAAATTTACAATATGACAATGTAAATTGTAATACATTTCATTTTTGTTGAGTGCAATTTTAGCCAATACGTAATTATATAAACTTCAATACTACGCAATCATATGAAGGGTATGGAATGGATTACTGTAATCCATAAACTATATCTAATGGCAAAATTTATTTGGTTCACAAATGGCATCCTGGACTTGATTAAGATCATGAACCAAGGTAACACTGTAGTCTCTCTTTTCTTGTGAGTTATTACACTTTGATAATCACATTGACAAAAGACAAGAAACAGAGGATATAAATATAAAAAATATCTCAAACAGAGGATATAAATATAAAAAATATCTCAATCATAAACAATGCATTGAACTATAAAATTTAAATAAAATACAAATATTGTCAAGTTCAGATACTTACGAACCAATTGCTCTCCGAGCAATGCGGGGCGCCACAACATTGGAGAAGTTGATTTGCCTCTCAGGTGGTGGTCCGCCCTTTGGCTGCCCTCGAACAATAACAGCATCTCCTGACAAGACCTGCATTGAAAAGTTCACATTAATTTTTTCTCAATTCACACTATTCACATCAATTTTTTCTTAACTCGCACTACTGTACTGTTCAAAACGACAAACTTTTGTGGGGACAACGAACATTTTGATTTCATCTGCATACAAGAAGATCCTGAAAGCATAAAAAACGAGGGAGCTACATTCCAAACTTCTCATTTGCTCAGTGAACATGACACTAAATTTTCCTCCCATTCAAACATTAAATACATGAACGCTGACAATTAAAGCCATGATGACACTATAAATACAGCATCTAAAAATGGTCGGTGTAAACACCTGAAAGATGCAGTGGTACACTTGGGAATGGATATGGAAAAACATGGTAGGGAACCAAGACAAAGCAGAGACAGGACATGTGGATAAAAGGATTGACTTATACTGTATAGGAAATGTAGGAGAGAAGCTAAATTGCAGATGGATATGGCAAAGTGGAGTTGGAAGGAATGGAATAGTTTCTCATCTAGGCTGTGGAAAAGGAAAATATCAATGATAGAAAATTGGCTGAAAAGAGAGTAAATATTTGAAAGGGGCACAATGTACAAAAATAGCTTAAGTTCTTTAAAAACTTCTACACGAAAAAAATTACCTAATATAAACCGGAAAATGTTGAAATGAAAATGGTGATTTTCTTCATGACTAACATTTGTCATTTTTTTATAAGAAAACCCACCCATGATGAAAGTTTCCTAAAAGGTTTGCACGTGTAACTACTACACTATGTCAACAGTCAATTGTCACTAACACTCCATAGCCACCAATTTAATGAACCTAGCTAACCTGCACCTACTTATGCATTGCTGCTTTGCACTGGCAAGTCTATTCAAATGGTTCATGGCTGCTTTTAAGTATTAGTAACATTCTGAACTGCTATTGCTTAAAGTTATTCACTGCCTGACTTGCCTACAGGGTACATTGGCCAAAATAGCCTACAGAAGCCTGCAGCAAAGTATCCACACTCAAATGCTTAATAAGAACTTGACATCCAAATTCCAATGGCAGCCACAGCATGGATGTAAAACAGTACTCAAGTCACAACAACTGGTCTGATAGCCTGTGTCTGATCAGCAAATGAAAGCATATAATCCACAATCAAGTGGTACAGATTAGTGACCAAGGCTATTAACAACAGTAACACATGTTGGCATTGCAGAGGGGCTAATCCTCCAAGCAACAAATTGTAAAGTATACAAGCTGTTCAGCAGGTTCTAAAACTTCCAAAAATGGCCTAACCTACCTGGACAATTATTCACTTATTTTTTGTCTCTTTTCTGCAGACATCCATAACTTCAAGTCTGTTACAGATGTGAATGGAAGCTGCAAACAATTCTGTTCCCAGTTCTTTTGGGCACATTCGATAATTAATGATCACCCAGGGTGTGGGTTTTGTGATTTTTAAACTGTACCAATTGCATGCATTGATAATCCTTGGTCATGCCCAAGACCATTTTGTTTTTTTACAAATAAATCATTTTTGATATGGCAGAGTCATTTAGCCTAACGCTTGTCCACTGAATATACCTTTTGTGATTATCATTGCTGCAATAGAGTTGAATATGCTACACCACTGAATATTTTTTTCATCGGATTAGTTTAATACCATTACAGCGTATCTTTCTTTTGCCAAAGGTGAAGAAAAACTATGCAATGAAAGACAGCAAGTCTAAAACAAATGAATTACATTTAACAAACCACACCATTTCAAAAAATTAAGGGAAAACAGGCTAACAGGTATTATAATGAATCAGCCTTACCTAGTATAATAGCTTCCTATATCAATAAATGGCAAAAGCTGACCTTATCCAATAGAAGCCTGTTACTTGTGAAGTTGGATAACAGAGCCACAGTTACAGTGTGGCTATGGAACCAAAAGCTGGTTTCAGACTTTTCCAAGCTATGTATCCAACATTTAGGGAAGTGTTCTTATTATTGCACCAACAGTTTTATAAGTGCATATTCGTGTATTTTGTTGGATATGATAACAGAGAACAAGACTAGGTAATTCTACAGAATAGCTAGTTCCGCATGGACTGCAAGGAACGTGACGGCGGATACGACATCCAATGTATTTCTCCGTGTTTAGTACTGGCCCCCAGGGGTCAACTACAGTCGTCTGAATAAATATTACTTAAAATTCTTGTTCAGGAGTTAATACTGCATAGAAAACCGCAACTGCCATAGTCTAGGCTGCCGCAGAATAGTACTGTAGATCTACCAAAGACTAATCAGATTACAACTTATAGGGTAAAACACCAGCGACTACCAACCCTTATCACGGTGTTAAGGTCTTATTCACTCAATATCGGAACAAATATTTTTTCAAGGCAGATTTGAAATCCAATATGGCAGCTACCATGGGATATACCGGTTTTGAACAGTGACAAAAATCATCTTTCCCAGCAATCATTTGAACAATATTATGTATGTAACGTTTATTGATCTTACTCAAGTTTGCAGTTGTAATCAGCACAATAAAACAACATTTTGTTGCCTATATTACTGAAGTACGAACCTTTTTATTCCCGGGGTCATGGTTTGAACTGAATTCATTCTTACCTTGTAATCGGTGGTTTTTATCCTTACTGCCGTCACAACTGAAACTCCACAGTGCTTATTTGATTGTTATTATACACATTTTGGTCTCAGTTCACTCCACATTGCACTTTAAACCCGTTGCTGTTGCTGGTTCCTAAGTGCGCGCGCCACAAACACAGTTACGAACAGCAGACGACGAAACTGCAAAGTTTTATTCCCTAAATTGTTTACTTTACTCGTTATTTAGTTTAAATTTACTTTGTTATTTAAAAATTTTAATTTAATTCATGTATATTATCCCTTTTTTGCAACCAAATTACCCCGAAAAATTACAGATATTTCTATAGTAGATACAATCAAATGTTTCTAACGTTTTCGTACATCTGGCTGCCGAAAACCATAGAGGAACGACTACGGATAAGTGCATAGAGGAACGACTACGGATAAGTGAATTATATACATACATTTTTTTTTTTTTGCTTTTTTGTTTTTGCTAGCACTTTTCATAGATTTCAGTCTATATTAGTATTTTGAATTTCTTTAATAACCGTATGCCAGAAATAAATGTAACCTTTAATGTTTGCATGCTAAGAATGGCAAAATCATCGTTGCCACATTAGTGGAGGCATCACACATACGTGTTTCATTATTATAAACAGTTTCCATGAATTCTAGTTGTCATAGTAATGCAATAATGATAAAATTGCTTTAATATTTATGTATATATACTTCCATACATAGCCTAATTTCACCAATTTCAACGTTTTGTGTGTAGTCTTATACCCAGTTTGGAGGGTCAACACATACTGAATGGCAACAGTGAGAGAGAGAGAGAGAGATAGAGAGAGAGAGAAGAGGAGAGAGGAGAAGAGAGGAGTAGAGAGAGACGAGAGAGAGAGAAGAGAGGCGAAGGAACGAAGGAAAGGGGTGGCGGTGGGGGGGTGGGGGGAGAGGGTAGGTGGAGCTTTATACGCGTGTTCGTATCCATTTCTGCATAATGGAGTTTTTGTCTCTTGGTACAAGGACAAGTGTCTTTATTCTTTACGATTAGTGATTCACGATACCCTTATAAATTACGGCACTGGGTGTAATGCACCATAGCAAAATCTCGTTCTGATAAGAGTGTTCGTTACAGAAATAGGTATTGCCCAAAAACGTGCTTGCACTGTCTCTGAAACCCATAGTAGGTATGCTGTTTAGTTGCCAATCAAGTTTTTTGTAATAAAGTATTTTTTACAAGCTAGCTATTGAATAAATTTGTATTTTTCTCAATCAAAACATATGCCCCTCAATGCTAACTTTCCTCTTTTAAAGACTTTCTGGTCATTGCAAATTCGGCACCATAATTTCTTATGGTGCGAAAACAGAGGCGCATCGACCGAAAACGATTGCGTCACACTACGGCGTTAATCCGGCAGTAAAACATCTTCATAAATTCAAAAAATAAATAATGCGCATTACGATTATACCAATTACATGAAGAGCTGATAATCTGCATGAATAACTGGTAAACTGTTCTGCAAGAAAGTTGAGTAAAGCAATTATTTACAATAGGTACGAAAGTCAAGATGTCGTGACGTCATAATACAGGACTTAAAAGAACGTTCGAATTCCAAAAAATAATTACTTAAATTTGAGTCAGAATCGAGTTACTTTTTCAATAACGAATATTTTCAAATTAATCATCATAAATATGTAAAATATTGATGTTTTACTATTTATTTAAAAAATTATCAAAGTGCACGCTTCGTCGTCGTCTTCTACAAAACAGTTGTTTACTTGGTGAGGAAAAGTTTTCCGTTTGTTGTGATAAAAGTGCCCCAGCATCTGTGGGCACAAGTGGTGTGCGGATTTATCACAGGAAATGGTTAGTTTATTGACACAAGCGACTCCGTAAACATCGAGATGACGTCAATCTTCTAAATACCTCGAGTTGTAAGTAAAAATGTTGAACGCGTTTTGGTGAGATTTGCACTACGTTTGAGACCGTTTTCAGTTCCTCTTTAAATCTTAAAATTTGGCCTCAATTTCTAACTTTGGAAAAAATACTTACTTCGAAAGGAGAGTAGAGGTCTTTAGCTCCGTTTCTCACCAACAACAAGTCGCGACTGATGCCCATCTCCGATGTCAGAACGCGTTATAATGTACTTTATTTGGGATTGTACACGCTGACCGAACATGGTCCACTCTGGACCCTACGGTTATTTACCCTAATACTAATGTAACAATATCAGCCACCCCCTACCCGTCCATAGCTAATACAGCAAAATTGCAACCAGTAAACTCCCCCATTAGTAGGTTAGATAACACAAGTTCTCCTGATGACACTGTAGGATATATTAGGTAGTAGGTAGCTCAGTAAAGTCGGAAACCGGCTCTTGGTTACATAGCCACGGCAGACAAATCACTGCTGTTGTGTAACACTGTTGACGAGGTTTGTCGCCCTTACACCCATGTTAACCAACCACGTTGCCTGGACTAGGTAGTATATGTTAATTCCATTTTGTGAATTAACAAAAGGCCAACTAGGTATGCACTAGGTATATATGGCCATTTTGCACATCTACTTTGTTCACTTGATTTGGTTTAAGGTATGTACAGCCCTCCACAGGGATATTCCCACTCTGGTGGGTCCTTGTAAGTTTTGAAAATAAAGTGCTTACTATATTTATATAATTGTCAGGGTAGCTCTTTTACCTACATTTACCAACCATATTGCCTGGATTAAGTTAGGTGGGTAAGTAGCTAATTCCATTTTACGGATAAACAAAAGGCTAATTAAGGTAGGTAGTACCTTAGTAAAAAAATTTATACAGTAATTCTCACATACACAACCACCACATACCTTTGTACCCTGTATTGGGTTTAATTAGCTTATGCCCATTAAAGTCAATGCATGACAATCGGTTTAATTCCACCCACCGCTGTGGCCGACAATAAGAAGGCCCCAGCTAGGATACTAAAACAAACAGGTGAAGCAATCCCAAGGGGAACAGAAAAAGGTTGAGGGTCTGGCTATCTGTTAAACTAATAAACAAACAGGTTACTACAGTTCTAACTATTAAAGAGCGAAATAGGTGAGCGAAATTTATAGTAAGCAATTGTATACTCATAATCCGCGTGTGGCCAAGTGCACAGCCTCGTACCATAAGCTACAATTCCATACTGACAGTTTCAGGGTAAAGGTAAACAAGACGGAAAGTAGGGGATGAAACTAAAGTAATCTCTCGGTAGACTTCGTAAGGAACGGCAGGGATGCTCTCGTCACAAAGAAATTTTATTCCAAACCGAGGGTCCTCAGGTTCTTCGACCACGAGACCCGAATTGTGAAAGGGCACATTGTGGTGTTACAGTACAATCTTTTCTTTTGTTTATGTACACACCGAAATACAGAGCTCGTCAACTATGCAGAATAACGACTCTAACATTCAAATCCTAACTACTTCAGTGAATTATATACCACGGGGGACGTTTAACACTAAATCATATGGTCAACTCTGTTATATGTCGACACAGACGTCCGCGGCAGACAGCTCGCAGAAGGGGTCAGGGACCGTATCCACTTCGGCAAATTTTCAATTAAAACCACGATTTCAAACCTTTCTAATAGCTACAGTCGTATATCCAAGTATGACAGACCTTTAGGGTTCCAAAACTAACATGTAAACATCATGTTTACCGTACCTGTTTCACTATTCCACGACAAACCGTAGGGGGTGCAGGTGCCGGAGTAGCCATGTTGTCAGTAAAGGCTGTCTTGACCGAATACTGGAGTCACGTGACCAAGCCGGCTGACAGCTTAAAAGTTCGACTACCTGGATGAGATGATCCCTTAATAATGCATTTGGTCATAAAACCCAAAATAATAAAACATAATTTCATATTACAATATATATGTTAATAAATTTACATAAAATTTCTAAATATAAATAAGCGCTCACAATTTTCACTTTAAGATGGTTTGTTTATTTCTGTGTGAGTTGGGTACTTGAGCTTTAAACAGATGAGGTTTCATCCTCGAAGCACATGCCTCGTTTACATTCGATAATCGTCGAACTTCATTGTTTTTCTTACGTTTTTTATGGCCCAATGAGAGACCAGAGGTGACATCAGTAAATAACCAAAGAGTGACACTATCCACCATTATAACAAATACACTGGTGATGTGGCAGGTCAGAAGGCCACAGTCATCGCCATCTATCGGCGAGTAAATAAAAAGGAAAACATCGCCAAGCGGTAAGTTTAGACGTAGCGCGACAACGTGGATCTGTTGACAGCAATATGCGAGTGCCAGAATTCCATTGCCATGGCTTTGCCGTGACGCTTATACCTAGCAACATAAACATGTGCTGCCAAAGGACAGCTTCCCCAGTTTCTAGAACCCTGCGATGCTGCAAATTAAATCGATTGACCTTTCCTTCAATGCGCAAGTCGCCTAAGACCCAGTGAGGTAGCATAACGAAGGCATCCATAATTTTCTAAAAGCACTAGATCGATCCGTTTACAAACGCGGGCTTTTATCCGCAAGTAATTATGATTTAGAATCGTCGAAAGGGCGAAGAAAACATGTTAAGTATATATACACAGAAAACGATCTCTCTATGTGAATAAATTGAGTTTTTTCTTCTTTTTAAGGTGGGCAATAGGCACATAAAAATAAAATGAAAATGTTTCCTTCTTTTAAAGCTGCTGATAAGCAAATAAAAGATGCCATCATACCAGTCTCTCTCTCTCTCTCTCTCTCTCTCTCTCTCATATCAACTGTCCAATTCTCCTTA